>NC_058384.1:1936250-2258958 GCF_018350175.1 Felis catus
ACAGTCTTTGTTCTGATTTTTTTTTTTTTAATCTAATGTATTCTAGAGGTCCCATTATATCCACTCTTTTGCTTCATAAACCTTTTCGGTGGCTTTTGACACATGACAGTGAATACATGACTGTCTAAACTTTGCCCTGTTGACTGGGACTCTGCCTTATTTATTTATGGACTGCATATACACAGTCTGCGATTGGAAATGCCTTGCACTATCGTAGATTTCAGATTCCAGTGCTGAGCGGATGATGTAACCAAGGAGGAGGGTGTTAGGACACAGCAGTGAGCCCTGAGGTGACCGTCTCACCGCAGTTACTTGGTTTTATTTTTTTAATCTTTTATTTTTAGTTTATTTATTTATTTAGAGAGAGAGAGAGAGAGCACAAGCAGGGGAAGGGCAGAGAGAGGGAGAAAGAGAAGCCCAAGTGGGCTCCAGCACCATCAGCCCAGAACCTTATGTGGGGGTTGGAACTCAAGAACCTTGAGATCCTGACCTGAGCTGAGATCAAGAGTCAGATGCTTAACCCACTGAGCCCCCCAGGCGTCCCCACTGTAGTTCGTATAAAAACAGTTACTGAAATGTAATTCACACACTATGAAATCCACCCTCCTAAAGTGTACCGTTGGGGCGTGCAGCCATCACCAGGACCTAATTTTAGGGTTAGAAGGCGATTGCCATCGTCACGCCCTTGTACGTTGATTTGTTACAGCAAATTTGAGTCCCTTGGTGAACTGGCCAGAACTTCTATGTGAAAGATTTGGGGGAAGGTTGGTCTGTGTGTGTGTGTGTGTGTGTGTGTGTGTGTGTGTGTGTGTGTGTGTAACAGACGGCAAGTTTTGGAAGAGTACAGAGATGCCAGGGCCCGCAGGGTGACAGAAGGCTCCTGCAGGAGGGCACCACTTCCGGGTGCGGCGCGAGCAAAGGCCTGGAGGCAGCGACGGTCCCGTGTACCCACTGGCCCGAAGCAGCCTCTCTGGATGCAGGGGAGAGTCCGGGGCGGAGGTGAGCGGCCAGGCAGGAGGCCGAGGGTGTCAGTCCGCAGCACCCCGCCCCCGCGACAGGCCATCCGCCGGCTGAGGCTTGAGGGTGCCCGGCGTGGGGACAGTCGCCTGCGGAGCGCGGGAGCGAGGCGCCGCGGGGGCGCGAGCAGGTTACCGACCCTGGGCCGTCCCAGGGCCAAGGTCCGGGGATCGGTGCCCGCGGGAGCACTCAGCCCAGCACCCGCCGCTCCCGAGTCGGCGCCGCAGACCCGGGTCCTCACCGGGAGGACCGCGAACGGGCCCCACTTTCGTGCACACCGCGTGGAAGTGTGCCAGCGCGTGGCCCCGCGCGTGGGCGAGGTGCAGGGGCGGCGAGGTCTGCGGGGAAGAAGCGGGAAGGACACGCGGCGTGCGAGCCACACCCCCCCACCCCCCCCACCCCCTCCCCCCGAGACAGCCCGCCGAGGGGCCGCACTCGGACGCGCCTCTGCGCGAGCAGGTGCGCGGCGGCGCGCAGGTGACGCGCCCTTCCCGGGTCGCTCGGGTAACCCTGCCGAGTCGTCCCCAGGCCGTGGGCCCCGCCCCCGACCGCCCCTCGGGGCCGAGCCTGGGCGGGATCAGCGCGGGGGCGCCGGGAGCGGCGGAGCCACAGTCCCAGCGAGCGCGCCGGAGCCTGGGGCCTGGAGCCGACGACCGTAAGGGGCGCGGGCTGGGGGCGGACGCGTCGGGGGGTGACTGGGGGCGCGCGCTGGGGGGACGGGTGTCGGGGCGCGGTCCCGGGGGGAAGAGTGGGTGTGGGGGCGCGGTTCCGCGGGGGACGGGCTCGGGGGGGGGGGGCAGTGTGACTTACTCTCGCTTCGGCGACCCGCATCTGCACCCTACGGAGGGCCTGGCACGCCCATGCCTGCCCCCTCCGTGCCCCCGGGGCTGAAGGGGCGCGGCGGCGCTCCCCCCCCCCCCCGCCCCGCACTCTCTCCCCGAGAGTTCTGCTAACAGGGTGCGTCGCGCCCCGCGGTGAAAAGCACGTGTTTGTCTCTGGACCCCTAAACCCTGCTCGGATCTTGAGTTTGGAAGGCGCTTTCTTGCCTTCGCTGTCTGCCGCCCCCGCCCCCGGGGGGAAAGGGGTGCCTACAGCCACCTGAGGGGACCCGGGCCTGGGTCCCAGTTCGCCGTGTGGCCCTGAGTTGCACCCGCCCCTTTCTGAAGCCTAGGCGAGGCGGGATCGTGGGGGCAGCGGCTCTAGCAGTGGTCAGGCCCAGTTTGACTTTTTTCTCCACCTGCTCCCTCCCGCCCCCACCCCCCACCCCATAAGCCTCGGGGTCCGCAAAGCCTGGATGTGCCCTGCGCCCGCGTGGGCAGACACCCCTCCCCCTTTCTAGACTTCCCTCTCCCTGCCCGGGCAGCACCCCGGCTGGGGGGCGGGGAGGCCTGTGCATTCGGGGTCCCTGCTGTCCCTTCAGCGCCTTTGCTCGGATTTGTGAGCTCTGGTGGGAAATTGCTGAGGACACTGGCAAACGCTGTTTCTGTGCCCCTCCGCGGCATCGCCGAGAGCAACCGTTCTCAGGAGGCCTCGGGGGCTCCAGAAAGTAACACTGGCCTCTGCCCCGATGGCTGGAGGTTGTTGCCTGAGCGAGTAGGGGCTGGAGGGCAGAGCCCCACTGGGCCTGGCTTAGGAAGAAGTTCTGGGATTGTTCAGCATTTTTCCCAAACGTCCGCACTCGGAGGGCCATGTGAGGACACTCTTGTTTCCCTGAGGAAGCGTGGGCTGTGCTCAGGGGCGCCTTCTGCCCTGGGCGGGGGGCTCAGCAGGGAACGTGGACTCACTGGGCTCCCAGGTTTGCTGGGGAGAGGTGGACAATAAAATAAACTTGTAAAATGTAGAGTACGTGTGCCGTCGGGTGTAGAGCCCCGGAAGAGGGAAGGGGGGTGTCCGATAAAAGGGATGCCTCGTCTGAGAGATGGTGGTCGGATGACCCCGAGGAGTTGGGAGTGGCCGGTTGCCGTCGGGGGTGACAGTGCACCAGGCTGAGGGAAGAGCAGGAGCAGAGGCCCCGTGGCAGGAGCAGTCCTGGCATGGATGAGCAAACAGACTCTGTTTGCTGCGTGCGGGCGGGCCTGGCTGCCAGCAGTGTCCTTTGGTGTGAATGACCTCTTGCATAAACTGAACCAGCTTGAGAGCCAGAGGACTCAAACTTCTGAACCTATGCTGCCTCTCCCCGACCCCCCAGTGCCAGGAACGGGAGGAGCTCCACGGCCAGTAACTGCTCAGCAGGGCGGCCGAGGTGAACCTCGACACCGTCTGCTCCGACCCGCGCGGTCCCCTGTGCCTTAGGCACTCTGGCCAGACCGGCTTTGGGGAGCGGGGTGCCTGCCGGAAGTGGCCGGATGCCCTTGGGCAGGGGGGCCTTTCGAGAAGGAGCACTGGCCATTGCAGGAAGCAGAGCACCTCCCCCAGGAGCCTCCCGCTCACGTCCGGGCATCAGCTGGAGTTCGCAGGGAGCCCCTGCCGTTGATCCGAGAGCCCAGCTTGCACAGGCTTGGTAATCGCTCACCCGACAGCTTTGACTTCCCTCCCGGGCTCCCGGCCCAGGCCCGGGCCCCACTTCTCCACCCTTGAGCGGATGACACAGAGCTGGGCTTAGGGGAGAAGCGAGGGCCGGGGGCGCCCAGCCGGCTCAGTCCGTAGAGCGTGTGAGTGTTGATCTCGGGGCTGTGAGTTTGAGCCCCAAGTTGGGTGTGGAGGTTACTTACAAATAAAATCTTAAAAATAAATGAACAAGGGAGATCTAAGCATGAGCGGGTTGCCACCGCCGAGGGAGGAGCCCAGAAGATACCCACCCGGGGCTGGGTGTGAAGAAAGAGCAGGTGCGTGTTGGTTCGGGGGGGGGGGGGGCCCTGGATCTCATGCTCAAAACCCACCTCTGCAAGGGCCCTAGAGCCCGTCACTAGTGATTGGAGGGAACGCAGCGATGTGGACAGAGAACTGGTGTGGAGAGAAGAGCGGGGTCATGCACTGGCCGGGCTGAGACGTCCCCGGCCCAGGCCTGGTCCGGGGACGCAGGAGGCCGGGCCAATCTATCTGCAAGGCTCCTCGTGGCTCCAGCGGGTGGTGACTGTGTGGTTAAGTCCAAACTGATCTTCAGGGAAGGAAATTTGTAGGCGGGGTGCGGTCGGTTCAGATGGGGCCAGGGTGGGCTTGAAGCCCGTGCCAGGCCCGCTGAGGGCAGCTTCAAGGACAGTGAGGGCTCCGGCCCCAGGGTGCGGGGCAAGCCCTGGGACAGAGGGCAGGGACTTCGGATCGACGCAGAAGGGTCACTGCCCAGCCCGGCGGGCCTCCTGGGGACAGCGGGGGACTGCCGGTGGGTGTTCTTGGCCTGGGCCTGGCCCTTTAGGAGCAGACGCTCCCGGGTGCCATGGGGACAAGGTGGGGTGCAGCAGGGAGAAGGCCTCCCTCCGCACAGATCCCCCAGAGCACCCAGCCACCCGCTGCCCTGAGGAGGGAGGAGTGGTTGGTGCTCCAGGAAATCCTCCCTGGTGCCCGGGAGAGGACCTCGCAATCCCATCCCTGCTTACATAACGTAACACAGCTGAGCCAGCCAAGTTCAAACTGGTGTTTTTGCTTTCGCTGAGGTGTGTTTACCTTGCCAAGGGAGGTCCTAGTTCATCGTTCCTTGACTCCTGAAGGCCTGGCCGAGGCCCCTCCCCCCAGCGGGGCTCACAGACCTGAAGTGGCCCCCCCATCGTCCGTGTCCGGCGGCTGGGGACACGGTCCCGCTGCAGCTAAGCCTCCACCTCTGAGGCCTCACTGGAGGTGCTTGCATTTCGGGAACAAAAGGGCTCTTCTGTCTGAGGAGCTCAGAGATGTTCCAGAAGATTCCATAGGAGGAACAGGAGGTCAGGTCAGGAACAGGGGTTTCTGCTGCCTTTGGGGAGGCCGGGTAAACTGTGTTCAGGGGTCTTCTTGGGGCTTCTGAGCCGGTGGGCTCAAGAGAACAGCTTCGCCCGAGCTTCGTTTTTGTGAGTCTCTTTAAGACAGAAGGAACCAGCCCTCACTTGTCGGGGTTAGTGGGTGTTCGAAGAGCCTTCCCTCCCAGGGCTTCTCCCCGCCTCCTCGCAGAAGGCCGTGGTGCCCAGATGGACCGTCCCCACCAGGGGCCCACGGGCGGCCTTCAGCCGGCTGTGTCCTGCCCCCGGAGCCCTGGAGGGCGCAGGAAACCGGGGGACTTGGCTTTTCCCTAGGGGACGGGCGCCCTTGGCCTCACTGAGTGGTGATCCTCCCGTGTGTTCCCCTTCTTCTCGGGACTGGACAGACGGGGCCTTCTGGAAAGTAAGAGAAGTGCTTTGGTTCCGGGGCCAGGATCAGTCCGGCCTGTGACCAGCACAGCTCGGGGAAGTCTGAGTCTCTTACCAGGTTTTTGGGGGGTCAGGGGGGCAAACAGATGTACTTTCCGGCTTTCCAGGGTTTTTTTGCCCGTGGGAGGACCTGCTTGCTAGGCCGCATTGTCCCCGCAGGAGCTGACGGGCCCCGCCACCAGGTGCGGGAGGGTGACCTCGTCCCCCTCACCCGGCTCCAGTCCCCGCCCTCCCACGGAGGCAGGGCTGTTCTGTCCACCAGGACCTTCGATGGAGTTCCAGACGTCGTTTTTGGCTTCTGCGACTTTTATTCCTTTTTGCTGCCCAGACTTTGCCGCAAGCAAACTAACCCCAGGCCCAGAACATTCCCGGACACCGGACCCCGGGCCCGAGGGGCCGCCCTACGGGAAGCACAGAGGCCCTTTCGCTGCCGTCCAGACGGGAAGGCGGCTTAGGTTCCTCAGCCAGGGCCCAGCCAGCGGCGCTCTCCGGTTACACAGCCCTGAGGAGGCGTCCTGAGCCCGGAGCACATTGGTCGAGGGCTGGCTGAGCTGGGGGGCGAGGGCGGCAGAGCGAGGGAAGGAGATCCGGGGTGCTCGGCCGGGCGCCACCTGGCCCGCTACCTTTATCCTCGGGAACCGGAGTCTTTTCTCTGCTCAGAGATGCCAAGTGCCGAAACCCCACGGA
Organism: Felis catus; assembly: GCF_018350175.1. NCBI lineage: Eukaryota > Metazoa > Chordata > Mammalia > Carnivora > Felidae > Felis > Felis catus. Next base: position 1,942,268 of record NC_058384.1, read on the forward strand.
GCACAGCGCTTTCCTCGAGGCGGCGAGCTGTGGTTCGCTCGGGCTCCTTCTCGTGTCACTTAAAACCGATGGAAAACTGAGCCAGGAGACAGAACAGGGTCTCAAGTGACTCTCCCTGGGCGCGAGCCCCCAAGCCCCTCCTTGCATCGTTCAGCTTCAGGCCTGCGTGAAAGGCTGTGTAGACGAGCCTGGGGAGGGCTCGACTCGGGCCGGCCGAGTCCCCCCCCAGAGGTGCCGGGGGCCTCTAGCCCAGCCGGGTGGCCTCCCTCCTCCCACCGAGGCCCCTGCGGCAGGTGCTGGGCGCCCCTCGCTTTCTGCCTTCCGCCACCCTGGGCTTTGGGGCTCACGTTCCCCGGGTCCCGCCTGCCCTTTCCTCTACAGAGACCACCAAGCTTCCTGTCGTGGTCCCAGCAGCACATGTCTTCAGGGAAGGTTCCCTCGGCCTCCTCTGCCCCTCTTGCCCACCTGTCGCGTTCTCGGGATTTAAGTGCAAAAGTGAATGCCCAGGGCGCCCGGGGGGCTCAGTCGGTTGGGCGTCCGACTTCGGCTCAGGTCATGATCTCATGGCTCGTGGGTTCGAGCCCCGCGTCAGGCTCCGTGCTGACAGCTCGGAGCCCGGAGCCTGCTTCGGATGCTGTGTCTCCTTCTCCCTCTGCCCCTCCCCTGCTGGCACTCTCTCTCTCAAAAATAAATATTAAAAAAAACCCTTTTTTAGCGAGTGCCCGTGTGGGGGCACCACCCCTTGACCGAGGTAACTCCTTGAATCCCCAGCTCAGCAAGGTCTGGACAAGTGGGGCCACCAGCCTGAAGTCACATGGCTGGCGAGTGGCAGGAGCACAATTGGAGGCCAGAGGTTGGTGCCTAAACACCGGCCGGCTGACCCCTGGCTCCCTGGACGCCCCTGTAACACCAGCAACACAAGTCCTGTCTGTCTGTCTGTCCACGCAGGCGCAATTGGAGAGTCGGGTTGGGGGGCGAGGGGTCCACCCCGGAGCGTCCCCTCCAAGGCAGCTGGATGTCCCTTCACTGTGGCCCAGAGCAGGGCCCCCCCCACCAGGAAGCCTGCACCACCCCCCACCCCCTCCCCCCTGTTTTTACTTCTCTATCATTCTGCTTTGGTTGCCTGCAAACTGCATTTTCCCTTCCCTAGGGGCTTGGCTCTGGGCTGTTCTTTCTCCCAGGGCTTGGCTCCCGGCCTGGAGGAGGTAAACAAGGCCCTTGTCACGGGCAGGGGTGCAGGGCCCATCCCGCCTTGCCCATCTTGAGTCCCCATCCTCGTCTGGCCACTGGGGTTCCAGGGAAAAGGCTGTGGGGGCACAGGGGGCGCAGTCCGGACGTCCTCTCCCCCTCCTCTCTCTCCTCTTCCCCCCCTCCCTCCCCCTCCCCCCCTCCCCAGGCTTTCCCGCTCTGTCTGGGCCAGCTGCCACCAGACCCAACAGCGAGCAGGGATGGCGTCGCAGGGATGGCGTCGGGGAGCCCCTGGGAGCCGTGCGTTGGCGGCAGGAGGGCGGGAGGCTCCCTGCTCCGCCGCCTTGGCAGGCCCGCCCTGGCTCCGAAGGGAAACCATCTGCTATTCCCTTTCCGCTGGATGTTCCTTTGCCTTCCTCCAGAGAGGTGTGGGGAGGGCGGCGCGGGGCCCGGGGAGGCACGCACACCCCTGCGCCCCACTTTCTGTCTGGCTCGCCTCCCCCGTTCTCGCTCTGCCCCGCAGTGTGCCGTCCAGACAGACCTCCCCCAGAAGGAGCCGAGGCCCTCGCTCTCATGTGAGTCTGAGTCACTGGCAGGAAACCCTCAGGAAGCAGGGCAGAGGGCGGAGGCCTCCTGTGCACAGAGCTGGGCCCTCCCGGCCTCTTTTCTCGAAGAAGAGCCCGGGATGCCCGGCCCCCACCCCGGCCCGTACAGGTGCCCTCAGAGCTGGGCTTAGCTGGTCTGAGGGTTCTCGCACCTGCCTGGGTGTGAGGCCGGGGGACCGGGGGGTGGGGGGGGGTGGTCTCTGAGGACGGGCTGGCAGGACTCCCCACTAGTGTTCAGCAAGGTCCAGAGTCTGAGCCTCGTCTTCTGGATCCCAAATCCTGATATCTGCAGGCCACCGGGCACCCTGGCTCTCCAGTCTTCCTTCAGGGGGAATTTGCCAGAACACCACCTCCCACCTACTCAGCCTTCTCCCTGCATCCCACGGCCCGTGTCTCAGAATAGTCTAAGAAGTAGATGATATATATAACTCCTCAAGGAGAATTCAGCCATCTTTCTGGGCACGAGCTCTGGAAATTTTCAACATTGTCAGTGAAAAATTTTTAATTTTGATTTATTTTTTGATGTTTATTTATTTTGAGAGAGAGCGCGGGCAGGTGCGGATGTGTGGCCAGGGGAGAGGCAGAGAGAGAGGGAGACAGAGAATCCCAAGCAGCCCCTGCGCCGTCAGCACAGAGGACGCGGGGATCGAACTCACGAACCGCAAGATCGTGACCTGAGCTGAGATGAGAGCTGAGATGCTCAAGCCACTGAGCCACCCCAGGCGCCCCTCGAAGAATTTTTAAATTCATTCACTCAGCAGAGATTTTCTGAGCATCCAATACGTGCCAGGTGCCGGGGACCAGCGGGGAGCCAGAGAAGACATGGCCTCTACTCTCGGGGAGCTTACTTCCGGGGTGCGGTGGGAGGGTGGGGGCAATACTGCCGCAGGACCTTGAACAGATGTGACCGTGACTCGAGCTAGGGGTGGGAGGCGCACAGAGCTGAACTAGGTCACGGGAGGCTGCCGGGAGGAGGGACGCTGGATTTGAAGTCTGGAGGATGAGCAGGGGTTCAGGAGCTGAGGGGAGAGGGTGCTCCCGCACCGCAGGAGGGCGAGGAGGGGAGGGGTGGGCGGGTCAGAGAGCACAGGTCCTGAAGGGTTAGCCAGCCTCTCGCTGTTGCAAGGACAGCCGGAAGCTGTCCCAGGGTTTACACCAGGGATGTGCAAGGTCAGGTTTGTATCTGCAGAAAGTCACTCTGGCCGCAGGGCATGCTGGGGGCGGGGACAGGGAGGCAGAGCACGTGTGAGGGGACCGGACAGGACCTTTGCTCTGCTCCAGGGGAGGTGGCCGTGCAGGTGGATTGAGATCGACTTTGGAACTTGCCGATTGATTGGATCCACGGGGGTGGGACGAAGGAGGGGGTTTCAAAGACGTCGCCTGGGCTCTTGGCTTGCCATTCGGGGGGTGGGTAGTGCCCGCGACAGCGAGGGAACCCCGAAGGAGACAAATTCAGGGGCATAAGGTCACGGTGCGACCGCAGACGCGCGAGGAGGGGATGTTGAGATGCTCACGAGCAGGGGAGGCGGCAGGGGGCTGCTGGAGTCTTGGTGGGAAACACGCACCTGTCTGTCTGTGCAGGGGTGACGGCGGGAGCCACGTTCGCGGAAAGGGTGGCCCCGTTCGGACACAGGCTCTCTGGCGCCCCAGCCAGCTTCGTTGTTGACCCACTGGTTTCCGGAGGCCTGTGGGTTTCCAGATCGTCCTTTTTACCCCCACGACGGGTCCTTGGCCGCTAGAAAGTCACCCAGCAGGATCCCAGCCACAGCTGCTCAATTGGTCTTGTGCGGAGAGGGCGTCTGACGCACTGTGGAAGTGGGGCCGCAGGAAGGCCGTCACCCTTCTTCTGGTCTTTCCCCTTTAAAAAATAAAATAAAATAAAAAACAACCATAAAATAATCACTCTGCCGAAGGGGCACAGATTCGTTCTGTGACTCAGTCACAGCGCATTTCATCCCCAGCTGGTGGACCCTCGGGTTGTGGCCAGTCTTACCCTTCTACCGAGAGAACAGGGAGGCCACATTGTATGTAAACAGAGGTCAATGTTCCGCAGAGAGAGGCCCCCCTCCCTGCCCCCAGGGCTGGGGGGGGGTGTCGGGCAGAGGCCGCTGGTGTTTTGCATTCTGACACCTGTCAGGAAGTTGATTCTCACTTAGAGAAGCAGCCTGAGGGGCGCCTGGGGGGCTCAGTGGGTGGAGCCTGCAACTCTGGATCCCAGGGTTGTGAGGTCGAGCCCCACGTTGGTTACTTAAAAATAAAATCTGTAAGAACCGAAAGGACAACTTTGAAGGCTGAGCATTTGTTGTTGAGAGTTTGTCCACAGGGAACTGGATATATTATTTCCCCCCCTGACTTTTTTCAGTTAGTGAGGATGATGTTAAGGTTTATATAATAGAAAACTCAAAGCAGCAGTGGCTTAAACAACGTAGAAATGTGTTTCCCTGTCACACAGAGGAAGTTTAGGAGTAAGTAGTCCCGCGGTTAGCAGGAACCCATTTTCCGTCATTGTCCTGGTGCTGACCTCTTTCCTCAAGAAAACCTCATGGCCCAAAATGGCTACCAGAGTCCAGGCATCACACCTATGTCCCAGGAAGCGTGAAGGGGGAAGGGCAAAAGGCACGTGCTTCCCAGCCGAGTGCAGGCTCTTTCCAGTCTCCCACACACAGGCAGGACCCATGCACCGTTGTGCACGTTGTGCACTGCACAATCTTAGAGGCTGCCACGCACGTCATCCTCTAGATGTATGTAGATCTTACGTACAAGTGCTTTCTGGCAGATGGCGATGAGGCATCCTATGACAAAAGCAGCAGATTAGGTTAATTTTCTGGCAGCGTTTTGAAGAATGGGGTCTTTTCCTAATTCACACGGAGGTACTGTCTGGGCCACAAGCGGGGAGGAGGGGGGGGCTCTGCCCCAAATGCACCTACAGCTCTTTGTCAGCACCTAATCGCTCCTTTAAATCCTCAGTTCGCTGCTAAGCTGCAGGGAGCACCAGGAAATGCAGTGTTTAGCTGAGCTTTGCCAACAACAACAACAACAACAACAACGATTCCCTCTATTCGATTCCATCTCGAGGAAGGAAGGGGCGAATTTAGCCGCCAGGCTCAGCCACCCCGTGTCTCAACCCGCGGGCGCGTTTGCGGAGCGGCCGGGGTTAGGGTGCCGAGTTTTGAGGAACTTGCCCACGCCCCCTTTTTGTCACACAACCATGCCGTGCTCCCCTCCCCGAGTGCCCGTCCTCGCCTCGCTCCGGAGTCTTGGTTTGTAATTTACAGGAGGGCCATCCGAATGGCAAACCCGATTTCTGAGTTAAAACTCCGGGCTTCCTCATGGAAAAGGAACCGCGTACACAGGAGGCAAGGTAGAGACCCGTCTCGCTGGTGCAGGTAGAAATGGAAAGAGTGCGCCCCGGAGGTCCCAAGTGTCCACACCTGCGCCGAACCCGGATGTAGATCCTAGAGGCTCCTTGCTTACACGGCGCACTGTCTCTCGGCCTCGTAAATTCCTGTTTATCCTTCAAACCTCTGCTCCGCTCCCGCCTCGTCCGTGCAGCCTTTGTGGCCGACTTAACCACTGCTGCGTTTGCACGCTTCTCCTCGTCTGTGTAGACGGCTGTCATCACTTGTTCATCTGTCTGCCTGTCCTACCAGAGCATGAGCTCCGGCGGCACAGGGCTGTGACCCACCTCCTGTGCCTGCAAAGGGCCGGGCTCACGGTCACAGCCACGCGGTGACCGCCGAACCCGCCTGTGGTCCCACGAGCCAGCTTGCGTTTCCCCTCCCGGGGCCCCGATCCGAATCTCTTACCTGAAAAGAACGAGTGACTTCTGGTGCCTTCCAGACCGCATTCAACTTACAAGAGTTGACTTCGGCTTTTAGGACCAAGCCTCAAATGAGTTGTACGTACGGTTTTGAAGCTTGTATTTTTGCCCCGAGCCAAACAGAAACGCGGCCTTCAGTGAAACTCCGAGGCCGACGTTCCGTTTACCGGCGACAGGAAGCACCTGCCCGGCTTGACCTCCTGCGTTTAGAGCCGTTACCTTGCGGGAGTCAGGCTCTGAATCCTCAGATCTCGCCGAGTAAAGAGTCAGAACCCGGGCGGGGGGCCGCAGTCGAGGGCCGGCGTGCAGGCTCGGGAGGCCCGCGACCACGGCCACCCCAGGCTCCCCACGGGGTGTCCCCGCGGCGGTGACCCCGTGCACCCCTGAGCTGTGTCCCGCACCTGCCCGAGCCTGGCTCCTCGGGTGTCTCTGGCCCTGGCGACACACGGGCCTGTGCCCCCTGCACACTGTCATCGCGGTGAGTGCCGGGCCGGGCCCCACCACCAGAGGAAACTCCACGCTGCCGTCTCGTGGCCCTGACAGTGGCCTTCCTTTAGGAACGGTCTGCGGGACGTGCAGTTTTGTGTCTGGCCCGTTCGGTGCGGACCGTTGGGGACACCCCTGCGTGGACGGATGGCGTCGGGGACGTTTCTAGGTGTGGGGCTCCCCACCTACAGCTGCTCGGTGTGGCGCACCCACGGGCACCTTCGGGCTGGGTCTGCGCCTCGGGGCGAATCGCGGAGTCCTCGCGTTTGTGAATGTCCAGTTCTAGTAGATTCTGCCAGTGCTCCGGAGAGGTGGTGGGAAAGTCTGCTGCTAGATGTTGACTTCTCCTAGCTTCTCTCTAGGAGTGACCGCCACTATGGTTCCGACGGTGCCCTCCACGTGCCCTCGCCTCCTTAAAGGGAAAGGTCTCACTTGAGTCTCCTGGTGGCAGGGCTGAGACCTCCCCAGCCTCCCCGCCTCCCCGCGTCAAGCTGGGGTGATGGCCGCACTGTCTGTCAAACACAAAAAATCACCAGATCGAACACTCTAAGTGGGCGAATTATATGGCCCGCGAATTGTGCCTCGATAGAGCTGTTTTAAAAAAAAAGCTGAGGGCTCCTGGGGGGCTCAGTGGGTTAAGGGTCCGCTCAGGGCATGATCTCAGGGGCGTGGAGCCTGCTTTAAAAAAAATACAGCTGAACCGCGTGGCCGTGTTCGGGCCCCCAACACTCGCCGGGCCCCAACCGGGTGTGCCCGGCCCCTGATGGGCACCCTGGGGACAGGCCCCTCCCAGAGACAGCCAGGGGTGGAGCCTCGGGAGCTCGGCATTCCTGGGGGTGGGGGCGCACACACACACACACACACACACACACACACACACACACACACACGAGGGTGGAGAGAAGCTTCCAGAAGCATGGAGCAGAAGGCCCCTTAGAGAAACAAGAGGCCTCAGAAGTGCAGCCCCCGCATCCAGGGCCGCGAGAGGCCACCCTGTGTTGGTGTTTTCCCAATTCGGTGGATGAATTTCAGCTCTTGTCTTTTTCCTGCTGATTTCTGTTTTTTCCACGTGCTCAGACTCTTCTTTCACAAGTTCCCGCGGTCGGGGGCTGGGTGGGAGGGAGGGTGGGGGTCGGGGTCTCGGCCGGGGGTGGGGAGGGGGGGGGGTCTCTGCACTGACGGGCCCTCCTCGCTCCTGCAGGAATCATGTGGCTGGAAATTCTCCTCGCCTCAGTGCTGGCCTTTGTCGTCTACTGGTTTGTTTCCCGGGACAAGGAGGAAACACTGCCACTGGAAGATGGGTGGTGGGGCCCCGGGGCGAGGCCCACGGCCCCAGAGGACGAGAGCATCCGCCCTTTCAAGGTGGAGACGTCAGACGAGGAGATCAAGGTGAGGCCCCTTCCCCAGGCGGGGCTGAGCCGAGGGGAGGGCGGGCACGCCTGGCTGTGTTCCCCGGGAGGCTGGGAGTGGGGTGCCCTCCGCTGTTCTCACACCGGCCAGGGGCAGATCCTACAGAGACGTGCCCAGCCCGCCCCGTGCCCACCCCGTCCCCCTCTGCCCACCCGCCCCTCTGTTCCTCCCTCCCCTGCCCAGAGCCCAGCAGCACCAGGTGATGGGCAGGGGGTGCCAGCTGGCCCTGGGCGCGGGCATCACGGGTCACAGACAGCATCTGCTCTCCCCTCCTCCGCCCCCTCCTGCCACCCTGGGGGTGAGTTTAGCCAGAGAAAGCGAGCAGGTTGTCATCAGGGCCTGGGCGGGGGTCCCGAGTGAGACGCAGGGCCGTGGTGACGTCAGATGCTGGGGTCCAGAGAGGCCGCCGCAGGGCCGGCACTGGTGACGCGCCTGCTCTGTGACAGCTGTTCGAGGCCCCATTCAGTCCCCGTGGGAGGCAGGACCGTCGTTCCCTCTGCAGGTGCAGGAATTGAAGCTTTTTTACCCAAGGTGACCGAGGGATGAGCAGGATTTGAACCCAGGTCCGTCAGCCCCAGAGCCCAGCCCCCACCCCGCACGCTGGAGTCAGCTGGGACGTGACCAGGGGGGTGTGCTGCCGTGGGAACTGGGCCAGGAGGGTGACCCGGACGTCCCCTCCCGTTCTGAGCTCGTCGGAGCACGTGTGCGTGCCGGCGCGGGCTGGGTGCTCGGAGAAGAGAGGGCCCCTCCCTCCAATAGCTCCTAGTCCCGTGGCTGAGAAAGGAAGGTGCAGAGAAAAGGTAGCTGAGAGATGCACAGGGGGACGTGCTTTCACGAGTGCCCAAGTCGTGAGATTTCCGAGGAGGAAAAGAGTACAGAGCAGAAACTGGGCTGCGCCCAAGAGAAACCAGGCTGAGGATAACGCCTTTCGTGGGTTCCTAGACTTGGAGTCTGAAACGTCCGGAATCTGGGAGCCCGGGGTGCTATGGAGGACACCGAGGGGGCCCGGGCTGGTCCCCTGGCCTCGCCTGCTAGGCTCGCGCCTTCCTTCTCTCCCGGTCTGTCATTTTATCCCAGCCGAGTTACGGCGTACCGTTCAGTGCTGTGTACCCGCGTCCACAAACCACAGCCCTGGGACAGATCTGTCTGCCCCCCGGGTTATACAGCCCCCGTGTTGAGAATAGCCTTTACATCTTTAAAATGGCTGAGGACATGACAAGAATAATGTCTCGTGACCCGTGAGAATCACCTGGCCTTCAGACGTCAGTGTCTGCGAATAAAGTTTGACGGGAACACGGCCGTGTGCATTGGTCCGCGCCGTGTCTGTGGCTGCGTCCGCGCCGCGAGGACAGAGTGGGCCAGCTGCAGCTGGAAAGGGCCTAGAACGTTCATAGTGCCTGGCCTCTTACAAAAAAGTGTGCCGGTCCCCGCCAGAGGTCAGCCTAGGTCCGTTCAAGATGCGTGTAGCGGTGATGCGCTTAAAAACAAAGAGGAGATATACGGGTGACGGGTGACGTGGAGGGTGAAGGACACAGCTTTGGGAACAGCTGCGGTCATGGGAAACGAGGTGCCTTCTGGAGAAAGCGGACAACCCCGAGGGCACCTGTGGGGACCCGGGGGACCTCACCCTCCCCGAGGGACTTGGCTTCGCCTCCCCGGTCACAGTATCTGGCCGCTGCGGGTGTGCTCGCCTTCTGGAAACAAACCTTCTGTGCTCTGCCCCACCCACCCCTCTCTCCCTGGGGTCCTGCATTTCGCTCCAGGACTTACACCGCAGGATCGACGGGACCCGTTTAACCCCACCTTTGGAGGACAGCCGCTTCCATTATGGCTTCAACTCCAACTACCTGAAGAAGATCCTCTCCTACTGGCGGAATGAATTTGACTGGAGGAAGCAGGTGGAGATGCTCAACAGGTACCCTCACTTCAAGACCAGGATCGAAGGTACGTTCCCCAGACGCCAGCGGGAGAGGGGTGTGTGTCTCAGGAGCGGCCTTGTAGCTGCCGGAGGGGACCCAACTTAGGATCCAGTTACTGGTCCTTGGGGTGTATTTGCAGGCTGACCTCACTGGGGCAAAAAGAATGCAGAGTCCCCACAAATCCAGTGCGCTTTAGAGCGAGGCAGGAAGACACGTCAGTAATTTGAAAGCCAGAGATACTCAGAATCTGGTCCGCCGCTCCGTGAGGGTTTGGAGTCCTTGACGCCGTGACTGCTCAAGGGCGCTCAGCCCGGCGGTCAAGGTCCTGAGAACGATTGCCCTCCCTGCCTGCGGCTCGAGACCTGGCGTCCTGCCACTGTGGGATGCCGCTGTCCCTCGGCATCACCTGGGAGGTCCCTTCCCGCCCAGAACTGTCTTGGCAAGGTGACCTCAAGATCATTTGGGGTGAGGGAATAGTTTCCTGGGTGGAAAAGCATTTTCCCCCAGTTCTGCTGAGAAGTAACTGACGCCCGTCACCGGGTAAGCGTGAGGCGTGGGGCGTGATGGTTTGATTGACATCTACCGTGAAGTGATCACCTGGGTGGGGGGAGAGGAGGTGTGTGGGGGGGGTTTCAGCTCACATCCAGCTTCTCCTGTAGAGACGATACAAGGAGAGAACAAACTCCTCTCCCCGTGCTGAGATCTCAGGACTTACTCTGACTCTCCCTACGTACCCACAGCGGCGCCAGCTCCCGTCACCAGGCTGGACGGATGCCCCCCCAGGGCTCACCTCGACCTGGGGTGTGCACCTTCTGACCCCTCCCTCCGGCTCCCCCGCCCCCACCCCTCCTCTGGTCTCTGTTTTCTACCATTTCGGCTTTCGTTTCGTTTTAGATCCCACATATAAATGAGATCACGCGGTATTTGTCTTTTTTCTGTCTCTGGCGTGTTTCACTTAGCTCAGTGCCTTCAAGGTCCACCCATGTTGTCATAAATGGTAAGGCTTCCTCGGGGCGCCTGGGTGGCTCAGTCGGTTGGGCGTCCGACTTCGGCTCAGGTCATGATCTCAGAGTCCGTGGGTTTGAGCCCCGCGTCGGGCTCTGTGCCGACAGCTCAGAGCCTGGAGCCTGTTTCGGATTCTGTGTCTCCCTCTTTCTCGTCAGAGAAAGTTCATGCTCTGTCTCTGTCTCAAAAATAAATAAATGTTAAAAAAATTTTTTTTTAATTAAAATAAAAATAAATAAATGGTAAGGCTTCCTCATTTTTTTTTAACTTTATTTATTTTATTTGCTTGAGAGGGAGAGAGAAAATCCCAAGCAGGCTCCATGCTGTCAGCACAGAGCCTGACTCAGGGCTCGAACTCATGAAACTCAAGGTCAGGACCTGAACCTGAAATCAAGAGTCAGACACTAACTCTCTGAGCCACCCAGGCGCCCCCAAGGCTTCTTCGTTTTTAAAGGCTGAATAGTATTCCATTTATATTTATAGAAAAAGACCACATCTTCATTATCTGTTCATCTACTGATGGATACTTAGGTAGCTTCCTTGTCTCGACTACTGTAAATAACGCTGCAGTGAACGGGGGTGCATTATCATCATCATCATTATTTTTAGAGAGAGAGGGAAACTGTGAGTGAGGGAGAGGGGCACTTTAAAAAAAAAGCTTATTTATTTATTTTGAGAGAGAGCAGGGGTGCCCCTTTTTTGATCATGGCCATTCGACAGGCATGAAGTGGTATCTCATTGTGGTTTTAATTTGCATTTCCCTGATGATGAGTGATGGTGAGCATCCTTTCATGTGTCTGTTGGTTGTTGTCTGTCTTCTTTGGAGAAATGTCTCTTCAGGTCCTTTGCCCATTGTTTTAATTGAGTTATTTGTTTTTCTACTATTGAGTCGTTAGGAGTTCTTTATGTATATTGGATACTAATCCCTTATCAAATGTATGGTCTGCAATTAGTTTCTCCCGTTCCCCAGATGGCCTTTTCGCTTTGTTGATGGTTTTCTTTGCTGTGCAGAAGCCTTTTAGTTGGATGTAGCCTCCAAGAAACTGTCATCAAGACCCACGTCAGAGAGCTCTGTGTCTGTTTCCTTCTGGAAGTTTTATGGTTTCAGGTCTTACATTTAAGTCTTTGATCCATTTTCAATTTCATCTTTGTGAGTGGTGTGAGGTAGGGGTCCAGTCTCATTATTTTCCATGTGACCATCCAATTATCTCAGCGCCAGTTACTGAAGAGACCGTCTCCTCTCCATCGAGTGTTCTTGGCTCCCTTGTCAAAGCTTAGCTGACTGCATATGCCCGGGTTTATTGTGATTCTGTTCCGTTCATCTGTTGGAAACACTTATTTTAACCCCAGTACGATTGATTGATTAATTGATTGATTGATTTAGAATGCTTATTTACTTACATTGAGAGAAGGAGAGAGCAAGCAGGGGAGGGGCAGAGAGAGAGGAAGAGAGAGAATCCCAAGCAGGCTCCACACTCAGTGGGGAGCCTGACATGGAGCTCTAACCCATGAACCGTGAGATCACGACCTGAGCCAAAATCAAGAGTCAGACACTCAGCTGACTGAGCCCCCCAGGCGCTCCTTGGAACAATTTCAAATTTACAGAAAAATAGTGAGGACGGTACGGAAAGTTCCCCTGTACCCACTCCCAGTTTCCCCTTACCGTTAACCTTAGTCTGGTACATTTGTTACAAGGAATGAACCAGTACTGATATGTTAATACCTCCACTACAGTCCATACTTTATTCAGATTCCCTTAGTGTTAAAAACATCTTTACTTTTTAAAAAATTTTTTATGTTAATTTATTGGGGGGGGGCGGGTCAGAGAGAGAGGGAGACACAGAATCCGAAGCAGGCTCCAGGCTCCGGGCTGTCAGCACAGAGCCCGGCGTGGGGCTCGAACTCACGGACCGCGAGATCATAACCTGAGCCGAAGTCAGATGCTCGACTGACTGAGCCCCCCAGGTGCCTCAAAAACATCTTTATTTTTTAAATTCTATGGTTGTGGGGCGCCTGGGTGGCTCAGTCGGTTGGGCGTCCAGCTTTGGCTCAGGTCATGATCTCACGGTCTGTGGGTTCGAGCCCCACGCCGGGCTCTGTGCTGACATCTCAGAGCCTGGAGCCTGCTTCGGATTCTGCATCTCCCTCTCTCTCTGCCCCTCCCCACTCATGCTCTGTCCCTCTGTCTCTCAAAAATAAATAAACATTAAAAAATAATAATAATAAAATAAAGACTGAACAATACAGTGTCCACAGACAATGGGATATGGCTCAGATTTCCTCAGTCTTCACCTAATGTTGTATTTCTGTCCTGGGACCCCGTCCCGGACACCCCATTACGCTTTGTTTCCATGTCTCCCTAGGCTCCTCTGGGCTGTGACAGTGCAGACTTTTTACAAAAGGCTCACAGATCCTAACTTGCCTTGAGCAAAAATAGAACCCTACGTACATTCTATTTTGGAACGTGGTTTTCCACTTGACAACGTATCCCGGGGTCCTTCCGCGTTGCTAAATGCACTCCTATTCGGGGGCGCCTGGGTGGCTCAGTCGGTTAAGTGGCCGACTTCGGCTCAGGTCATGATCTCGCCGTCCGTGAGTTCGAGCCCTGCGTCAGGCTCTGTGCTGACAGCTCAGAGCCTGGAGCCTGTTTCAGATTCTGTGTCTCCCTCTCTCTGACCCTCCCCCGTTCATGCTCTGTCTCTCTCTGTCTCAAAAATAAATAAACGTTAAAAAAAAAATTTTTTTTTTAAAGAAAAAAAATGAATGCACTCCTATTCATAGGAGACCTTACCTCCTTTGGAACACACTGCACGGCATGCAGTTATTTCGAATTCAGATTGTCACCTTTTCATCTGAGTGTGAAGTTAGGGAACACCCACTCATTCGCGCCCGTGCTGGCGTGCGCACGGCGGTCCTTGGAAGCTGTCCCCCGGGAGGGGACTGGTGGCCGGGGAAAGGGCCGAGGCCAAGGCTGACTGTTCACTGTTCCCTTGTATCCTTTTTGAATTTTAAATATTTGAATTTTATTTTCTTGCTTTTTATTTTTATTTTAGTTTAGAGAGAGACAGAGCACGAACAGGGGAGGGACAAAGAGAGAGGGAGACCCAGAATCCGAAGCAGGCTCCAGGCTCCGAGCTGTCAGCACAGAGCCGGACATGGGGCTCGAGCCCACAGACCACAAGATCATGACCTGAGCCGAAGGCGGACGCTTAACTGACTGAGCCGCCCCAGCGCCCCTAAATGTTTGAATTTTAAAAGCGAAAGGGTGCCTGGGCGGCTCAGTGGGTTGAGTGTTCAACTCTAGGTCACGATCTCACGGTTTGTGGGTTCGAGCCCTGAGTCGGGTTCTGTGCTGATGACACAGAGCCTGCTTGGGATTCTCTCTCTCCCTCTCCCTGTCTCTCCCCTGCTCACACGTGCTATCTCTCAAAAATAAATAAATGAACTTAAAAAAAAAAAAAATGAAGACAGACGTTAAAAATCAAAGAGGAAGCCCTCCTTGTTTCCCGGCAGGTCTGTAGAGCCCCAGGCACCCCAGACCCAGGCTGCGGGCTCAGAACCCGGGAGCAGAGCTGGGCCCGGGCCTGGCGGGTGGTGAGGGGCCTGACGGGGGTGTCCTGGCCCAGCGCCCGCCGGGACAGAGGCTGGAGGCGAAGGGACAAGGGCCCTGAACCTCAGCCTCCCTGTGATCAGCAATGCCGTTGTCTCTGGAGGCCCTGCCTCACCCCCCGAGGGAGGCCCAGGCCTCCTTGCAGAACAGGGAAGCCGGCACAGAGGCTGGAGCCCGGGGGTAGGGGCAGAGAGGACCCCAGAAAGTTCGGGGCGTGAGGGTCGAGGACGGCAGGCAATGGAGAGGAGGGAGGCCCTCTGAGACCACCCGGGCCGGGGAGCCAGGGGAAGACTCTCGGAGGCTCTCTGGGCCCGGGGCCAGGCCACCAGCGCGGGGATGAGGCTGACGGCACCTGGGTGCAGCCACCGCAGGCCGCTGTCCGGACGACTCAGGGCCGGGAGTCACCCCACCTTGTGGCGCTAACGGTGTTTCTGTGCTGTGACGTCCTGGGGAACCCCGAGGTGGTCCCGGGGTCAGGCGGTTTCCGGGAAGGGAACAGCCCTTTAATAGCTCTCGCCTCTGGGTTTTTGAACATCCAGGCACCCCTTAACTTTTTTTTTTAAGTTCATTTATTCATTTTAAGAAAGAGTGTGAGCAGGAGAGAGGCAGAGAGAGGGAGACACATAGAGATGACTTACAAAAATAAAATCTTGGGGCGTCTGGGTGGCTCAGTCGGTTAAGCATCCGACTTGGGCTCAGGTCATGATCTCGCAGTCCGTGAGTTCGAGCCCCGCGTCAGGCTCTGTGCTGACAGCTAGGAGCCTGGAACCGGGTTCGGATTCTGTGTCTCCCTCCCTCCCTGCCCCTCCCAGGCTCGCACGCTGTCTCTGCCTCTCGAAAATAAACTTTAAAAAATAAAGACAGACAATATCTCCGATGCCCGCCGGCCTGACTGTGCTCGTCTCCCCAGGGCTGGACATCCACTTCGTCCATGTGAAGCCGCCCCAGCTGCCGCCCGGCCGCACCCCCAAGCCCCTGCTGATGGTACACGGCTGGCCCGGCTCCTTCTACGAGTTTTATAAGATCATCCCCCTCCTGACTGACCCCGCGAACCACGGCCTGAGCGAGGAGCACGTGTTCGAAGTCATCTGCCCTTCCATTCCTGGCTACGCCTTCTCGGAGGCAGCCTCCAAAAAGGGTACGGGGGCTGCGGGGGGCGGCGTGGACCAGGCCTGCCCGCCAGGCGGGGAGCCAGCACACCCTCTCGGGCTCTGAGGTGGGCGAGGGGCGGTGGTGACCGACGCTGGCCCCGGGGCCCCGACTCCCGTGCCCTCGGGAGCTCCCCGCATCTGGGCCCCGGGCTGTCCCGGGCCAGCGAGGCTGACCGAGCCCCACAGGAGCACACTGGTGGCTGGCCTGAGCCCATCGCGCCCTCGCTGCTTGGCTGTCCCCTCGCTGTCCCTCCCTGCCACGCGGACGCCAGGCTCGCTCCCCGCGGGGCACTGGCCGCGGCCTCGCCACCACCGTTGGGGCCTGAGACGCCTCCTCCCCTCCTGTGAGCTGCTGTCACCCTAGCGGGGGGCGAGAGGGGTGTGAGGAATTTCACAGGAGCCCAAGAGGGTCCCACGAGTGACTTCCTGTGACTCTGTTCTCCTTCCCTCCCAACCAGGCTTGAATTCAGTGGCCACCGCCAGGATCTTTTACAAACTGATGCTGCGGCTGGGCTTCCGGGAGTTCTACATTCAGGGCGGGGACTGGGGGGCCCTGATCTGCACCCACATGGCCCAGATGGTGCCCAGGTGAGTGTGCGTGTGCACAGCCCCCGCGAGGTCGCCGTGTGCGCGGGGACGGCGGGATCTGCCGGCGGGGGGCCACCGGGGGGGTGTCTGTGGGCCCAGGGGGAGAGCACGGAGGGTCCCCTGTCACCCAGCCGCGCCCGGAGCTCTTTGGTGTGGATCCTCTCCGTTCGGTATCACACGGGGTTGGTGACGCTGGGCCCGGTGCCCAGGCAGAGAGGGACAGATAGAGGAGGGGAACGTCAGAGTGGACCCTTCTGGCGGCCTGAGCCCTGGGAGAAGCCAGAACTTTCTGGAAACTCTGTATTTCCGCCCCCCCCCCCCCACGCCTCCCTCCTCCTGCCGGCCGGCCTCCCCCGACCCTTGCCCTGGCCCTGGCCCTGACGCCAGCCTCACCGGCCCCGCTCTCTGCCCTCACAGCCATGTGAAAGGCCTGCACTTGAACATGGCTTTCATTTTAAATGGCCGCATCCTGACCCTCTTCCTGGTTCGGCATTGCCCGAGGCTCTTCGGTTTCACCCAGAGGGACATGGAGCTGATGTTGCCCTTCAAGGAGAAGATTTTCTACAAACCGCTGCGGGAGAGCGGCTACATGCACATCCAGAGCACCAAGCCCGACACCGTGGGTGAGCCCGCACTCGGGACACGGTGGCCAGGGCGGGGGTCACGCCCCTTCCATCCAGCCGGGCGCTGGCGGGGGGTGGGGGGGCTCACCCGCCCCAGAAGCCGCGCTCCAGGGATGCACACCGCCTGCGAGGGACCTGAGCTCTTTCTTAGGCTGCGTGTCTCCGCTGAGGTCATTTGAGGTCAGTTGTCCCAGACGACAGCTTGAGCTGATGCCGTGTGCACTGGCTTTGACCCCTGACCCCCGGACTCTATGAGCCTGAATGGAGCAGGAAGCCTGGGGTCCCGGCAGCCCCAGGACCATGGGGGGTGGAGGGGGTCGTGTCCATTTGTAACGGATCCCCTGTTTTGGACGTTTAGGCTGCTTCTTACTTTTCACTGATCAGAGGTATAAACCAAAAGCCCCACCTTTTCTTTTTATTTTTTTTTTTATTTTTATTATTTTTTAAAAAATTTTTTTTTTCAACGTTTATTTATTTTTTGCGACAGAGAGAGACAGAGCATGAACGGGGGAGGGGCAGAGAGAGAGGGAGACACAGAATCGGAAACAGGCTCCAGGCTCCGAGCCATCAGCCCAGAGCCTGACGCGGGGCTCGAACTCACGGACCGCGAGATCGTGACCTGGCTGAAGTCCGACGCTTAACCGACTGCGCCACCCAGGCGCCCCCCCCCCCACCTTTTCTTTTTAAATGTTTATTTACCGTGAGAGGGAGTGAGCAGGGGAAGGGCAGAGAGAGGGGGAGACAGATTCCTAAGCAGGCTCTGCACCATCAGCACACAGCCTGATGTGGGGCTTGAACTCGCAAACCAGGAGATCACGACCTGAGAAGTCAAGTCGGACGCTTAACCGACTGAGCCACCCAGGCGTCCCAACCCCACCTTTTTTTTTTTTTTTTTTTTAGTTAGTTTATTCATTTATTTTAATGTTTATTTTTGAGAGGGGAGGGGCAGAGAGCGAAAGAGGGAGAGAGAGCCAATCCCAAGCCGGCTCCGCGGTGCTCGCACAGAGCCTGAGGCGGGGCTCAAACTCACAAACCCTGAGATCATGACCCGGGCTAAGATCAAGAGTCTGACGCTTGACCAGCTGAGCCACCCAGGCGCCCCGGGTCTATTTATGTATGCAAGTAATCTCTACACCCAAAAGGGGCTCCAGCTCGTGACCCTGAAATCCGGAGTCGCACACTCCATCAAATGAGCCGACCGGGTGCCCCCGAGACCCCACCTTTTAAAAAACAGCATTCATATAGATCTCGCTTGTGGACCTCCCCAAACACACGGCGCTGCCCGCGTAGTGGGTGGGCTCCCAGGAAGCCGTGAGGGTGTCCCCCTTTTTCTCAGATCAGGATTCCAAGGCCAAGGGTTAAGTAGACGGGGTGCAGAGCACCCCAAGAGTTAGGGCAGAGCCGTGCTCTGACCTGGGCGCCGCCCTGTGGGGCCCGCAGCACCCCGTGTCCTGACGGCCAGCTCGCAGGTCCCAGGCCTGTGTCACTCCCCGCCTCTCCCCTTGCCAGGCTGCGCTCTGAACGACTCTCCCGCGGGCCTGGCTGCCTACATCCTGGAGAAGTTTTCGACCTGGACCGATTCTGAGTTCCAAGAGCTGGAGGACGGGGGCCTGGAGAGGTGAGCCCCCCACCCCCGCCCCGCCAGCCATGGGCCCGCGTCCCGGCAGCCAGCGTCCCTCCGGCCGACGGCCAGCACCTTCCACTCACTGCCAGATGCTCCTCAGACCCTCACCTCAGGTCCTCCGGATGAGGAAGCAGACAGAGGTCTGGCGACTGGCTCCGGGCCTCGCCGCGGAGGGGTCAAGACCAGGGTCGAGCCCTTGAGAATGTCTATGCTCCATTTGCTAAATAGCACCCCTGTCCGCCGGCATCAGGGGGTCCAGAGGGCAGCGATCACCCAGGGTCCCCCTGCTCTGAACCCAGGAGAGCCTGGCATCACGGCCACCTGACCGTGTGCCCCGGGGAAGGCAACCCTGGACGCTGCCTCAGAAAGACTGGGGAAGCTTCAGAGGCTGCAGCCTCTGCTACCCGGCCAGCCCTGACCCGGCTTCTGCAGCATCCGTCCCTGTCTTCGTTCCTTCGGGGGCACGCAGAGCGCCAGAACCCGTGCCGGTGTGGGAGCAGAGGGAGAGGGGGCTGGCTCCCTTCTCGGGCGTGGGGACCGTGTCTAGGCCGTGCCGGGCACGCAGTCGACAAATCCGTAGTGGACGGAGGAGCTCTGAGAGACCGTCCAGAGAAAGGAGGCTTTGCCTTGTCTGAGGGGTGGGGCAGAAATGACTGGGAGAATCTACTGGATTTGGGCTTTGAGGGATGAGTAGGAGTTTGCCGGCGGACAGGGTGGAAGAAGGGAATTTAGGCGAAGAGAAAACACCAGGTGCTCCTGGAAAGGCTGGCTCGGCGGAGGCCTCGGGCAGGGACGCAGGGGCCGGGCCACGAACCCATGCACAGCCCTCATCCTGGGGTCTGTTCCCTACCCCACATTGGAGAGGACCCCAGGGGGATGGGCCTCCACCAGGAGCTCTTAGGCAGGGCTGGCCCTGTTCCTTGCCCAACAGTACCTGCAGCCAGGTGAGGGGTCCCACCAGACCGCCCCCCCGCCCCCAGGCTGACCACCCACTGTAGCTGCCGCCTGGCCCCCGGGGGCACCAGAGCCTGGAGCAGGGGGCAGGCGCCATCAGCTCTGTGTTCTAGAAAGATCACTGACTGCGGTAGGCCGGAGACGGGTGTGGTGGTAGTTTCCAAGCCGGGACCGGAGCCGAGGGAATACGGGAGCCCTTAGCCACCTCGCTGAAAGCCCAGTTCACCGGGTTTGAGAGTTGATTCTAACCATTCGGTTCCCATTGACCGCTCTCCATTTGGAGGTTTCCTCGTCTCTGTTCCCACTCCGGGCCGCTGTTGCTGAAGACTAAGAATGTGGAAACGAAGATGCCTGATGAACGTGTTCATCATTCCGGAGAAGCCTCTTTTCTCCCAAATCCCTCGTATTTTCATATTAATGTTAATGCTCTCCCTCCCCCCGTCACTGTCTCAAGCCGCACCGGTGGGGAGCAGGGCAGGGGTGAATCGAACGTTCCTTAAAACGTGGTGCCGAGGATAAAAACATACTTGGCCGACCGCCTCCAAAGAGCCGACACAAACAAGTAAATTCGGCAGATTGGCTTCGGTTCAACTAAGGTCGCTTCCCTGGAGGCGGAGAGCTGGGCAGGCGCAGTGACACTGCGGGGCCTCCCCCTTGGAGGGGGACAGCCAGGGCGTCGTGGGGTTGGTGTGAGGGAGGTGGCAGGGGAGGCAGAGGAGGGGTGCCTCAAAGTGTGCACGTGCGCGTGTGTCCAAGAGGGGCTGGGCACAGAGCACACTTCTGTCCCGGACGTGCTGGGTGCCGGGTGCCCACTGGGGAACGGGACTGACATCTGAGCCTGGGGAGGGGTCCAATGGGAGGAAATGACCCTCTCTGTGCTTGGGGAAATTAGCGGTTGGCATCAGGGCAGGTGGGGCAGCATCGGGGGGTGCTGGGGGGACCCCTGGCTTACTGGCTGCGGGAGGGGGACGGAGGAAGGTCTGGGAAGACAGAACGTAGTGAGAAGGGCGAGTGTGGATGGAGAGTTGCAGCGTGGGGGGGGGGGTGGTGCCGAGGCATGGGGGAGGGCGGGGGCGGGGAGGGGAGGGGAGGCAGAAGGCAGGCCTGGGTGGCATCGCACGGCAGACCGTGGGCAGGGGAGGGAGACTTGGCGGCGGATGGAGGGATCGGGCCCCCCGACAAGGAGGCTTAGACCTCCTAAGCCCCCAGGACTGGAATGGAGCAGGGAAGGCCCGAGGGGAGCTCTGTGCGGACTTGGGTTCCCTCAGGAAGGCTGGCGGGGTGGGGGCTGTGGGTGGCACGTGGCCATCGGGACGCACCGAGGGTTGGGACCTGTCCCCAGAGCTGGAGTCCCCTGGGGTCTGCGGACCAGCAGGTGGGTCTGGGTGGCCGAGGGCACTGGCAGGGCGTTGTGGGAATGAGAAGAGACAGGGTGGGAAGCTGGAGGGTCTGTGCGCAGTGGATGTGGGGTTTCTAGGGTCAAGAGGACCAAATGGCTCTTTCCTCCCCAAGGGTGGAGCCCCGCAGCCTGGGTGGGGTCCCCTTGCTCAGCAGTCCCAGCCTGAGTGTGTGTGTTGGGAGGTGGGGTGGTCTGCACAGGGCCCCACGACTCCTAGGGTGACTCACTTGGCGGGAAGCTTGTGGGTACTGCCAGGCGCATCCGGGGGCTCCAAACGCTGCCTGGAAACCCCGTCCTGCCCAGGCCCTGGCAGGGGCGAGCCCACCTGGGGATGGTCCACGAGGGCCAGAGGTGGGCAGCCACCTCCGGGCACCCGGTGGTGACCAGCCCAAAGCCCCTGGGTTCGGTTGTCCTCACCTGCTGCTTCCTGCCCAGGTGGGACCGCTCTGGGGGTGGTCGGGGGTGCGGGTGGCCGTGAGGGCCAGCGGAACCTGCCTCATGCACGGTCCGCATGCCTCGTCACCTGCGGTCACGGTGGCTGGTGACCCTGGGCGGAGCCTGCCTGTGCCCCAGTCGCAGTGAGGTCTGAGGGGGGGAAAGCAGGCGGGCCCGGAGGCTGCCCTCTGGTGCACCCGGGGCTCAGCGGCCGTCTGGTTCTGCTTCCGCAGAAAGTTCTCCCTGGACGACCTGCTGACCAACGTCATGCTCTACTGGACAACTGGCACCATCACCTCCTCCCAGCGCTTCTACAAGGAGAACAGGGGGCAGCTCTTCAAGCAGGATCGGTAAGCCTGGCCCAGTCCAGAGGCCTCCAGGGCAGGGAGCCGCAAGACAAGCCGGCCTTGAACCCGAGGGCAGACGCCCAGCGTGAGAACGAATTTGTGGGTGGGCCGGAGGTGCTGGGAGAAATCTTGCGCGTCTAGAGTTAGCTCAGGAAGGGAACGCGGGGCCGGCCCGCTGTGCCACCCCTGCTTCTGGGGCCCCTTGGAACCTCACACGGAGACCCTCAGGTGGCAGCGGAGGGACAGGGGACACCCGTCCCACCTGGCCCTGTTCCCCAGCCCGGCCAGCCCTTCCAGAAAGGCCCTGGGTGGGTTGGAGTTGAGGGCGCGGTCACAACCCTGGCGCTGACCTCCTGTCCCCTCCGCCCCGTCCCTGAGCCCCCGCTGTGGGGACAGAAGGGGACCAGGATGCGACGTCGCCTCTCAGGGGATCTCTGTCCCTTCCAGGGTCAAGGTGTCGGTGCCCACCGGCCTGGCCGCCTTCCCGTGTGAGCTGATGCACATACCGGAGAGGTGGGTGAAGGGCAAGTACCCGAGGCTCGTGTCCTACTCCTACATGCCCCGCGGGGGCCACTTTGCTGCCCTCGAGGAGCCGGAGCTGCTGGCCCGGGACATCCGCAAGTTCGTGGGGCTGCTCGAGCTGCCCTGATGCCGCGGGGGTGGCCCCCGGGCTGAGTCTCCCTCCCGTCAGTCAGCCGCCGCCTCCCAGTGCGGCCCCCCACCCCTTCCCTGCCCCCCCCCCCCGTCTTCTCTTGGCAAAGGTGTATCCCACCCTCCGCCCCCTCCCCTGCCCGTCCTGAGCCCCGCGCGCGCTGCACGCACCCTCCCACATGCAGGTGGTTGCCAATAAATGATTTTAGTCCTCAGAGCGGCTGGAACCAGGTGACCTCTGTTTGTCCTGGCCCCACAAGGGGTCCCCTCCCAGGAGAGCTGGCAGGCGTACGGTCTGGGCTGGGGAAGGAGCCCCCACTCGACCCCCCCACCCGGTGTCCTGGGCACCTAGAACACCCAGCAGGGCCTGAGGCTGGGCGGTGCAGGGGTGGGGTCTCAGGAGGCCTGGGCCACGCCCTGCCCCTGCAGGATGGAGCCCCACCCCTCCCCCCTTCCCTGCAGGATGGAGCCACCCCCCGCCCCCACCCACCCACCCCGTGCACAAGGGCCCCCTGACAGCAGTGAGAGGCTGCTTCTCTGGCAGGTGCCCAGAGCGGAGTCCCTGTCCCACGGGGAGAAAAAAGGCAAGGGGCCACCCGTCCTCACAGCTTAAGGGTGGTGCCTGGCCCAGCTAGGGGCAGACACCCTCTCTTCCTCCCCCCTGCCCTGCTCAGGTTTCCCCCTGGCTCCAGGGCACTGGGAGCACTAGCCCCAGCCTGCGAGGGAGCAGGTGGATGGGGCCCTGACCTCACCAGTCTGGCCGAACGAGCGCTTTATTCGTGGTCCTCCTGCCCTTGCCTGCTGCAGGGTGACCTGACCCAGCCACTGTCACTGGCAGTGTGATACAGAAACAAGGAGCCTGGTCCCTTCCTGCTCCCGCGGTGCAGCCCCGATGGGTGGGAGACGGCTGGATGCGGTGATGGGGGGGGTCTGGAAGGAACCCGCCCGGAGCTGCGCGCGGGCTCTTTGGTTATCAGCTGGGTGTGTGCCCAGGAGTGGTGGGCAGTCCGTCCTCACAGAGGAGCAGTCCTTCGCTGTGTCCTCCCGGGTACCTGGGACAGCCGCAGGGGCTGCTGGGGCACCGTTCCCACATGTGGTCCTGCGGAGTCACCAGGGATGTGTCCCAGCTACAGAGCCGGGACGTTGATGCAGAAGGGGGACCCGGAGACGCACAGAGTCCCCCGCACGCACCGGCCCCCCTCCCCGCTGCTGTGACCAGAAAAGCCGCCGCCGTTCCCTGCGTGGCGGCCCCGCCCTGTCTTCCTCGGCCAAGGGCCCGGGGAACCTTTCTGGGTCCGTCTTCCCAGAGCAGGTGTGCTCCACACAGGTCAAAGTAGTCCTGGGCCTGGTTGGGGCCCGAGTCAAGCCACTTTTCCACCTGGGTCTCCTCCTCTACGTCCTCGGAGCCTGGCCCGGCCGCCCTCAGGCCTCCTAGTAGGCAGCCGGCCTGCTGTCACTGTCGCTGTCCGCAGGGCCCTGGGCGGGACACTGCCCCAGGACGGTCCCACTGATGTCACAGACGGCGCCATAAGTCTGCTGATGCTGTGGGGACAGGGCCGTTCTCTCCGAGGACAAGCCGCTCAGAATCCGGGGCACGTAGGGCTGCCGACATACGGGGGCATGAGCACCTGGAGCGGGGGCTGGGCACGAGATTCCTCCCCACTCCCCCCGCCGGCCCCTCCCCCAGAGCCTGGCTGAGAAAGGCATTTCCGCCACCCGCCTGCCCGTCTCCTCGTCTCCTCGTCTCCTCGTCTCCTCGCCCGCGGAGGCAGGTGCACCCCCTGGGTAGTGAACCTGAGAACCGTCTCCCTGGGGCTGGTCCAAGGACTGACACCCATCAGAGTGCCTGAAGCGGCTAGAGAGAAGGCCGCTGCTGACAGGGTCCCTGTCCCAGCCCTGGCTCTTGTCAGGGACCCGGAGCAGGACCCCGGGGGCTTCACGCAGCAGGCCGCAGCGGGCATTAGCCACGCCGGGAAGGGAGGAGGGCGCCCGGTGAAACATCCAGCCCGCGGGACCGGGATGCCCTCTCCCGTGACCTCAACGTAGGAACGTGGCTGCCACGCGGTCGGGGCCCTTCCGTCTGGACAGGAGATGCTCGGCACGTCGCCCGGGGACACTCACCGTGAACGGCGGTGGCCTGTGGGCCTCGGCCTCGCTCCCTTTGTCGCTGGCCGATTCTTCCGTCTGCAGACACAGCAGAAACTCGCGATGAGAGACCAAACGGCCCTTCCCGGACGATCACCCTCCCAGCACACAGACCGGCACCGCTCGGGATAAGAGCACCCGCTGGTGCCAGGCTCCGGCAGCAGGGGCCGGGGCGGGCGGCGCAGGTAGGGGCGGGGAGCGCAGGGCGCACCCCAGCCCCAGGCCTGCCCCACGGAGAAGCTGCACGCGCTGGGACGAGGTGGCCCTTACCCTGTAGTTCAGAGGGCTGAGGTGCTTGAAGCATCCGAAGCAGGTGTAGGCCAGGCAGACCAGGATGGTGAGCAGGACGGCCAGGAAGGTGAACAGGGTGAGGGGGGCCTTCAGACCTGGGGGCACAGGGACGCCAGCCTCGGTGGGGGGGAGAGGGGCCACGTCTGGGGCAGGAGCCATGTGTGACCTCTCCCTCGGGCAGAAAGGAAAGAAAAGAGCCTACCCCCCTGCCCCCTGCCCTCCAGCAGATGGGGTGGTGTCTTCATAGCTGGGACAGACAGAGGGACCTGCTGGCCTCGCCCCCGGTTGGACTGCAGGAACTGGGACACCGAGTCAATGGCCTGTGCCGACGGTCAGCCCCCTCCAGGCTCCAGCGTCCTGGGCCAGCGGGACGGAGGCTCCCCCACCTGGCCGGGGCTAGGTCACGTCCTGTCTGCCTTTTTCTTTTCCCGAAGAGTGTCCGTTTTCCCTCCCCCACACCCACCCCCCAGAGAGCAATCCGGCCCGCTTGCCCGTCCCCTCTGGTTCAGCCCCTGCGGAGCTCACAGAGGGACTGCCTTCTAAGGCTTCTCGAGCGACGCGGCCTCCTCCAGGGCTCCCCGGGCTCAGGCCAGCTCGGGAACCGGGGCGTCGGCGCTGTCCCCAGCCAGCCCTCAGCCCGGGTACCGCGTTCCGGCTGGACACCGGGTTGGATGCTGCTGGGCTGGCGTGGATGCGGAAAGAGGAGGCCGAGGGCCGCCACCCGCCCCCACCCCGCCCTGGTCAGAGGGCCCCTCACCCAGGCGCAGGAAGGAGAAGAAGTAGAGCCAGAAGAGGCACAAGATGGGGGCGGCCAAGGCCTGGTTGACGGCCGCTAAGTGGATCCTTTTCTCCAGCTTGGCCGGGAGGTAGGCGAAGTACAGGTTGTGACGGTCCACCAGGTGCTTGAGCAGGATGTAGGTGAGGCCTGCGGACACCGGGCCGTGAGCAGCAAGCCTGGCGGGGCCCAGGGGCCCCCGTGCCCCCTCCCTCCCGGGGCATCGATCTGTCCACGGGGCCGGGCTGGTCCGCCATCTGACTACACGAAGGCAAAGTGGGGCTCAAAGCAGATCCCGGCAGCTCGGGCGTGCTCTCGCGCGCGCTCGCTCGCTCGCTCGCTCCCCCGCCCTCTCCCAGCTTCTCCCTGACCCCAAGGAGTAAAAGGCAGCTGTCATTCTGCCCCTAGGGAAAACAGAAATTCTAGGATCATTTTGCAGAAAGAAGTTACTTTGTACCGGATGTCTGGCCCGACCTCTGCCCGGGCCCTCCCCCGCGAGCCCCCCACCGTCCTGCCGGGCTCCCTCTCTCCCTCCCTTCCCGGCTCCAGCTGACCCTCCGCACTCCTCAGGCAGCAGGTGCCGCAGGGTCCTGCCCCAGGGGCGGCACACAGGGTGGATGTGCTTCTGTTACAGGATCTTTAAAATTTTGTTTTGTTTTTTATTTTTATTTTTTTAAGGTTTTATTGTTAAGTAATCGCTACACCCAACGCAGGGCTTGAACTCACAACCTGAGATCCAGGAGTCACACATTCCACCGACAGAGCCAGCCGGGTGTCCCTGTTTTGTTTTCAAAGAGTAGTACTTTTGGGGCAGCTGGGGGTTCAGTCGGTTGAGCGTCCGACTTCGGCTCAGGTCATGATCTCACGGTTCGTGAGTTCGAGACCCGCGTCAGGTTCTGTGCTGACAGCTCAGAGCCTGGAGCTGCTTCAGATTCTGTGTCTCCCTCTCTCTCCCCCCCTCCCTCACCTGCGCTCTGTCTCTCTCAAAAACAGACACTACAAAAAAAAAAAAAAGTAAACCTGTTGATTTTTTAAATAGTTCAAGAGTAAACGGAAAACTAAAACCTCCTCCCGCCCCTAAACCTCAGCTGCAGTGCCAACAGTGTGCTGGGTGTTCTACTTCCTTCTAGAATCTTCCACCCGTCTGCAGTTCCTCACGTTTATTTTAGCTGCGAGACCTCGGTCTTTAAAGTCAAACAGTCCTCAGCTCAGATCCTGGCTCTACTCCTCACTCGTGTCACGCTGAGTGTGAAAGGGGCCACAAACGAGATGCGTCGAGCGGTACGAGTGACAACCCGCGGAGCGCACACATTCAGAGCGCGTCTGCCCTGCGGCGCAGTCACCCGCGAGCCAGGCGGTAGCTGCCGGACGCTGGGATCAGGGCGCCACCAGGGATGGCCAGCAGGACCAGGGATGTCCCTGTGGCTCCCGGGCGCTGCAGAAGTCCTCAGTGTGCGGGGGGCACCCCTAGGGTGCCCCGAGGGGTCAGCCACCGCCCCCGGGGGCCACACTCACCGAAGGGCGCGATGATGGGGCAGGTGATGCTGTAGGCCATGATGACGGTGAAGACGCACAGCATCCACGCGTACATGGCTCCGAACTCATACTGGAAGGCCTGGTTCTGTGCCGAGAGGGCAGAGCGCAGGGTTTGCTCCAGACGCCACCCGCCCACGCCACGGGGGCCGTAAGGGGAGGACTTTGGAGACGGGAGGCTCACGGCTGCCCCCTGCCCCACGGACCTCTCCGGCCCGCCCCGGGTGCCGTCTGCACGGACCTCTCCGGCCCCGCTCGCCTCACACCCAGGCCGCCCGGGGTAAAGGAGTCTCGTTCTCTCAGTGTTTCCCTTGCTCCAATCGGGTCTATGCAGCAGGCCCGAGAGTCCCGCGTCTATGCAGAGGACAGGTGCAGAGTGCATCCCCCCCAGGACGCGCCTCCTGGGTGATCACCGGCCCCGTGGAGGGGGGCGGGGTGTACCTGCTTGATGTTCCTGCGGTCGGCGGCCGTCTTGGCCACGACCATGCGGCAGGTGTAGAGGACCAGGCCCGGCAGCCGCAGCAGCTCCATGCCGTTGCCGATGAAGGCCGAGGCGATGACGTAGTTCACAAAGAAGGCGCCCTGGTCGGGCAGGAAGACGCACCTGGGGGGCGGCCGGGCTGTGAGCCTCTTTCCCGCCCCGGGAGGGGCGCTCGGCGGGGCGGGAGCGGAGCCCCTGCATTTGGTGCGGACGCTCGCTCCGTGTTCCGGGCTCAGAGATGAAAGGGGGGCCCCGCCCCTGCCTCTGCCCTAACCCCGCCGCTGCCCTGCCCTGCGGGAGCCTGCATCCCAGTGAAGGGGACACGCAGCGTGCCAGATGTGACGTGTGCTCGGAGGAACCGGAGCAGAGGAGGGACGATGTGCCCCCTGTTACACGGGCCGCCAGAGAGGCCTAAGGAGGTGAGACCCGTGCTCGCGGAGCAGGAGGGCAAGGACAAGCGTCCAGGAACCGGGCAGAGAGCGGCTCTCGGCGGGTGCGGGATGCGTGCACCGACAGGGCAGGGGAGCCGCGGGCCAAGGAGAGGCAGGGCACGCGTGCAGGGAGGGCTGGGGCTGCACGGGGGTGGCCGGAGAGGTGCTGGCGGACCAGGTGCAGTGGGGAGGGCACGGAGGGGACAGGCGCCCCAGGGCCCCTCGGCTGGAGCAGCCAGACACTCGTGGGCAGCCCTGGGCGCGGGGCCGCGGGTGCACGGGGCCCGCAGGCTCCAACTCGGGAGCACGAGGTCACGAAGGCCGGGGTCCAGCTGAGGTCACTGAGAGCAGAGCCACTGGCGTCGGGGAGACGCAGGAGAACCCGCGAGGGGGAGAGAACCGGGACAGGGCCGTCCCGGAGCCTTCGCGGACGAAGGCGTGACGATGTGTCAGACGCGGCTGACGGTTCATGAAGGTGAGGGCCGAGCCCCGAGCGCCGATCTGGCCATCCGGAAGCCACGGTCCACCCCGACGGGAGCTGGCCGGGTGTGTGGGTGCCCGCCTGTGGCCGCCAGCCCCCGAGCCCTCAGCCTGACCAGCAAGAACCCACGTGGAATAATTCGGTCTAATCTTCCCAGGAAACGCGGCCAGCCTTCCTACCAGCCCTGGGTTGGACGAGTCAATGCCAAGGCTGGGGGCCGGTATTAGGGCCCAAAGGGTAGGGCAGTCGGGGCTCAGGCCGAGTTAACGGGCTGGGTAGCCCAGGGCAAGCTATTCCAACACCTCTGAGCCTCAGTCTCCCCATCCATAACAATGGCGCCTACCCCCACAGCTTGTCGTAAAGGTTCAACGAGAAAAAGAATAAAGCATTTAGCCCGCAACGCCCTCTCAGGGGGACACACCCCAGAGACAGGTTTAATTCTGTTCTCCGGGGTAAACAGGGCCCGGGCCCAACCACACAGCCGCGCGGCCGTCCCCGCCCCCGCCTCCCCGGCACCACTGGGACCCACGGGTTCCCTCTCCCCGAGCGGCTCCGTTCTCAGTAAGTGAGTTTCCAAGAATGAACAAGACTGCCCCTGATGGAGTTTCAGCCTAAAAGATTAATCACACTTCTGCACACATGGCACAAAGCGGGTCAGCTCCCACAGGGCGGCCTCAGCCCTGCCAGGCGCCGGGGGCTTCCCCGGCCCCGATGGCCTCAGGGGGAGACGTCTGTGCCGGGCACAGGTCGCCGCGCCCCCAGCCCCAGCGCAGCCACGGCCGAGCCCCCGTGGGACCTCTCCCCGGGACCGCGGCTCCAAAACGCGACGTGGCCGATACTTACTCCAACCTGATAGAGGCTTCGGAGGAAGTTTTGTCAAAGAGCCACCGGAAGAAAAAATCCAGACTGGAAGAAAAATGAATCCCGTAAGAATTTATCTCCAGCCCTCCAGGTGATCGCGACCCGTTTTCATTCTTCCCTGCTCTCACCAGCAGGCGGGACATCGGGACCCCATCTGTCGTCTAAGGTGCCCCCCACTCCAGAGCAGCCAATGAGGGGCTGCTCCAACGGCGGCCCCTCCCTTAAAATCAACACAGCCGTGACTCGACCCTCCCCCTGGGCAGAAATGTTGTCTTCAAGCTTCTTTTTAAGGAAGAGAGATCTCCAGAACAATCCGTGAGCCTGCCGCCCAAAGGCACCCCAAGTGGGAGGGACCAGCTTAAGTGTCGTCAGGGATCTGCATCCTCTAAAACCACTTGGGGACGGAGCCGTCCAGACCCTGACTGTGAACTCAGGGCAGGAGGTGACGACGCGTACCTGGTGAGGCCGAGGGACGGCAGGATCAGCACCATGAAGATCAAGAATATATAGACCTTGGACATCATGATCTCGTTTTCTCCTGACCTGCAGAAGTCAGAGGTGAGCCCTGCCCGGTGCCCCCCCAAGACCCCTGATGGGCGCCCACGGACGCTGTCGGGCGAGCGTCCTCACTCACTTGGTCCAGTGAGACTCCAGCAGCGTGGAGTAGTAGACGATGGTGGGGAGCAGGGCCGAGAAGGACCACAGGAGGAGGGTCGGGAAAAACTGACTGATGACCGGGTCCTGCAAAACACGGCCCACAGAAGACACAGGTGGAGGGGCTGTGGCCACGGGGGCTTGGAGGCCACGACCTGCTGTCACGGCGACTCCGGGAACTCCCGGTCGCCCTTGCCTTGCCCCCCAGGGCCGACGCTGTGCCCCATACAGAGCAGGTGTCCCGTGCCGTTGGCCGAACAGACCAGAACGGCGCTTGGTGTTAGTAGGGCTGGTTGAGCAGAGAAAGTAACTTCACCTACAACCGATCTCCACCTGTCTGACTGCCCAGAGCGACCGCGCCCCCCCCACCCCCACCGCCGGCTCCCCTCTGCGCAACCAAGGGCAAGTGGGAACACGGAAGCCAGGGCCTCCCCAGGAGGCCTGCCCGCTCAGCTCCCTCCCGCCCAGCAGTGACCTTACTCCGCCTGTGCCTGTGATATGCTCACTAGAGCAATCACACGAGCTGCCTACTTTCCCTGATAAAATGGGCATTTTTAAAAAGCTGCGTACTGGGGTGCCTGGGCGGCTCAGTCGGTTGGGCGTCCGACTTCGGCTCAGGTCATGATCCCAGGGCCGTGGGATCGAGCCCCACGTCAGGCTCTGCACTAAGCCTGGAGTCTCCTTGAGATTCTCTCTCTCTCTCTCTCTCTCTCTCTCTCTCTCCCTCTCTGCCCCTCCCCACCCATGCACTCTCTCAAACAAAAAATTTAAAAAATGCTATTGAGGGGCGCCTGGGTTGTTCAGTTGGTTAAACATCCGACTTTGTCACGATCTCGCGGTTTGTGGGTTTGAGCCCCGCGTCGGGCTCTGTGCGGACAGCTCAGGGCCTGGAGCCTGCTTCGGACTCTGTGTCTCCCTCTCTCTCTGCCCCTCCCCTGCTCGCACTCTGTCTCTCTTTCTCTCTCAAAAATAAAATAAATATAAAAAAAATGTTTTTAATGCCATTGAATGAGACGAGTAAATGAACTGTAGAAAATGGATGGAATAAGATCCAGGAGGGTCCTGTTCTTAGAACAGTGTTGCAGATATCTGTAGATTCTTGGTTTACCATAAGAAACCGAAACTGGTTTAGGGAGAATCAACAAAGAGGGTTCCACTTGGCCGATTCCACCCTCAAAAGAACAGACTCGGCCATCCATGCAAAGATGCGCAAAGGCGTGAACACTGACACGCTTTTAAAGATAAATAAAATTCTTTTTTTTTTTTTTTTAATTTTTTTTTTCAACGTTTATTTATTTTTGGGACAGAGAGAGACAGAGCATGAACGGGCAAGGGGCAGAGAGAGAGGGAGACACAGAATCGGAAACAGGCTCCAGGCTCTGAGCCATCAGCCCAGAGCCCGACGCGGGGCTCGAACTCACGGAGCGCGAGATCGTGACCTGGCTGAAGTCGGACGCTTAACCGACTGCGCCACCCAGGCACCCCAAAGATAAACAAAATTCTTAATGTGCACAAGGGGTTATTACTGTTATACACCGAGTCGGGTAAGAAGGCCTGGGCCACACAGCAGCTTATGTGGTCACCATCACCAGAACCCCTCAAGGATCATCCGGCAGGTGCCTTCGCCCCAGCTTTGGGATGAAAACCCAGGGTTCGGAATTCGTCAGCTGGGGAACGGCACAGCGAGGCCCTCACGCCTTCTAGCCCCGCATGCTTGCCCTGAGCGTGACTGGCTGAATGCCAAGTGGAACTGGAGAAAAAAGAAAAAGATTTAGGGGGATATTTCA
The DNA here is from genome assembly GCF_018350175.1 of Felis catus. NCBI lineage: Eukaryota > Metazoa > Chordata > Mammalia > Carnivora > Felidae > Felis > Felis catus. The sequence goes on from NC_058384.1 coordinate 1,973,522, forward strand.
ACAGAGCCAATTATGGGAAATCAGTATCTTTTTAATTTTTTTACGTTTATTTATTTATTTTGAAAGAGTGAGCAGGGGAGGGACAGAGAGAGAGCAGGAGAGAGAGAATCCCAAGCAGGCTGCACGCTATCAGCTCAGAGCCCGACACAGGGGCTCGATCTCACGAACTGTGAGATCACGACCTGAGCCAAAACCAAGAGTCGGACGCTTAACCGCCTGAGCCCCCAGGTGCCCTGGGGAAACCAATATTGTTTTCAAGCAGGGCCCAGTTCAGGAAGCGTTTCGTTGTCTCGATTCGTCTAAGATTTTAAATAATCGTTTGTTGCCTGTCTAGAATCAACGAGTCGACGATTACGTAACAGATACTTAACTTTCCATCAGTATGTGCTGTTCAGCTCACACGACCCTACCGTTGAACGTTCAGATTGATTTCGCAAACACGCACGGGCGCGCGCGTGTCGTAAACCAGTGTCGTAAATGTGGCCACACCTGCTCAAGGCCTAAAGGCACGGACGTGAGCTGAAAGGCACGGCTCCTGGTTCAGCCCCCACGTCCCTGGGCTCCAGCCACCGCCCCCCCCCCCACGCCTTCTCGTCCCCAGCCCTGCAGGACGGGCTTGTAGTGTGGTCACTCACATTGAGCTCACGGATGGGTTTGGTGACATTGAACTTGTCAATGGTGGACAGGATGATGGCGGGGGTGGTCAGGAAGAAGAGCCCCACGAACAGAGTGAAGTTGATGCCCAGCCACTGGAGCCACCAGCGGAAGCCCTGGACGGAGAGGTTCTTCCTGCGGGGGGGGGAACACAGGCTTGGAGGCTGAGACCCCCTCAGGCGGGGCTGCCGACCACGCCCCCGGTGCCCCCAGGTGGGTCAGCAGGTCACATCGAGGCCTGGCGAGAGACCAGACTGAGGCACTTGGACCCCAGGAGTACAGGTGAGCCCTCTGTACCGACCTTCAGCTCCAGCAAGGTCAAATGCGGGGTCCCCTTGAGTTCAGAGGGAAAACAGGTTATCCACCGCTCACACGGCTCCCCGGCCACAGCCTGGGGGCCAGAACCCACCGAAGGGACTCCACGGTCACCCAGACAGACAGAACGAGGCTACGACACGGCCATGTCCGCAAGGACTGGTGACCAGCAACACGGGGCCGGGGGCTGGGTGCACGCAGGGGGAGGGAGGGAGGGGACAGCAGTGCCCAGGCCCCACGGCGGCCATGCTGGCCTCTCACCCCACCGAGAACACAGCAGCACGCTGCCCCCGCGTTTGGGAAGCCCTGTGAACCATCAGAGGCCAGCTCGGAGCCATGGAGACGCTCCCAAAGCTCGCTCTGGGCGGGGAGCTGAGGCCAGCCACGCTGGGGGCTCTGCTGGGGCTGCCCTCACCCCCGGCACTGTGCTCAAGGCTCACCATCGGCCCCCGTGGACGCGGCCGAGCTCAGCAGCGTGTCCCCGGGCTAGACCTAACGCCACACGATACAGCAGCCAGGGGCTACCGAGCCCTGAACCGGGGCTGGTCCGACTCAAGAGAACATACACGCCGGATTTCAGAGCTACTAAGTATGAAAAAGAGACGCATCTCCACTAGAAGGTAACTGATCACGTTAGAGTGATAATATTTCGGATATAGAGGGAGAGAGAGATTATGAAATTAAGTTGAACAGTTTCCTTCCACTTTTTCAACGCGGCTGAAAGGAAACTGGAAATTATAGACGTGGTTCCCGGACACCCCGGATGCCGGGGGGCATCGCTGGAGCGCAGTGCCGGGTGTGGACGCCCCCCCCACCTGACACATCCCCCCACGCCCACCCTAGGCCCAGAGCGGAGCCAGGAGCTATGGTGGGGGGCCCTGAAGGCCAGCTCGCACCTGTGATGCCCGGCCTGGGGCCCCTCCCCCCTCCCCGGTCCAGGGCTGGGGCCTCACCAGCAGATGTCCTCGGGGTACGTGGCAAAGGAGACCGTCCACTTGGAGATACGGAGCTCCGCGCTGCAGGAGGACGGCTGGGGCTCGCCTTTGCACCGGAGGCTCTGACACTTGCAGGCGTTGAAGTCTTTGAGGATGCTGCCAGGAAGGAAGAGCAGCCGTGGCCGTGGCCCAGACACCAGGGGCACCGCGCACACGCGCAGAGAGGACCCAGTGAGGGTGGGCGCCGCGGGGCCCCAGGCCGTTGCTCTATCAGCGGGTTGCTAGGTTAGCCGTTGCTACGGCTCACGGGGAGGACTTGGTCTCATCCTCAGGACCACGCGGCAAGCCGGGGGTCACTCCTGCCTCCACGTCAGGATCCCGAGGCTCTCCAGCTCAGGTGCGCACCCCGTCTGGCCGCTGCACCCCTGGACCACGGCTGCTCCCTGCGCCATCATCACCCCCGGCCGCCCAGGAAGCCGGGGCCACGGACGCACCGCGTGGCCGGGCCAGGGCCTCGCTGTCCTCACTTCTTCCCACCCTGACGCCCAGGGACCCCCGGACTGCCACCTGGACCCCCGCCGTCTCCACGCCCCTCACTCCTGCCTCAGCACGCCCCCCTTTCCACGAGCCCCTCCTGGCTCTGGCCTGGCTGCAGGGGACTTTTCCCGGGTGTGCGGTGCCCGCAGAGAGGGCAGGGAAGGGGCACTTGTGTGGCCGCCTGCGTCCCCCACCCCAGGCGTGACGCCACTCCAGGAGCCAGAGCCCCGTGCTGGGGCCCACGTGCGCTCCGCAGCCTGGCCCCGGGGCCCCCAGCTCTGCAGCAGGGAGACCCCCAGTGCCTGGGGTCTGTGCATCTGTGCGACGGAAAGCCCAGCACAGAAGATCATCTGCGGCCCAGAGTGGACATCTGAAGGGGGCGGGCAGAATGCTGGACGCCTTCCCTGGCACGGCTGGTGGGAGCTCGGCCCGGGGGTGAGGCCACGTCAACCCACGAGGGACTCGCCTCGCGCGAGCATCACCCTGCGCGTGTCACACGCACCCGGGCTGGGATGATGGGGGGAGTGTGGCCTGCCCCAGCCCCAGCCCGTCCCAGGGGCGGGTCGTAAGTCACCTGGAGGGGACAAAGGGCCCCGGACGCGCCCCACTCACTAGGTGGCCATGGACTTCTCCTGGAAGGTGACGAAGGCCATGCCCAGGGGCTGCTCCTGCACCCGGCGCTCCTCGTCCGCGATCCTCTCCAGCAGCCTGTCCCTCATGCGCGCGTAGTAGGAGACGGCGTCCTCCTGAGGACACGCACCCCCTCGTGACCACGGGCCCTGCGCGGCGGCGGGGACCCCGTGGCACTCCCGCGGGGGGCCGGGCCCTCACCCACTCGCACCCCGGCACTTTGCAACAGCAGAACTGGCCGCAGGGCCTGGGGTTGATGAGGGTCCACTGGCCTGTCTTCGCCCGCAGGTTCGTGTAATAGGTCAGGCTCTTTTCTGTCTTCTTCCTGCAGGGGTGGGGGTAGGGGGGCACACGTCAGAGTCACCATAACCCTGCGGCACAGACCCCACGCCCACTGTCCAACCGCCAGGCCCAGGAGCTCAGCTTTCTTTTTTTAAGTTTATTTTGAGAGAGAGAGAGAGAGAGAGAGAGCGCGCAAGCCGGGGAGGGGCAGAGAGCAGGGGAGAGAGAATCCCAAGCAGGATCCGCGCTGCCCAAGCGGAGCCCGACGTGGGTCTCGAACTCACGAACCGATCCGAAACCAAGGGTCGGAGGTTTAACCGACTGAGCCCCCCCGGCGCCCCAGGGGGTCAGCTTTCCAAACAAGAAAGGGGCAGAGCCCCCCTCCTGCCTTCCCCCTGGGGGCTCCGCCCAGGCCCCCCGCCAGCAGCGAGGCAGCAGGGTGGGCGGCCCAGGAGGGAGGGACAGGCTTCCGGCCGCCGACCAGCCCCGCTCACCTCTCCCTGCACAGGTGAATCAGCCTGGCCACGTCGTAGCACAACTGTACGTCCACCACTTCACACGTGGGATACGCGTCCCTGTGCGCAAGGCAGGCCATTGGAGAAGAGAACCCCCCGCCCCCGGCAGGAGAGATCCCCCACCAAGTCCCCGAGGGTATTTTTCGGTGCCCACAGAAACCTCTTTCCTTTCGTCTTTTTACAAAGGGTGAAATTTTGAAATTCAACACAAAGAGGCCTTTTTTTTTAACAGCACGAAAGCAAGCGCCTGAAACTGACAGGCTCGTGCCCGCTCGGCTGTACGTCAGCGGGCGCGTGTGGGGCCAGATGAATCCGGTTCGTGACCTCCTTCACCCACCCGGAGGAAGAGCACTATCGTCTGCTCTGGCTCACGCCTACCTTGGGCCGTGCGGAAATCCTACCCAGCGTGTGGCCCCTTTCTGAAGATCACAGACCTTTCAGGTTCAATGAACGCAGGGGGCTCGCAGCCCAGCAAACGTCTACACCCGCGTTAACGACCGTAGTACGACCCTCACAAGTGTGCCGTGTGTGGACTCACGCCGGCCGGGTGCTCCCACGGTATTCACTATGCCGTCCTCACCACAGCCTGGGAGGTTCTGTCCCCATTTTATAGATGAGGAAAATAAGGGCCGGAGATGTGAAGCGACTTGTGCCCAAGGTCACACCGCGAGTGGCTGTCGGAGCCCAGATGTGAATACAGGCAGCCGGGCACCAGTGGCCGCTAAACGATGCTCCCTGCCCACCAGACACGCAAAATCAGGCACTCGCTCTGTTTCTACGAATCGCCGTCGTCCATAAATAGTGTTGAGTTACACCGTGGTCACCCCGAGTCCCCGCTGCAAGTTAGTGGCTGCGGGACTGGGAGGGGCGCGTTCGGACTGAAGCCTCGGCTCGCCACCCGGGGCAAGCCCTCCAGCCGGGGTCCCGGGGCCTCTGTACCTGCCCTCCCTTCTCCTGCTCCACACCCCCTCCCCTGCATCCCTGGTACCCCCCCACCACACACACACACACACACACACACACACACACACGGCCTCCCCCAGGGGAGCCCTGCCTCCGCCTCCACCGCAGGACTCCTTGGTGCAGGTGCTCCCTCCAGAGACACCCGTGGGCTTACGCCTGTGCCAGCACAGGCCCCCCCCCCCTCGGAGACCCGCTCGTGCCCTCGAGCTGTTTCTCTGCACCTACACCCTGGCCTGTGCTCCAGCTGCTGTGGTCCCCCGGGGCGGCCTGCAGCGGACAGGCCTTCTAGACCCCAGCCTTCTAGAAGCCTTCCACAGCAGAGCTGGCACACGGCAGCCATGGGATGCTCGCACGGCAGGGCCGGGCCCTTCGCCAAGTCTCTGGGCGCCCAAAGAGAAGACAGACCGGCCGCCTGAGGCACCTGCCCTGCCTGGAGGGGCCACAGCCCTGCTCACCGGAAGTGGGTCTCCACCGTCTCCTTCTTGCTGTCTCGGGGGAGTCCCGTGATGAACAAGGTCCGCCTCACCTGCCAGAGACACACATGGGGGCGGGGGATGTCACCCCAAGGCACGCCAGTCCCCAGGTGGGCCCAGGGTTTCCGCCCTGTTCAAGCCCGCCCAGCCCCGCCCCTCCCCACGAACACAGTGAGAGCTCGGAGGGGCCGGTGCTCCCCTGGCAGAGCCCGGAGGGGGTCCTTCACATGCTTAACCGACTGACCCCCCCCAGATGCCCCTAATCAGAAAAATTTTAGAAGCTAATGTCAGGCATCTGGGTGGCTCAGTCAGTTAAGCGTCCGACCACTGATCTCGGCTCAGGTCACGATCTCACGGTTCGTGGGATCGAGCCCCGTATCGGGCTCCGTGCTGACAGGGCAAGGCCTGCTTGGGGTCCTCTCTCCCTCTCTCTTTGCTCCTCCCCTGCTCGTGCTATCTCTCCCTCTCTCTCTCTCTCAAAAAATAAACACATAAAAACCTTAAAAATAACAAGTGAATTGGGGCGCCTGGGTGGCTCAGCCGGTTGAGCCGTTCGTGGGTTCGAGCCCCACGTCGGGCTCTGTGCGGACGGCTCGGAGCCTGGAGCCTGGAGCCTCGGATTCCGTGTCTCCCCCTCTCTCTGCCCCTAACCCACTCGCACTCTGTCTCTGTCTCTCTCAGAAACAAATAAACATTAAACAAAAAGAAATTTATGAAATAAAAAAAAATTAACAAACGAATGAACGAAAAGCTGAAGTCAACCGTGAGCACAAACAGGCCAGGTCCCACAGAGGCCGCTTTGAGCCACGGACGGCTCCCGTGTCCTGGCAACAGGCCGGGTCAAGGCTCCGCTCTGGCCCCACCCGTGACCCTCCCCGCCTCGCTCACCGAGTTCTCCTCCTGGTACTGGATGGACCGGGTGTGGTGTCTCATGAAGCCCACGGTGAGGAGGAGATAAATGACGGCAAAGATGGTGTGCAGCCAAAGGAGGTCATCGCTGGGCGGGGACACCTGCCATCAGGGCCCGGCTCCCACACAGGGTGGGGTTTGGGGGGACCCCGGGCCCTCCACGTCTCCTAACCACCCCCCACCCCCACCCCGCACAGCACAACTGCCCGGGGCGGGCAGTGCCCGCGATGCCCTGGCCCCCCAGGCCCGTACTCACTCCGTCTGCAGGTTTGCGATGGTCGTCCTCCCAAAGCTGTAAGGGTCTTTGTCTGCAGACAAGCAAGACACTTAGTCCTAGGGTCACACTAGGGAAGGGGGACAGGGGCGGCCCGCCTCGGTCCGTGGGTCTCTGAGGAAGCACGAGACGGCCAGGCCCGTCAGAGGACAGGGACCGGCCGCCCGGTCTTTTCAGAGCTGCACCAACCCAAGGCCCCGCGTTACCCGACAACCTCTTCCCGACCCGCCGCGTGGGTAAGTCACAATCGGAATTTCTCTTGCTTTGAGATTCTTGTGACATTCCCTGAGAATCTGAAATCCTCCTGAACGGGTCCCAAAACCGAGCTGGGAATCCCTGGGCATGAGAAGTGGATTCGTGGGGCCCCTGGCTGGCTCAGTCAGCACAGTGTGTGACTCTGGATCTCGGGGTCGTGAGCTCCAGCCCCGTATTGGGTGGAGAGAAAGAGAGAAAGGAGAAAGAGAGGGGAAGGAAGGAAGGAAGGAAGAAGGGAGGAGAGGGAGGGAGGGAGGAGGGAGGAGAGGGAGGAGAGGGAGGAGAGGGAGGAAGAGAGGAGAGGGAGGAAAAGAAGGGAGGGAGGGAGGAAGGTGGGGAGGGAGGGAGGAGGGAAGGGAGGAGGGAGAGAAGAAGGGAGGGAGGGAGGAGGGAGAAAAGAAGGGAGGGAGGGAGGGAGGGAGGAGGGAAGGGAGGAGGGAGAGAAGAAGGAAGGGAGGGAGGGAGGAGGAAGCGGATTCTTTGGCATTTTGGAAGCCGGCCTCCCGCACTGGCAGGACACACGGTTCCAGGCTGTGACTTTGAGTGTCACGAACATCTCCCACACCCACTCACCGAGGCCTCCCGACTGTGATCGCGTGGGGGCAGGAAAGTATGAAACGCTCTCCGAAGGCCCCCGATCCCACAAGCCTTGGGGTTTTATTCCCCTTACTTAGAACCGAAGCTCACACCGGGGGCCCAGCTCCTGGCCCAGGCTCAGGTCCGGGGGTGGGGGGGCCTCTTGAGAGGCACGGCCAGGCAGAGGGGAACGTTCCGGAGTCACCCCGAGGCCTACTGACACCTGGGCCCGCCCCAGCCCCACGAGCCCCCCTGAACCCCACCCCGGGCCGTGAGTCACACAAGACGAGGGGACATTACCCAGCAAATCACCCGAGAGGTTGACGGGCAGGATGACGCACAGGGACAAGCAGCTGACGACCACCAGCAGGAAGATGACGTGTCTCTGGAAGGACAGGTAGTGGATGGCGTCCTCCCCACACCGCTCCAGAATCTGGTCATCGCTGCCCAAGACACGCACAGGGGACCCGGGTGAGCGGCAGGGCCGGGCCGGGCCGTCCCGTCTCGTCACACCCCAGGACACCAAGCTTCCGGTCGCACAGCTCCGGAGGGCAGAGGCAGGGCAAGCCCGGAGCCTCCTTCCCAGCGCCCCACACCACACCCCCCCACACCACACCCCCGGGCACCTGCTGCCCGCATCCCTGCAGACACGTGTGCAGGGGGAGGTCCCGCAGCCCCTCCTGCTTCTGTCAACACGTCAATCGTTCCGGGCTCCCCACCCTGCCGCCCGGCCCCCTCCGTGTCCTGCTGGCCTCACGGGGGCTCCGTCCTTTCCTCCTTGCCCTATTTGGACGCTCCGGCCCCCTTGGGGACCTGGAAAATTCCAGTCGCTGACAGCCAGAATGCCCCAGAGGGAAAAGGGGGGGGGGTCTCCCTGAGGGTCCGGCTTCCAGAAAATCAGGAAAATTCTGCGCGGGCAGTGCTAAGAGAAGCGGGTGTCACGGCACCAAAGCAGATCCGAGAGGTGGGAGACCGGCGGGAGCCACGGGCCACACGGCAGGCGGCCAGGGGGGCACGCCAGGCCGGGCGGGCACCGGGCGGATGCTCAGAAGCCAGCCTGCTGACGGACGTTACCCTGCGTGCTGTTTACCTGGAGGACAGAGCTTTGCACCTGACCACACCGGCTGCACTTCCCAATCACCTGCCAGAAAGTACCTGCCCTGCCCCCAACCGTGCGCACTAAACAAACAGGATGGGGGCCCAAACCTAACCCGGGCGACTTCCGACTTTCTTTCGTCAACAGGTTTTCTGGAGACACACCTCTGACCGACTCCCTGTCTTGCCAGGAAGGCAAAGCCAAGCAAGGAAACTGAGGGGATGCTTTGAATGTCACCTGCGACACTGGCCGCGAGCAGCTGTTAGAACGCAACTGTGGCCTTAAAACAGTCAAAGTATCCTTTCTGCAACAGGAAGGAGTGGACACTGAAAACATATCTAATACAGTGTTACAGGGACACGCAGAGTCCCAGTGTCTGATACAGTGTTACAGAGACAAAGTGGGGACACTCAGAGTACTAGTGACAGCCCCCCTCCAGAGAAATGCCTGTGCCAGCAGAGGGAACTGGGGGGGTGGGGCACGGAACAGGGTGGGGTATGGAGGGGAGAAGGGGGGTATGGGGAGAAAGGGGGGTATGGGGAAGAGAAGGGGGGTATGGGGAGGGGAAGGGGGGTTGGGGGAGGGGAAGGAGGTACAGGGAGGGGAAGGGGGGCATGGGGGGGAGAAGGGGGTTGGGGGAGGGGAAGGGGGTATGAGGGAAGAGAGGGGGTATGGGGGAGGAGAGGGGGGTATGGGGAGGGGAAGGGGGGCATGGGGAGGGGAAGGGGGGTTGGGGGGAGGGGAAGGAGGTACAGGGAGGGGAAGGGGGCATGGGGGGACAAGGGGGTTGGGGGGAGGGTAAGGGGGTGAGGGGAGGGTGGTATGGGGAGGGGAAGGGGGCATGGGGAGGAGAGGGGGGTATGGAGAGGGGAAGGGGGTATGGGAGAGAAGGGGGGTATGGGGAGGGGAAGGGGGTATGGGGGAGAAGGGGGGTATGGGGAGAGGGAGGGGGTATGGGGGAGAAGGGGGGTATGGGGAGAGGGAGGGGGTATGGGGGGAGAAGGGGCGTATGGGGAGAGGGAGGGGGTATGGGGGAGAAGGGGGGTATGGGGAGAGGGAGGGGGTAAGGGGGGGTTGGGAGGAGGGGAAGGGGGTATGGGGAGGAAGGTCTATGGGGAGGAGGGGGGTGTGGGGAGGAGCGGGTGGAGGGGGAGAAGGGGGTATGGGGAGGAGGGGTGGAGGGAGGAGGGCTACAGAGCAGATCTGCCAACAGCCTTTGCGGGTTACCATGAAATGACGACGCAGAATGCCTCACGCCGCCCCACCCAACCCAGGCTGAGCGGGGTCCCCACCGCCGGGACAGGGGAGCGGCCTGAGCCCCACCCCGCAGTGGCCACAGGCCGCAGCCCCCCAAGGGGCACCCGCCGTGGGCACGTGTCAGGGGAGGGTCTAGGAGACCTAAAATCCTCTCTGTGTGCGCCGGACCCGCGCTCGGAGTGACCTGCCGCGTCCGGAGGAAACGCGTGCCAGTGACGTGACTTCGCGGCGGTGGGCAGGCAGGGGCCGGCCGACCCACCTCTCCCGCTGTGTCGCCTGGGCCCCTCTTACAGTCGTGGAAACTGAGGCCCGGGGAGGGGGACGTACCCGACGTCCCGCAACCACCGCATTTCATCAATTCTAAGAGGCCCTCCTCTTTCACCACCTCCGAAACCGCGCCTCCTCCGCTCCCAGCCACTCCCAGCTTCACAGGATTTCTCCCCACGGGCCCCAAACGTTAGCAACAAGGAAACTTGGAACCGGAGGAGTTGAAGGCGCAAAGCCACCGTCATTCCTCTGCTTTGCGCTCAAAGACCCGGAAGAGCCTCCTTCCAGCTGTGCTAGTGTTAGACACTAAGAGCGGTCGTCCCTGCCCAAAGCGAGGGGGAAAGTGGCTTGTGCAGGCCGCGTGGGCCACCTGCGTGCCGGGCCCCCACACGAGGCTCCGCCTCGAACCCAGAAGCATCTAGGGACCCATCTCGGCATCAGGCATTCCGGGTCCTTTCCTCCTCGCTGGCCAAGCGCAGAGGCAAAGCCACCCGAGGAGAGACAGGCAGACACGCGCGCCCACCCGCTAACACACCCACCCACATTCACGCACACACCCGCTGTACTCACTGCAGGCGGAAGATGGCAGTCAGCCAGGGACAGCATCCCTGGGAACGGAGAGATCAGGGATTAGCTTTGAGCATCTGTCCCCGGGAGGCGGATAGAATCACCTCCTCTGACGGTCACTAACCATCTAACCTCCCGTTATGTAAAAGCAGCGCTTTTGTCCCAAATCCAGCAAAGGCTACGGCTTGTCCCCAAGGCGACAGAGTCCACCGGCCCCCAGTCCTCTGGGACACGCACCCTGTGCCTGGAATGCTCGTAAAAACCTCTCAAGTTTTGACCGTTTGCTCCAGGGGCGAGGCCTGAACTTGAACCGAGAGCCGGTGAGAGCTCAGAGCGGTTCTGGAACTGTTCTGCTGGATCGCCCGCAGTGCTGACCGAGACGCAGGACGGACACAAGGAAACAAGCCTCACGGATGGGACAGGCCCCCCCCCCCAGGTGGGATTCCGGAGGGAAGAGGGTCTGTCGGCTGACTGTCCATCGCGTCTCTTGATCGTAACCCCTCCGCCCCCAAAGCTGGGCTGGACCCCGGCCCACTGGGCACCTCCTCAGGGTCAGGTGGCGGGGAACCCGGCTGGGGCGCCCACCTCTGACTCGCCGCCAGCAGGCACGTCAGCAATGAACTGTCACACAGATCCCTGCGTGTGATCAGAGCCGAGCGCTGGGACCACAGGGGACTCGGGAGCCCCTGCCTCAGAGTTAACCCCGTGTCACCCCCTGGGCCTCCCCACTGCATCTTCCCTGCAGTCCGTCCCAAGTCCAGGGGGCTCACCACCAGCACCTGCCACTCAGGACGCGGGGGGCCAAGTCGGCCCCCGAACAGGTACCCGGCTGCCCTGCCCTGCCCCGCCCCCACCACGGGCACAGCCACGCCTGTCCCGTCGATACCAACCAGCTCGCTTTCAAAATCTTGTTGCCCAAAAGAGGACGACGATGACAGTCTCTGGAACCTGGAGTCGCTGGGAACACAAAAGGGAAAAAATGCCAGGAAATCCTTTTTCGAAGTCTGAAAACCTCCGTCCGGTATTCCGCCATCCCTTAGAGCCCGGGACCAAAGCTGCGGCCTTCCTCCAAGTCTGGGACAAGATCTAACTCAGCCCGTGAAACACACCCACCAGGGCGGCGACCGCACCTGGGCGTGCAAGGCATGAAACCCCCGCGTTACGTGGGCCGGGTGACAAGGGGTCAGGGCACCGGCAGGCCGTCCCCACGCCCCGCACCCTGGGGCCTCGGCTCCGGGCCCACCCAAGGGGACTTCAGACTGTTGACATTTGCGATACGTCTCCCGGCACGTCAGATTAACCTCGTCTTATCAAATCGACACCACCACTGGCTGCAAGGGACGTAATAATGTTATGAACCGATGAGAAAGACTAAAGTGTGACCGCCATTGATGACAAGATGCACCCCACTTTCAGCGACAAGAAAATGGGAGCGCGGGCGTCTGAATGCTGGGGGGGGGGCTCCCCTCCCCTGCCCTGTGTGCGGGGGGTTGGTTGAGGTGTGTGAATTGTTCATTTTCACTTCCAGTTTTCTAGAACCGATTCCAAAACCTCATTCGCAGGGGCAGAAGACAGGAAGAACCTTGACTTTCAAAGCCTTCACAGGCAGCTCTCTCATTTGACCTTCCGGGTGCCCTGCGGGGGACAGGGGACAGGAGGAGAGAAACCCCAGAAGGTGGGGACTTGACCCCGGCCTTGCAGCCAGGGAGGAAGCGGGGCCTCCTGGGGTTCACAGGCTCAGTACTTTTCCAGTGCACGGCCCCTCCTGGGACTCGGGGTGCCACAAACACATCACGTCCCCAGAGTCCCCCCAAAACTGTCTAAGGCTCCCAAGAAGCCCTCGGGGCAAGGTGAACACCCTCGGGCTTTCGCAAACGCCAGGACCCAGGAGGCAGGAGGCAGCAGGGAGCTTTCGCAGCGACGTGGCCCGTGCCTCGCACAGAGACCACAGTCCAACGCCTGTGCAGCGAGGGTGGAGGTCGGCCTGGGGAAGCCGAGCGGCCCGGTGGGGGGAGCCTGGCCACAGGGGTGTCTCCCCCCACTGCTTCCTGTCCTGCATCTGACACCAGGTCCCAGGCCGTGCGACAGCCAGCCGGGGCCGGAGACGCCAGGGTGCGGACCTAGAGTACGGTCCCCCCTTGAGGAGTCGTGAGCAGCCAGGGGAGGCCAGGTGACGTCCAGCCAAGGGGGTCCCTGCTGCACCAGACTCACCCGACGCTGGCTGAGTGAGGGCCACCAGCCCACGCTGACCCTGAGCGGGGACAGGAGCAGCTCCCAGGGGGCTCGCCTCGCCCCCAGCCCCCAGCTAACTCATGTCAGAGAAGGGACACTCTTTCAACATTCAGGGTGAGGAAGAAGAGTGGCATCCCTCTCAGCTGATAACGAAAGCCCCGAGTGTGTAAAGCAACTAGACTTCCTCCAACAAGGTTCACGGCCACGGCCACGGCCGGGCCACGGCCGTGGGAGAGGCACCTGTGGTGAGGAGAGACGGCTTCTGACCCAGGCCTGGCGGACAGATGTGCTCAGTGAACACAGTGAGGTGTCAGCATCACGGGTGGGCCCCTAGCCCCGTCCCAGTGACACACACACACACACACACACACACACACTCTCACGCTCTCGAGGTGACATGTCCTGGTTACCTGTCTGCTTCTGACACCAGGGCGATACGGCCATAATCCCAGAATCTCCTTCTTATGATGGAAAACACCAAGATCAAACACTGACAGGAGAAAAGAAACCAAGTAAAGTGACTTCTCATTAGACACACCCGCCTTAGGGGCAAAGCCCACCAGCCCCAACCCAGCGGGGCTACAAGGGCCCAGAGAGGGCACCGAGCCGCCCGAGGCCACACAGCTCAACCATCCGACGCTTCGCCCACCGTCTTCACGGGCGCCTGTCGCCGAGGCCAGGGCACGGAGGCCACGAGCCCGGCCCTGAGCTGGCCCCGGCGCCCTCCTCACCAGGAGCACCGGCCCCGCCGACCCTGCGCTGATCAGCCCTCAGTGCTCCTGAGCAGGAAGGTGAGACCAGGCCTCACAGCCGCCCAGGACCCGCTTCCTTCCTCTTACACAGAACTGCACTTAATTACAGAGCGAGGAAGCAGAGCTCCCCCAGGCCGAGCCGGGAGCTCCCCCAGGCAAGCCCCGAGGACGCCAGCATGGAGGGGGGACAGTGCCCACTGAGGAGCCTGGACTCTGGCAGCTCGGTCTCCACAGCCTGGGGCCGTCAGCCGATCGCTCTAAACCCCGTCCAACTGTAAAATATGTAAGCCCCACACCACCTCCTCCGCGTTCACCTTGGCCGTCCTCAGACCCGGTCTTGCCTGGACAGACCCCTGCCCTTCAAGGGTCAGGGAGGGTGACACAGAGCCGTTTTCAATTCGCCTACCCCTGCCGGCCTCGGTCACAAACCAGGCTTTTATTTTTCATTTCATTTCATTTCATTCTATTTTATTTCATTTCATTTTATTTTATTTTTAATTTTCGTTTTATTTTCGTTTTATTTTCATTTCATTTTATTTACTTAATTTTTTAGGAACTAAGCTTTTTTTTTTTTTAAGGTTTATTTATTTATTTTGAGAGAGAGGCAGAGAGAGCAACCAGGGGAGGGGCAGAGAGAGAGAGAGAGAGAGAGAGAGAGAGAATCCCAAACAGGCTCCCCAGTGTGGGGCCCAAACCCATGAACTCGGAGATCATGACCTGAGCCGAAGTCAGGAGTCAGATGCTTAACCGACCGGGCCACTCAGGCGCCCAGAACTGACCTTTTAAATGTGGGTTTGTCTCCCTAAAGGGAATCCAGAGGCCAGAACCCCACAGGGGCCACGTCCCTTTCGGGACCGTCTCCAGGTGGGCAGGGAAGCTGGTGACTATTCCCGGAGGCAGGTGAGTCACGTCTCAGGACAAAGCTGAAGGCCGTCCGGCAAGCGCCCCCCTCCACCCCGCCGCCCCCTCTGCTGCCTTCTTGGGGTGTGTGTCTCACGCGCCCATGTTCTCCTGGCCGCTCTGGCTCACGTGTGCACCCATCACGTCCCCTGATAAACACCCAGCTCCCCTCGCCGGCACCCCTGCAGCCGTGTCCACCCTCACTCTCCAGCGTCCCTCCTCGTTACTCCCACCAGCCCTCAGCGTCGCCGGCGCACCCCCGGGCCCCCCACCCCTGTCACCCGAGGCTGGTGTTCTCAACCTACACGTGGACTCCAAGAAACGGGTTGTCTGGCACCTAAAAGCCCTTTCTCATAAATGTTTTTAAAGTTTATTTATTTGAGAGAGAAAGAGAGAGAGACAGCGCACGAGCCAGGGAGGAACAGAGAGAAAGGGAGACAGAATCCCAGGCAGGCTCCTCCCCATCACCACAGAGCCCACTGTGGGGCTCGAACCCACGAACCGTGAGATCAGGACCTGAGCCGAGATCAGGCGTCGGACGGTTGACCGACTGAACCCCCTGGGTGCCCCACAGAGCCCTTTCTCGTGAAAGCGACGTGAGTGGCAGGTGGGTTCCCATGCCAGCCTCTAAGGTGCCACTGTGAGGCAAACCCTGGGGCAACAGGGCGGATCTGAGTCCTGGGGACACCCCCTCCCCGCACAAGCTACTCATTTATACCCTCAGCAGGAGGTATGGCCACCCCACAGGCAGGAACACAAGAAGGGGCCCCGTGGCCCCCGGGAATCCCACCCAACCACCCGCAGGGGAGAACAGCGTACTGAAAACCGGGGGACCCCCTGGGAACAGGCAGGTCTGGGCCACTGAAGGCCGCGAAGGTGGGCCCTCTGCTCCACGACTGATCCCCTAAAAGGCCCAGGACCCAGCGGGGGACAGGAGGTGACATTTCTAAGCTGGGAGGTGCGGCCACTCTATTCCAGTCCATGCCTCTGGTCCCTGTGGACTGACCCCTTCCACAGGTCTCACCACGCGACAGGCTGACTCTGTGACCAGAGGGACAGCTGCGTGTTCTCCACCCACAGAGCACGGCTCCCTGGGGTACAGCAGGTGAGGGGCAGAGGTGATGTGTGAACTCGGGCACGCCTGATCCCATACCTGAGTTTTCCAGAAGGCCCGGGGGGAGAGGGGGGGACACGATTCAGGAGGGGACTCACCAGGAAGCAACTGACGTCTATGAGCAGGACGGTGGGGACGCCCCCGAAGGTGACCCCCTGGAGCACGGTGCTGTTTTTGGCCGTGTTGTAGCAGTACGAGTCGTTGGGCTGGTCCCCGATGCCCAGCCGCTCACGCACGGACACCGCCTTGGACCGCCACAGCTCCAGGATCAGGGAGTTGTTCATCGTGCCCCTTCTCCCTGGAGAGCAAACCGGGCAGACGGTCAGGGCCAGGGGTCCCCGGAGGGTCCCCCACCCGTGCTGGCAGGGCCCGAGGTGGGCACAGGGGCCGCTGGGTGCTGGGAGCCAGCAGCAAGCAATCAGGGAGAGGCGGGCACCGGGCCCCGCGTGCCTGGCAGAGCCCAGGAGAATGGCCCCATTGTGGGAACAGTCCCAAGGGTCAGATGGCCCGGTGGACAGCTCATCAGGACACAGCAGGGAAGGGGGGGGGGACAGGGGCCTGCCTCCTAAGAGGTGCCTGAGCTCCTGCCAGGAAAGTCTTCTCCGGGGAGCCCCTGGGGGCTCGGGGGGACAGTCAGGGGACAGAAACGAGGGAGATAAAGGTGGGAAAGACGAAAACACAGGAAGAAACAAATCAGGAGGAAGGGACGTCCATCCAAATACGCACACACATGTCAGCTCCAGGAAGGCCCTGAAGGGGCAGCAAGAAAGGGCAAGGGGGGGTGGTGGAAGTGGGTGGGAAGGAGGGGCACACCCCCGCCCTCCCGGGGAACCCCCCCCCCATCTCTCCAGTCTAACAGGAAGGCCCGGCCTTTTCAAAGCAAATACGACTCCAGGTTACTCCAGGCTGCTCGTAGACCTTTCCTTTCTGAGGCTTCTGGGAGCCCTGGGAAGCTAGGAAACCACCAGTGTTTGTCCCTGTCATCGAAGGCCCCCAAATTAGCGCCCCCTCACACCGTCTGTGGCTGGAGAGCCGGGAGCGGTAACTCAGCAACCCTTCCTCAAGCTCCGACTCGTCTGTCAGGGGACTTCTGCGAGGTCTGCTATCTCTAACCTGCCACAGGGACAAAAGTCTTGGGGAAGGGACGGAGATATTTGGACTACCTGGCGATGCGGCTGGGGTGGTGACTGCCACTTCGACCCCCGGGACGGGGCTGGCTGGGGACAATGTCACACACACACACACACACACACACACGCGCGCGCACACACACACACACACACACACACACACACACACAGGATGGACTGCAGGAAGCGGGTAGAGGCAGCTCCAAGGGCATGGGAGGATGAGCCAGGAGCCTGAGTCACTCTCTCACCCCTTATGAGAGGTTTGGCAATGGCCGGACGATGTGACGCCAGACCCACGGTGCTGGTGGCCCTCGACAGACTCACAAAGACTACCTCTGGGAGGCAGATCTTGGTTTCCCTGCTTTAAGGGTCGCCCAGCAGCACCACCCCCGACAGAGCACCCGGCCTGATGCTGTGAGGCCAGCGCCTGCCCCCCTCCCAAAACCCCTGTCCTGCCTCACACATACCAGACGCCCAGGGAAGGAAGGACTGCGGGCGAGTCCCTGGGCGAGGTCCTCAGCCAGTGCCGGCAGAGACAGGAACAGTCCCGGCCGCCTCCCAAGCCGCCTCGGGCCTGCCACTCACTTCCTGCTGGGCTCTCCCGACCCCAGGACCCGGCCGCTCGGCCTTTCCAGGCCTCCCTGAAGGAACGCAGAGTCACCAGGAGCTGCCTTTTCCGCTTTGGCTCACGCCCGCCCCAAGCCTCTGAACTCAGGGCCTCACATGCAGCCTTTGGTGTTTCCACCCTGCTTCCCCCGCCCAGCTCCCCCCCCCCCCAGTCCCCCACCACCACCCAAACTGGTTCTGGGCACTCCTCTGTGCTGCCTGCCCCTCTCTCCTCCTCCAGCATCAGCAGCCTGACCTCTGGCTCGAGGCCCCGCTGGGCCCAGGGAGGGTCCACTCCACAGACGCATGGGTGGCTGTGGGCCCCCGGTAAGGGCCTCCCCAAGGGCAGCTGCTACCCGAGGGCCAGAATCAGGAAAGGGGACACAGCAGAACAGGGAAGGCTTGAAAGGTAAAGTGGAAAGGAAAAATCACGCCCATAAAATGCTCACAGAGGGAGCACTGTCCCTGGAAAGGAGTGGCTGCTGGGGGCGGGCGGCCCTGGCTGACGCTGCCTGAGGCTGAGCACAGCAGAGGTCCCCTGGGAGGAAGCCCCCTGAGGCTCGTCTTCCTTGTACCCCCTTCCACCCCGGGCACACCTCTGGGTCCCTTCCCTCCTGCCAAACTGGCTCCCTGGCTGGTTTTACACAGTCCGGTAAGAACTGGCCAGGTCGGCCAGCAAGGACTGCCGGCCCGGTCGGGGGGGGGGCCTCCGGGCTCCCCAGAGCCAGCCCCCTTCCGGGGGAGGGCACAGCTTTGGAGGGGGGCGGTCTCTCTCAGACCTTTCAGCTCGATCGTGGACTGTCCCTGCGCTGGACACACATGGCGTCCAAACTCTGCCGAAAGGTCGCGCTCCCTCCAGGGCCAGCTCCCCTGCACTTTCCCCAACAGGACGCTGGGGACACAGCCAGCACAGGGCAGCCTCGCGGGCTGGGGAGGAGGCCCTCCTTCATGGACGTGCAGTCCTCCCTGTGTGCGTAGGCAGACCTATGTGAGTGCCTAGCACGTATCTATGCCTTCCAGAGGGTTCTCCACCACCAACGTGAGGGCAGGAAAGCCACAGTCACCGTGGAGGCCCCGCAGCCCCTGGAGCAGCAGGTGACTCGGGTCCCCAGCTCGAAGTTCAGCCCAGGTGCACCCCAGAGCCTGGCCGTGGCCGTTGGGAGGGAGGGCTGGGTCCAGCAGCTGGTCTCCCACTTGCCACAGTGCTAACCCACGGCCCACGTGTGTCCAGCAAGGACCGGCCCACGCAGCACACCTGACCACCTCCCCCTTCCTTCCGGAAACGCCAGCAGAACGTAGCACCAGGTGCGTGAGCATCATCAGTTCTTACAAAAAGGCCCCACACAAATTCAGGGTATTTTTATCATCGCAGATCTTCGGTTTTGTTACAATAACAAGACCACAAGCAGCCCGGGTCCCTCCACCACGGGAGGGGTGGACTCGGAGCTCCCAGACGCAGAAGAAGGTTGTGAAGGAAACACAACGGGGGGCGGGGGGGGACCCAGGAACCTGGACAGCTGTCCCCTCCAGAGATGTCAGCCCTGGGGCGTCAAGAAAACGGCCCAGCCTTTGGCTACAGTGGGAGGCAGCGCGCCCAGCAGATACCTGAGCAGCCCTGGAGTTTGGGCTCAGACAGCAGCTTACACGCTCAGTGCCTTGACTTCCATCCCTGTGAAGCAGGGCGGTGGTATTTCTCTTAACCCGGGCTGTTGGGAGGCACACGCCTGAGACCGTGTGCATGAAGCACTCAGCCCAGCGCCTGGTCCGTGAGCACCCAAAGGCTCCTGGCTTTTATTTTAAGTCACTCCTCCAGCCAATGGGAAATACAAGGTCAGCAACCCGGTCCAGGTTTTTCCCCTGTTAGAGCCCAGGGAACAGCCAGGGAGACCTTTGCCCCAACACTGAACAAAGAGGTGGTGTGAAGAGAGGTTTCTGCTTCTGCTCACGTCCACGTGGAGGCAGAAGCGACTCAGGGCTGTGACAGGTGTCCCAGGAGGGGAGGAGGGAGGAAAACAGTGATGCCCGCCGGAGGAGAAGGGAGAAACAATACGGGTTGTTTCTCGGGTTCGGGATGATCTGGAGTCTGTCCCCATCCCCCACGGCCTCAGCCCTGTCGGAGCAGGAGCCAGGGCCTCAGAAAGGCGGGTCTCCCTCCCCTGCCCCCTTGTGCCCCGGGCTGCACTGGTGGGCACAGCCCCCTGGCTTAACCGCGAAGCCTGGACACCGCGGGGTGGCGCGCAGGCACTCCTGGGCCTGAAAGGAAGCTCGAGGTCGTCTGGTCAATCACCCCGGGCAAGTCCTGCGCCAGCGGCCGCCCCACCCGGGGTTGGGACGTGCAGGCCGCCCCGGAGTCTCAGGTAGCCCGTCGTCTTATCAGGTCCCCGAACCCGGCGGTTTGGGTTTCCAGGTGGAGATCTCCTCCTCCTCCCCTCCCTGCAAGGCCCCCTCCCCCCACACCCCGGCCTCCCTGGACTCCAGCAGGGCCGCAGGCAGGGGTCACCGAGGGACGGGCCCAGTGGCTCCCACCTGCACCCCCCGGGGGGGGGGGCGTCCGAGAAGGAAGAGCCCCCCCACCCCCCCCACCCCCACCCCCGGCTGCGCTCCTGCTCCCCGTCCGGCCGGGTCAGCCCCCCAGCGAAGGCCCGGGGGCGGGGCGGTCCAAGACGGCTGCGGGGAAGCTACAGAAGCACGTCCCCGCCCTGGCCGGAGACGGGGTCCGCGCGGGCCGGGACCCTGGACTCGGCCCCGGGAGGGCTGCGGGCGACCCCGACCCGGCGCCCCTGCCCACCGTACCTGCGGCGCCCGCGCGGCGGCTGCACCTGACCGGCGGGTCCCGCCCCCGAAAAGTTTCAAAGTGAAACTCCGGGCGCCTCCCGCACATGCGCACCGCGGGCCCAGTTTTCGGATCCCGCCCCCGCCCCCGCCCGACCGCGCGCCGCCCGGGGACTTACGCCCGGAACCTGACCCCGCCCCTGCGCCCCCGGGGCCACCTCGCGGGGGGAGGGGGCGCGGGTCCAGGGGTCCAGGGGTCCCGGGGCGCGGGGGTGGCTGCTCCTGAGGCCCTTCTAGGGGTCCCGCTGGGGAGGGAGACCTGGATGGCGTGTGCCCTTGCAGCCCCGGCCTCCTCCGCCTCCGGGCCTCTGTGGTTGCAGCGATAAAGGCTGTATCTTATCTCCCTACCCATCACTGTGACCCTGACCTGAGCCCCGGCCTGTGGCTCCCAGCGCTGGGCTGGGGTCCGGGTGTCTCCTGCTGCTTCCCTGAGGGGTCTTTTCCGCCCCATCTGGCCTCCTCCTTCTCCCCACCCTGCTCCCGCCCCCACTAGTTATTTCCTGGAGTTTGCAGAGGGCCCCTGAGCTCGGCCCTGCGCCCCTGAGCTCGGCCCCGGTCCGCTCAGCCCAGTCCACTCACCCCTGCGCTTGGCCCCGGTCCTCTCGGCACTGGTCCCTCCGCCCGGTCCAATCACTCCTGCGCTCAGCCCTGGCCCGCTCAGCCCCGGTTCGCTCGGCCGGTCGACTTAGCCCCTGCACTCGGCCCATGTGCTTGGCCCTGGTCCCCTCCGCCCGGTCCACTCACCCCTGCGCTCACCCCGGCCCGCTCTGCCTCTGCGCTCAGCCCTAGTCCACTCAGCCCCGATCTGCTTGGCCCCGGTCCGCTCAGCCCCTGTGCTCAGCCCTGGCCCTCTCAGCCCCTGTGCTCTGCCCTGGCCCGCTCGGCCCAGTCCACTCACCCCTGCGCTCACCCAGGCCCGCTCAGCCCCTGCGCTCTGCCCTGCAAGTGTGTGGACATCTATCCTTTCCTGCTCTTACCTCCGCTGCCCAGAGCCTCACACTTGATCCCCCCCCCAAGGTGATGGGGGGGGGGGTTGGCTGGATGTCTGCCCCCCCCACCTACCCAGACTTATCAGACCTCCTTTCACACCCCTCTCCTGCATGTCCCCACTGCCTCCCTGCCTCAATTAATGCCACCAGCACCTGCCTGGTCTGTGCTGAAGGGTCCAGGGAAATGCCTGGTTCTAAGTTTATCTATTTTGAGAGAGAGAGAGAGAGAGAGGGCACACGTGCACAAGACAGGGAGGGGCAGAGAAAGACCAAGAGAGAATCCCAAGCAGGCCCTGCACTGTCAGCGCAGAGCCCCAGGCCGGGCTCAAACCCAAGAACTGTGAGGTCATGACCTGAGCTGAGATCAAGAACCCGATGCTTAACCCACTGAGCCCCCCAGGCCCCCCAGCAAGTGCCTGGTTCTAACTAATCTCTGTAATTAGAATGGTGAACCCACCCACTGACCAAAAAAAGAAAAGAAGAAACGTCAGGGTCTTTGACTTCACAGCGAAGGGATTTCTAAATTTTATTTTCAGTAGGTTAAGTTTATTTCAAAATCAAGAGAAGGCCAAATGGGTGAGACGGTGTATTGAAGTAACTAACCACAGCCCCTGTTATGGATCAGTGTAGGGGGTGCTTAAATCTCCAATAAGTATATGGGAGTCAGGAATCGTTCTGTTTGATGGGGAAGGAAATAGGGGTTTGCAGAGTGTGGAATTCAGAGCTAATTAGTGCTGTGCAGACCGGCTAGGAATTAAAGTGTCCTGGCTGGGATCCTGCGACAAAGTCACAGTTTAAAGCCCCTATAATCTGGGCATTCTAAATTGTCTGGGGCCCCCAGGTGGCTCAGTCGGTGAAGCATCCGACTTTGGCTCAGGTCATGATCTCACAGTTCGTGGGTTCGAGCCCCGCATCGGGCTCTGTGCGGACAGCTCAGAGCCCGGAGCCTGCTTCGGATTCTGGGTCTCCCTCTCTCTTTGCCCCTCCCCTGCTCACGCTCTGTCTCTGTCTCTCTTTCTGCAAAATAAACATTAAAAAATGATAAAAAATAAATTGTCACAGCCAACGTTTTCCACAGGTGCTCCCCTCATGTGCCCCTAAATCTAAAGGAGTGACCTACAGGCTTGTGCCACTGATGATTTTCATCACAGACTTTTTTATTTTGTAGCAAGTAGAATTGAAACAAAGCCGGCTTGCTGTGCCCAGAACCGTAGGGCGTCCACCACGACAAAAAGATGTCTGTTTCGATTGTAAGAGGACAGACACACAGGGCTCAATGTGTTTCAATCCTAGCTTCCTGTGTTGCTCGGCCCCTTCCTTGATTTTCTAAGCAGGTTGACCTAATCTCTATAGAACTTTCTGTTCCCTCGGGGTTCCGGGGAAACTAGAGAAATACAGAATAAAACGTGTTTCATTTGTTTATTAGATGATGCCCTTACAATCCGGGTTGGAAATGCATAACCCGTACTTGACGGGACCACGTAGGCCCTTTCCACAGAGCTGAGCCCAGCCCCAGTGAGGGGACCAGGAGACAGTGACGGTTTGGGAACTGACAGAGGTTAAGTGCTTGGGATGTGCAGTGAATGACCAGAGCAAAGCACGGGAGTTGTGACCCTGGGCAGAAAAATTAGGAGGTGAGCTGAATGGACACAGGAAGTGAATTCTGAGCTCAGTAGATGGCCCGGCGTTGGCCATCAGCAGTCCTTAGTCCCCAGCTGTCCCGATGCCCGGATGCACACAGAGGCAAGTCCATCGGAGGCCACGGCCAGCCCTAAGGCCCCAGCCTCCTGGGCACGGGCGCCCCGTCCCACGCGCAGCTGCACTTCTCCACCCTCATGTTGGGCAGGCTGACCACCTGGGGCCTGGGCCTGCCGCCCTCCTTGACGCCCACGATCAGGGGCAGCGAGGTCGTCTCCGAGGCGACGCACTGTCGCGGCCCCGGGAACGGCCGCCTGAAGGTCGGGGGCTCCGGGGGCTGCTGGCACGCGCCCACACACTCGTAGGCCAGGAAGCCCGGGGGCTCCAGGACCCAGTTCTCGGCCCATCGCATGCCCCGCAGGTCAACGTAGGTCTCCTGGCGGCAGCAGCGGGCGCCCTCCGCCGCCGGCGCCTCGGGGTCACAGTCGCCCTGAGCTCTGCGGGGACGGGAGGGGCGCAGGTCAGCTGAGCTCACGGGGTGGGGGGTGGGGGGCCCCCGGGAGGGAGATTTACCGCCAGCTCTCGTCACGTTGCACGGGCTGGGGTTTGCGCCGGGGACGGGGAACCACCAATAACCAGACCCTGCGCAGTACGTGACCTTAGTCCCGGGAGGGGGGAAACCCCGCGTCCGTTGATTCCCACGGCGCCCCTGGGAGACCCCGCGCCAACCCGCCCGTTCGTGGGGGCCCCCGAGGGCCCAGGCGCCTACCCGTAGACCCCGAGGTCCAGGGTGTGCAGCTCCAGCTGGGGCTCGCCCTGCCCCGTGCCCTCCTGGCCCTGGGACGCGAAGCGGAGCAGGGTGTGGGCGCCCGAGGCCCGCGGGCCCAGGTGAGCCCTCTGCACGGACACCTGCAGCAGCAGCGGCTGCCCAGACCGGCCCAGCTGGCGCCAGAAGTTCACGGCCTCGGTCACGTCGAAGGCCTTCCAGCCACTCCCCTGGAGGGACACCAGCCTGGGACACCCGTGGAGACGGGGACCTGAGCTGGGGCTGGGGACACCCCTAGGAGGAGCCTGCCCCCTCCCTGGCACTGGGCCAACCTGCCCCCTCCCCTTCCCCTCCCTCTCTTCTCTCCCCCCCTCTCCCACACTAGGCCCACATGCCACCCACCCCTTCTCTCCCTCCAGCCCCCTCCCCCCGCCCCTCCCCCTCTTCTCTCCCCCGCCCACTAGCCCACTTGCCACCCTCCCCTTCTGCCCTTCCAGCCCCCTCCACCTCCCCCTTCCCCCCTCAGGGCCACCCACCCTGTCCCCCCTCCAACAGCCCCCCTCCCCCCCACTCCCCGCCAACCCCCACCCACCCTGCCTTGCTGGGCCCACCGGCACCCCAATCCCCTCCCCTCCCCACTGGCAGCCCGCCACGGCCTCCCCACCTGGAGTCCACCAAGTAGGTGTGGTTCGAGCTGTCCTCGTGGATGCGCAGCCACTCGACGGTGACGCGGACGCGGGCACCGTGCGGGGACAGCCGCTCGAGCCTGCGCAGCGCGGCCTTGGGGACCGGCTCCTGGAAGAGGCGCAGCACGGCCTGCACCAGCTCGCTGTTCGGGGGCAGGCGCCCCTCCATGCCGAACACCAGCACGTGCGTGGAGGCCTCGGCCGCCAGCAACCTGCCCGCCACCTCTGGGGACGGGAGCAGGGTCAGGAGGCAGGTCAGGCCAGCTGGGAGGGCGAGGGGCCCAGAGCCAGTGAGCAGAATCCCCCAGGAAGGCAGGGAGAGGTGGGGGCAGGGCCTCACCTGCACAGCCTTTTTTTTTTTTAAGTTGAGCAAGTGCAAGAGGGAGGAGGCAGAGAGCGAGGGAGACAGGGAATCCCCAAGCAGGCTCCGTGCTGACAGCGCAGAGCCTGACGTGGGACTCGATCCCACGAACCCCGAGATCACTACCTGAGCCAAAACCGAGAGTCAGACGCTTCACCGACTGAGCCCCCCAGGCGTCCCGACACGCAGCCTTCTTTAGGCGAAGGCGCTCAGCTAAAGTGGGGGGGCCAGCAGAGAGAGGGAGGCAGAGAGCCACCGTGGAAATCTGTGGTCACCAGCCGAGAGTGGCCTTTCCAGGAGGGAGGGCAAGAGCCCCGACTTCCTCTCCTCTCCCTGCCTGAGGGGCTCCTGCCCAGTGAAATGTCCCCAACCGGAGGAAGAGGCGCCTGGGGCCTGTCACCAGCTCCTGTTCCCCAGAGGCACCAGGCCCCGTGTCCCCAACGCCTGAGGCTCCGGGCTGACGGTGGGACCACCTGACCATCGGCCACGTGGCCGCCAGCGGTCAGCTCTGCAGAGCGTTCAGGACCAGCCTCCTCGTCCCCAGGCCTCCAGGCGCCTGACCGGCTAAGGCCATCCTCCCTGTCACTAGCCCCAAGTCCCCTTTCTCTGTCTCCCCTCCTCCCACGGGGCTTCTGCACCCACGAAGGTGTCGTTCCTGCCTCGCCTCTGCCAGTGGGGCCCCTGGTGCAGACGGAGACCGGGGCCCCGGACGCAGCCACGTTCACGGTCCCGTGGAGCCGGGCCCCCCGCCCCACGACGGCCACCCCGGGACAGGCCCGCCGGCCTCGGCCTCCCCGCTCCCAATGAGCACCGGGCTGCGGCGGGAGGGGGACCTCACCTCGGACTCTCTGGCTGAACCTCTTCCTGCGGGAGTGGGCGCCGTGGCTGCGCCGCAGCAGGGCCACGTACTGGGCCCTCACGTGGGCCGGGGTGACCAGCCCCTCCACGTCGCGCTGGTCCAGGACGGGCGCCTCACGGAGACCCAGCTGCCGCAGCAGGCTGGCCCGCACCTGCTCCCCGGTCAGGGCGGCCCCGGGGCCCGTCAGGGGCAGCGCCCAGAGGGCCCAGCACAGCCACAGGGGCCTCATGGTGCCGCCCGGGGATGGGGGGGGGGCGCGGGGGTCAGAGCGCACGCGTCCCCTGAGGAGGCTCGGCGAGGGTCCCAGCCCGGTGTGCAGAGGGCCGGGCCGGGCCAGCTTTATAGGCAGCCCTGAGCTGGGCCCGGGTGGAGGGGGGAGGTCACACCCCTCGGACCTCCTGGGAGCTCAGCAGCCAGACGGTCCTTGGGCCTCGAGGAGGGGCCGTCTGGAAAGGGCACAGAGGCCCGTCTGGACTGTGGACAGCTGGCTGTTGCTATCTGCACGGTGGCCGGGAGCCCCTGCCTTGCTTCGCGCCTCCTGCCCTGTTAACCTCACAGATGTGTCTCCTGGAGAAGAAGCAGGCGTCTCCTCTGTGCCACGTTCCCAGTCTCCCCAGACACAGAACCGACCGGAGTGTGGCCCTGGCGTCCAGTTGCTGGCTGCAGGTAGAGTGCCTGCCCGCCACCAGGGCTCTTGGATTAAGGACCAGTTCTGGTGCAGGGATGAGCCTCCGGCCTGGTACTCGCAGGGCGGTGGGGGCTGCTGAGATCCTGGGCTGTCCCCGGTGGGAAACCCCTGCTCCGGGGACCCTTCCCACGCCAGGGAACCTATGATAATTTAGCACCGATGGGTGGGTGTCCAATAAGGACCCTCCCTCCCCCTCTTCTTGGCTGTTCATGGATTCAGACATTAGAGGGGGGAAACCAACCCATGGCCCCTTCCGACTTCTGAGCCAGAAACCGAGGGGGGACATACTCAGACTCACTAATTAGTTGCCGTTTATCTGAAGTCCGGATTTCAGTGGGAGTCCTATACTTTGATTTGCTAAATCCGGCAGCCAGAAAGCCAGTGTGGATTGGGACGTTTGTTACAATGGGCCGTGGCAGCCCCATCCGTGGTGATGCGGAGGCGGGAGTCTGGCTTCCACCTGCACAGGGTCCCTTGGACCAGAGATGCTCAACAGCCCTGGGGCCAGATCCTGTGTCCTGAGGGAGGAGAGAGGGGTGAGGGAATGAGGGATCAGTGCCACTGCCTGAGGGCCTGTTTGGACCCAGCCAAGGGCACCGTGGGGGACACCGGACCGGCCTGAGGTGTGGGCAGCGAACCTGGCACCCAGCTCGTCCCGGAGAGATGGGTGGTGGGGGCCGGGCTGGGCAGGCGGTGGGAGCCACCACCTCCCTCTGCCCCTTCGGGCCAGGATTTGACCCCAGCCAGAGTCCAGGCTGCCACATGAGGGCCACGGGAAAACGTGGGCTCGGAGGTCACCCTCGGCCTCCATGCTGGGGGACGAGCCCGACCGGACCTGGGCTCAGAAGCAGAGGGGACTCGGTCAGTGAAGGCTGGAGCCCAGGAGCGGCTTCACGTCAGCATCACCCTGTCCCCTCCTGTTCAGGGCCGGCTCTGCTGTGGGTGTCCCAGAGATGGCCCGAGGCCCGGCCCCAGGTGCCCTGGGCTGTCCCAACCCTGCCGCCCTCAGCCTCCCAGACCCCGGGCCTGGGGCCCACGTGGCCCCTTGGGGTCCTTCCAGGATGGCCGGGGTCCACGGGGCCGCCCTTGCCCGGGGCTCCCTCCGCAGGAATGGGGACCCGCGTTTCAGTTCGTCCAGCCCCTTCCCGGCAGGAGTGAGCCCTGGGCTCTCCTCGCTGTGCCGTCCACGAGCTGTGTGGCCTCTTGAGTCACTGAACCTCCCTCCTGACAGCTATCTGCTAGTCAGCTGGGTGAGGCCAGTAGAGCCTTTCTGGAAGGACGCCTTTGCATTCAGACAAGGAGAGCTGATGTGGATCCGGGCTCCTAAGCCCCTCCCCATGAGCTCCCAGGATACACATTGTTAATGCCCCCATCTGACAGATAAGGAGAGCACACACAGGCAGGTGATGAACTTGTCCAAGGTCAGGGGCCAGGCCGGGCACCCCTCAGTGCTCTCATTAACAGTCTATGACCTTGGGCAAGGGCCTCAACTGCTCTGAGCCTCTGTGAAATGTCCACATTGTTTTCCACCCAGGGTGTGGGGAGGGCGAAGGAGAACCGTGAGGTCCCCAAAGGGAAGGGAGGCACCAGGCTGTGCTGGGGTGAGAGTGCCCACTGTGCATCCCCCAAAATGGGCAGTGGGGCACCCTTTGGCTCCTAAACACAGCTTTGTAGGGAGTGCCTCCCGTCCCCTGGGCCCCCACGCTATACTTGGGCTTCCTTTCCTGTCAGCTGCCTCTTTGTCCCCGCAGGTGTCCCCAGGACACGGAGAAGGAGCCAAGTCATCAATAAATATTTGCTTAATTAGCTGAAGAGAAAGGGAGGGAGGAAGAGTGGGTTATGGAGATGCATGGCTTCCAGAAGATCCTTCTTCAGGGCAAGATTTGGGGAAAGAGACTGGCTTCTGTGGGCATTTTTGTTTTTGAACGTTTTTTACTGGGTAGTAAAAAAAGAGAGTATTATTGCTGACAACTCTCCCCAAGAGAGAAAGAAAGAGAAAAGGAAGGAAGGAAGGAAGGAAGGAAGGAAGGAAGGAAGGAAGGAAGGAAGGAAGGAAGGAAGGAAGGAAACAAGGGAAGGAAGGAAGGAAGGAAGGAAGGAAGGAAGGAAGGAAGGAAGGCAGGCAGGCAGGCAGGCGTCTGCGCTGGCCTACTGCCTAATAGTGATCGTTCTGTTTGGAG
Source organism: Felis catus (assembly GCF_018350175.1). NCBI lineage: Eukaryota > Metazoa > Chordata > Mammalia > Carnivora > Felidae > Felis > Felis catus. Next base: position 2,001,760 of record NC_058384.1, read on the forward strand.
TTTCTGAGCCCTGGGCCTCTGGGTCATTAGAAGGGAGAGGGAGGGCGGCATCTGGACTGAGGAGGGGTGGTTGGGGAGGAGGGCGGGCCAGAGCGCTGTGGACAGAGACCAGCAGGCGGCAGGCGACAGCCGCCATCGGGAGCACAGCCTGGAGATGGGCCGGAACCAATGCTCGTCCTCCAGACGAACATCTGGGTGTTTTCTCCACCCGGGGCTGTGGTTCACCGACGGGGAGGGAGACCATCCACCCGCCGGGATCGCTGCCTGTCCCGGGGCTCCTTCGCTGGTGACCGTACTGTCCTACCTGTGTCACCGATCCCAGGTCCTACCAGAGCTTCCGTGCTTTTGTTCTGGGCGGAGTGAGACCCGCAACACAGAGAGCAAAAGACAGATATGTCGTGGAAATTGCGGGGTAGAGGGCCCCGCAGACCAGGCAGGGATCCAGCTCCAAGCCTCTGGGGCGCAGCCGCCCTGCCCCCTCCAGCGGCTCCCCCTGCCCCAGCGCCGGAGGAAGATGCAGGGGTGGGGAGGGAGGTCCCCGTGCAATCACGCATGCGCACACCGTGCACCGCTGCGCGGAGGCTGGTGCGGGTCCCCATGTGGCCCTCCGGGGAGGCACAGAGGACAAGCACTGGGGGGGGGGGGGTCCTCCCCACACACCAGCAGTCCCAGTCCAGGGCGCCAGGAGCCCTGCAGGCCCCGTGTCACCCGCCAGAGGTCAGCCGCCGGCCGCATTGGTGGCGTGGGAGCCCCGAGCCTGCCTGGGTCACACGGGCAGGAGGACGGTGTGGGTGGGACAGCTCAGGGACAGGAAAGCCAGCCTCCCTGGGACTCTGGTGGGCTCTGAATATGGGGGCCCCCACATTGACCTGATGGCCCCCACCTCCAGTCCGGTCCCTCCTCCCCCCCATCCCCTCAGGTACTTCCAGCCTCAGACAACTAAGTGACACTGTCCCAAACTGTCCCCAGGGAGAGAAAAGGGCCAAAGGCGGCTCCGCGGCTGCGGGAGGTCTCCTTCCTCCAGCCACCGCTCCCGGGCACGACCCGGGCCACCCCACCCCTGTCCCCAGACATGCCCCCCAGATCGCGGTGCCCCCTCCGAGACAGCTTCTGGCCCCAGAAAGCCTCCAGACTCGGGGGGCCACCCCACCCCGTAGTTGTGGGGCTCTGCCTCTCTCATCTCATCTGGCTGAGTTACCCAGGCGCCCCAAACTTAACTTTCTTAAAGTAAAACACTGTGAACATTAGCACTGTGAAAGACTCCTCCTGTTTATTAAGCACCTACTGTATGTATATGATGGGCACTCTGGTGACATCTCGATTAACCCCAAGACGTTCCTTGCCAAAAAAAGGACATAATTCCTAGTTTACAGGTGGAGACATATTGAAGAGGGTAGAAAACTCGCCGGACGACACGCAGCTCGTGGACGGCACAGCGAGGAGAGCCCAGGGCTCACTCCTGCCGGGAAGGGGCTGGACGAACTGAAACGCGGGTCTCCATTCCTGTGGAGGGAGCCCCGGGCGAGGGCGGCCCCGTGGACCCCGGCCATCCTGGAAGGACCCCAAGGGGCCACGTGGGCCCCAGGCCCGGGGTCTGGGAGGCTGAGGGCGGCAGGGTCGGGACAGCCCAGGGCACCTGGGGCCAGGCCTCGGGCCATCTCTGGGGCACCCACAGCGGTGCCGGCCCTGAACAGGAGGGGACAGGGTGATGCCGACGTGAAGCCGCTCCTGGGCTCTAGTCTTCACCGCCCCGAGTCCCCAAATGTCTTCAACTGCAGGCCCTCGGTCAGAGCTGTCGAGGGTCTCCTCGTTCTCGCCACCCCAATGCCCCCTCCTCCCCTCGGGGACAGCAGGTCTGGCTTTGAGATGACTTCCCCGCCCAGCAGACCCCACAGAAGGCCCGGCTCTGCCCAGACCCACAGCCTGGGGGGCAGGGCCCCTCTCCGTGCATGACAAACGTGGGGGCAGGCCCCCCCGTGACCAATGTCCCTGTCCACAGTGGCTTTCTTCTGCTTGATTGCCCCGTTGTTTTACGTCCCCAGCAAAACTCTTGAACCCAAGTGGAATCCACATCCGGAAGAGGGGCTGTGTTTGCAGAGGGCTAACAGGTCTGGGAGAGTGGCCCTCTGTCTGTCTCCACTGGTCCCCGCGCTGGGTCCACACTCAGCCTGCTGTATTGAAGGCAACTCACCGTGTCTCTGACCCCGGGCCAGAAGGGCCCCCTTGAGCCGCACACGGCAGGAGGCCAGGGAATGAACGGGCTTCTCTTTCCTCCTGGCTGCGGGGGCGTCTGGCCCGACCCCCCACACTGAGGGGTGACCATCTGGGACCAACCATCCATCCCTCGTCCTGGAGGCTGTGACTGCCGCCTCCCTCTGCCTTCCCCACCCCCACAGTCCACCGGAATCCCAGACAAACTTTAATCAGAGGTACTCTATTAATTAAAACCCTCCCAAATTAACTCAAAACGGATCACAGATCTAAGTCCAAAATGCAAAGCCGCAGAGGTGCCTGGCTGGCTCCATCAGTAGAGCAAGTGATTCTTGATCTGGGGAGTCGTGAGTAAGAGCCCCACGTCGGGGGTAGAGTTTACTTTTAAAAATATATAGGGGCGCCTGGGAGGTCCAAGCATCCGACTCTTGATTTCGGCTCGGGTCATGATCTCACAGTTCATGAGCTCGAGCCCCCCATCGGGCTGTGTGCTGACAGCTCAGAGCCTGGAGCCCGTTTCGGATTCTGTGTTTCCTTCTCTCTCTCTGACCCTCCCCCATTCATGCTCTGTCTCTCTCTGTCTCAAAAATAAATAAACGTTAAAAAAAAAAAAATTTAAAAAAAAAATCAAGTCGATTAAAACACAACAACCACCAAGCAAAAACCCTCCAATGACTTCCTGCTGTACTTTTGGATGGAACTCAAATATCTTAAAGCCCAGGCTGACCTGGGCCAGGCTCACCCCCCTGCCTCCGAGCCCGCGGTTCCTCATTTGCTCCCCGACAGCCGGTCACGTGGGCCTTCTTACCGTCCGCACACCTGCCATGCTGGTCCTACCCCAGGGCCTTTGCACTAGCCGTCCCCTCTGCCTGCAAGGTGCTGCGCCCTGACCTTGGCAGGGTTAGCTAATTCCAGAACTCAGATCAGACGTCACGTCCTCAGAAAGCCCTCTCTTGCCCATGCATAAAATCTGTGCGTCCCTTCCTGCCCCCACCCATCAAGGTCTCTCTTATCATCCGGCTTTATTTTCTTCCGGCTGCTTGGTGCTATCTGAAATCACCTTCTTTATCTGTTTAACTGCTTGTGGACCGACTCCCCATTAGAATGTAGACACCACGGCTCGGTGACTTTGTCCGGCCCATTCACCGCTGCGTCCCTGCGGGAGAACGGCCGCCAGCCCCCTGTGCTGGACAGTCGATCAATATGTGTTGATTGCATAAAGGAAGTAACGAATGGCAAGATGGAGTCTTCGCTCTGTGCGAACTTGGTGAACGTCTCAGGATCTCCGTCTCTTCGTAAACTCGATTTTCCATCCAGCTCCAAAGCACTAGGAGAGAGCGAAGGGTGGGGGGCTTCTCCCTGGACAAACCCTCGTCCGCCTGAGAGGCTGCAGGTTCCCGCCATGGATGGCTTCCCGGGGACCGGGAAGGGTCGTCAGCTCCCCAGCTGTGGCCCACCTGCCCCGGAGCCCCGGGAGCACCAGGCTCATGCGGGCAGGGCCGTTCCTCGTGCAGCAAGCCCTGCTGTGGACCGGGAAGTCTCTGCACCCGCCTGGGACCCCGGTCCCAGCAAGGAGCGGGGCCCCAGGTCCACACAGGGGCCCCAGTTGGTTTTGTGCTGCGGGGCTGACCCTGAGCCTTACTGAGGAGGTGAGCCCGACTTCATTTCCTTCTCCGGAAAATAGCTCTGAGGTGTGCGGTCTCCCCAGGCCCAGGAGAGGCTCTGCCCCCACCCCCCGGGAGCCCACAGGGCCCCCCCCCCCAGTCCCAGGGCATCTCCTAACAGGAGGGCACCTTGTGCATCGAGTGGGGGCCTCACTGGCGGGGACGGGGTGGGGAGAGGGAAGCCCCACAGGACAGGGCAGAATCAGAACAGCAGGAGACACCCAGACCCCAGCCCGGCACAGTGCAGAGCGCCACAGGCCGGGGCTGTGGTCACGGTCACGGGCAGGCAGGTGTGGAAAGGCTCAGAGCCGCCAGAAAGGCTCTGAGGGCAAGCTTCCTTGTTCTACAGACGGGGAAACTGAGGCCTGCTGAGGTCCTTGCTAATGGAGCGGCAAGGCTGGAGTCAAATGTCTCGGTCATGGGACGCCCCGCCCCCACGTCTCCAACCCCAGGCCCCCAGAGCCCCACGCACCCCCCATGCTCTGTGCAGTGGGCCCACGGGGCTTTCCTGCGGGAGAACAAAACTCCAGTTAGAGAGCCTCAGCCCTGCAGTTAAAACTGCAGTAACACGGAAAGTGACGGAGGGCCGGTCCCCAGGGCGCCGTGTTCCCCGTGCGGGGCTCCAGTGTCCTGCCCTGAGCCCTGGAAGGGAAGGAGGCTGCGGGGTAGGTGGGAGGCCGGGGAGCAGTCTCGGCACCTGCGGGCCGGTGTGACCACCGGGCTCAGACCGCGGGCTGAGGGAGCCTCGCGGGGGCACGGGCGGGACCAGTGAGCTGTGTGACCTTGGGCAGCCCAGGGCCCTCTCGGGACAAGAGGGATTCGACCTGCGTGTGCTCACGTCCCTCCAGCGACGCCGGCTCGAGACCACGGCCGTCTCCCCTGGTCGGGAATCACCCACGACGTGTCTCTGTTTCATCTTGAGTCCATTTTTACAGCGAGAAGCATCCGCTCTGTGTGAGCAGCAGTTGAGTGAAACAGAAAGCATCCGCTGGGGTGCGTGCATGTGCGTGTGTGCGCGCGTGTGCGTGATGGTGCAATCCCTTCCCTGCAGCGCTGGGGACCGAGGGGACATGAGCAGGCTAGCGGCGGTCCCAGGAGACGTTCTGGTGTCTCCGGAGCGGGGACAGCTGTAGGGAGACCCCAGACACGGGGAGCCTGGAGACAGCAAAGGAACAGAACGGGAGACACCACAGCCCCGACCGGCGGCGGCCGGAGGTGACCCCCATGACCGCACTGGTGGGACAGATGACTGACTCTGCAAGGTGGAGGCAGCCGCTCCAGCCACGACCTTCGCCTGCCGCGCGCCTCCCCACTCCCCCGGGTTCTGGTTCCGGAGCCCAGCCCCCTCCACCCGGATCACTTGTGGCCTCTGTCGCTGGCCAGGCCTCTCCTCCGCCTCGTCCTGCGAGCTCCCCGCACCCCCGCGCCCCTGCCCAGACTGCCTGCCCTTTGCTCTCTGGTCCTTCTCTTCCCCTTCTCCCTGTGACGTCCCTGTCCCCCAGACTCTGCGTGTTATGGGCTGAATGGTGTCCCCAGAACTCATGGGCGGAAGCTCTAAGCCTCAGATCCCAGAACGTGACTGTACTCAGAGGTACGGCCTCTAAGGAGGTGACTGAGGCAAAACGAGGTCGCGTAGGTGCCCACAGGGGATTTTCGTTGCTGAAACCCCCCGGGCTGGGGGACTTCTCTACACAGTCCGAGGAAACGGATATTCTGATGTCCTCACTCGGATGCGCACAGAGTCCTAACTACCCGGCTCTAAGTTACGCTGAGGCTAGTGCGCCCACACCTGGGGCCTCGGCCTCTGCCCCCACGTGTTGTTCGGAGGTGGGGTCCCCCGGCAGAGTGGGGTGCTCACGGGCTCTAAGTTACTGCGGCTCACCACAGCCCTGGGCGACCCGGAGCCTCGTTCTCCTGGCTCGTATAAGTGGGGATCGAGACGCCCACTTGACGGGGCGACCAATGCAGACGGGCGACCAAGACGAGGCCGGGCTTGTGGGGCTCGGGGCGGCCGGCGTGAAGGGGCCCGGGCCGGGCTGCGACCTGTACTCGGCGCTCAAGGACGGCGGCCGCTGTTCGGTCGTTTCTCAGAAGCCTGACCTCCTTGCAAGACCTGCAGGTCAGTGAAGGGAGTCGCCGAGCGGGAGGCCTCGGCCCCTGCTTTCCCTCACCTGCCCCCACCCCACGGTCCCCACCGAGCCCCCTCTCAGCGAGTGCCAGGCTGTATACTGAGCACACAGGGTGAAGCCTGTGGGGGGGTGGGGGCACCTTATGTGCACAGTGACCACACAAACTCTTTTTTTTAAAGTAGGTTTCACGTCCAGTGCGGAGCCCCACACGGGGCTTGAACTCATGACCCTGAGATCAAGACCCGGGCTGCAATCAAGAGTCAGATGCATAACCGACTGAGCCACCCAGGCGCCTCTTAAATTCAGTTTTTACAGTTTTTTTATGCTTATTTATTTTTTGAGAGGGAGAGAGAGCGAGTGAGCGCGGGGGAGGGGCAGAGAGAGAGGGAGACCCAGAATCCCAAGCAGGCTCCAGGCTCCGAGCTGTCAGCACAGAGCCCGACGCAGGGCCCGAACCCACGCACCGTGAGATCGTGACCTGAGCCAAAGTCGGACATCCAACCGACGGAGTCCCCCAGGCGCCCCTGCAGTCTCCTTTCTTAAGTGGAAATAGGCCCGCCCTCCACCCCCTGCTTAAAACCCCCGTGGGTGCTCCCACCTTCGATCGTGGGGTCCCACAGCCGTGCCACGCCGGCTCTGGACGCCTGCCACGCGGAAGACGCTACCGACGGTGAGTGCCGGCGGGCAGCCCCCGCCTGGCACAGGCACCTCTTCCCTCTGGAAGGTCCCCTTATCTTTCAGGCCCAATCCGCAGCGTCACCGCTCCTCGCGAGCACCTGCCGTCTGCTCCCGGCGCTCTTACCGCCTGTCGAGCGTTGACCGCCCGGAGGGACGGCCGTTCCACGTCTCCTTCCCCCACCAGATCGGAAGGCCCTTCGGGGAGGAAGACACTGGGTCACATCCGCCGCTCTGGTGTCCCGCACACCGTGGGGCTCCGGGCGTGCAGATCGAGTAAATCACTGACCGGTGACCTCACGCGAGTCTCCCACCGAACCGGGTGCCGCCTCCGCCTCCGCCCGCATCACCTCCCACGGCCGGGGAAGGACAAGGTGGCTTCAAGGCCACCTTCCGTCTCTGCCTGGCCTGTCCCCTGACCCCACGGTCCCCGGGGTGTCCGACCCCCAGGGCTGCCCTGGACATCTCAGGATACTGACAGCAGCTCGGCGAGGGTCTCGGTAGGCAAATACTTTGTAGCTCATTCCAGATAAGCCGTAAATAAACGCCTCCTCCGTCTTCGGCTCCTTTCTGGCGTGTCTCCTCGGATGCCCGGGCGTGTTGGCTGTGGCCACAGCTCGACTCCGTCCAACAGCATCTCTCAGATTCACAGGACGTGCCGGGAGGCGGCCCCCCCCCCCGACCACCCGAGGACTCTGAGGTTTGGGGTGGGAGACGAGGACCCGCCAATTCAGACAGGCGACCAAGACGAGGCCGGGCGCGTGCGGGCGAGGCTGGGTCTGGGGTCTGGACTCAGGGAGCATCTTGGAGAGCAGAGGGCAGTAAGAGTGGAAACGGGACTCAAGGCTGCTTTCCTCTCCACTGGCCTCCATTAAAAAAGGCAGGCGAGGGGCACCTGGGTGGCTTGGTCGGTTGAGCGTCCGACTTCGGGTCAGGTCATGATCTCGTGGTCCGTGAGTTCGAGCCCCGCGTCGGGCTCTGTGCTGACCGCTCAGAGCCTGGAGCCTGTTTCCGATTCTGTGTCTCCCTCTCTCTCTGCTCCTCTCCTGTTCACGCTCTGTCTCAAAAATAAATAAATGTTAAAAAATTTAAAAAAAAAAAGGCAGGCGATTGGGGCGCCCGGGGGGCTCAGCCGGTTCAGCGTCCGACTCTCAGTGTCGGCTCAGGTCACGATCTCACGGTTCATGGGTTCGAGCCCCCGCATCGGGCTTTGTGCTGACAACACGGAGCCTGCTTGGGATTCTCTGTCCCTCTCTCTGCCCCTCCCCTGCTTGCTTGCTCTCTCTCTCCTTCTCTCAAAATAAGTAAACAAACTTAAGAAAAAAGAAAGGCAGGCGACCGGGGGCACCGGCTGGCTTGCTCGGTGCAGCGTGACTCTTGATCTCCGGGTCGTGAGGGTGAGCCCCACGCTGAGCGTAGAGATGACTTTAAAAATAAGGGCAGGCGATCACTTGGTTTGAGAACCAGTCTGGAGCCAGTGGTGCCGGGAACCGGGGCCGTGGCCGCCCCTCCCCCCCGCCCCCGACCAGAGCTCTGGATCTGGGACCTGCCTTCCTAGCTGTTATGTTCCCTGAGCCCCAGGTTCCTTTCCGATCCCCATGAGAACAAGAGCAACTCCTGGTTATTGGAGCAGCGTCCTGTCGGACCGAGCCCAGCAGGTGAGTTCCCGGAGGACAAAGCAACTTGCCTCAGGTCACATGGCTACCAAGGGATGTGACTCTCCAGACCTCTTGCTGAGAAGCCTGGACACGGGGGGCCGCTCCACAAGGCCTTCCCTCAGCCGGGCCACCCAGGAGGCAGCGAGGGGTGCGGGCGGCCGAGAGGTCACCTGCCTGCACACCGGGGGCGGTGATGCTGGGGGCAGGGGCAGAGGCTCGGAGGAGGAGGAAGATTCAAGAGCTTCCTTCTAAGGGACACTAAGCCGCTTTGTCACTATGTCACGGGGAATACGTGAAATCACCTGTCACAGCTGGCAGAGGCAAGGAGATGGCTCCGTGTCCCTGCAGGGTCTCCTCACGTGTCTGGCGACCTGGGGCCTCAGTGGTTAGCGCCTGGTGCCCTCTAGTGGCGCAGCTGGGCAGTGGGGCACCCGCAGCCAGAGCACAACGTCCTCCCGGGCCTGTCCCTTTGTCAGGGGCACGTATGGGAGCGACCTGCTGTCCCTGAACGCTCTCTGGGGGACAATGGGGGACACTGGAAAGAGGAAGTGGGGTCTGAATTCTGGGATTCCGGCCCCAGCTGCCTTAAATAAGTGCCTTGGGTTCTTTATGTGAGCGAAGGGATGCCCACGCCTCCCCCGCCCCCCCGCCTGCCTCGGGGACCCTGGAGAGACAGGTGACAGCTCCTCGCCAGGTCAAAAGCATTGCTGAAGAGCAAACTATTGCACTCATGAGAAAACAAGTGACAGCGCAGGTCCCGGATGCCAAGGACGGATGGAGGGCTGGTGTGGGGGAAGGGGCTGGGGCAGGGGAGCCAAGGAGGAGAAGGCGTCCCCCGCAGAGGCGACGGTGTAAGTGCGGCCGGGGAGGGCGGCGGGGAAGGGCGTCAGGAGAGACAGACACGTCCGTGCAGGGCGAAGTGAGCCTCCCGGGGAGAGCCAGGCCACGGGGTTGGAAATGCTCACTTCCCGACCCTTTCTCTTAATCCAAAAGGCAGGTAGGTCCGTACTGCCCAACCCGATCTACAGACTCGATGCTCTGCCTATCAAAATTCCAGGGGCATTTTTCACCGAAATAGAACAAACCATCCTGAAATTCGTGTGGACGCCCAAAAGATCCTGCACGGCCGAGGCAAAGCTGGAGGCACCAAACTATGTTACAAAGTGACGGTAACACAAACAGTATCGTGTCCGCGGGAAGACAGACACGTTGATCGAGGGAACAGAACAGAGAGCCCCCAAATAAACCCACACGCATACAGGCAGGTAATTACGACAAAGGAGGCAAGAGTATACAACCGGGGAAAGACAGTCTCTTCAATAAATGGCAAGAAAACTGGACAGCTGCATGCAACAGAATAAAACTGGACCGTTTTCTCACACCACACACAGGAACTAACTCAAAATGGATTAAAGATTTGAAGGTTAAGGCCTGAAACCATAAAACTCCCAGAAGAAAACATACATGGTAAACTACTAGACATTGGTCTTGGTGATGATTTTTTTTTTAATTTTTTAAATGTTTATTTATTTTTGAGAGACAGAGAGCGTAGTGGAGGGGCAGAGAGAGGGGGAGACACAGAATCCGAAGCGGGCTCCAGGCTCTGAGCTGTCACCACAGAGCCCGACGCGGGGCTCAAACTCACAGACCTTGAGATCGTGACCTGAGCCAAAATCGGACGCTTAAATGACTGAGCTACCCCGGCGCCCCCTGATGATTTTTTTTTTTAATTTGACACCAAAAGGAGAAGGAACAGAAGTGAAAATCGACAAGTAGGACCACATCGTACGAAAAGGCTTCTGCACAGCTCAGGAAGCAATCGACAAAATGAGAAGGTGGCCTACTGACTAGGGGAAGACAGCATATCCGATTAGGGGGTTATAGCAGAAATAGATAAAGAACCCACACAGCTCAACAACAGTAACAATCATTTCATCAGAAAATGGGCCGAAGATCGGAAGAGGCGTTTCTCCAAAGAAGACAGACAGCAGCCAACAGACACGTGGAAAGATGCTGAACGTCACTCACCATCAGGAAAATGCAAATCGAAACAATGAGATACCACCTTACGCCTGTCAGAATGGCTAAAATCGTAGACCAGGAAACGAGGGCGAGGATGCGGAGAAAGGGGCACCCTCGGGCACGGTTGGTGGGAATGCAGACTGGTGCAGCCACCGCGGAAAACGGCGCGGGGGCTCCTCAAAAAACGAAAAACAGAAATACCACGCCACTTCTGGGTTTTCATCTGAAGGCAACGAAAACGCTGACTCGGAAGGGTGTCTGTCCTCCCACGTTCGCTGCAGCGTTATTTACAATCGCCAAGACACGGGAACAGCCAGCCATCGACAGGTGAACGGACGAAGAAAATGCGGCGTAAATTTAAGGGAATATTACTAGGCCATAAAAAAGAGTGAAACTTTGCCATTTGCAACAAGGACGCATCTCAAGGGCATTATCCTAAGTGAAATTCGTCAGATAGAGAAAGACAAAGACTACATGATACGATCTCTCTTACATGTGGAATCTTAAAAAACCAAAAACCAAAAACCAAAACCAGGATCCTAGATACAGAGGATAGATTGCTAGTTGCCAAAGGCAGTGGCTGTGGGGTAGATGAGATGGGTGAAGTGTTTTTCTTGTTTAGTTTAAATGAATTAAATAGGGGCGCCTGGGTGGCTCAGTCGGTTAAGCGGCCGACTTCAGCTCAGGTCACGGTCTCGAGGTCCGTGAGTTCAAGCCCCGCGTCGGGCTCTGTGCCGACAGCTCGGAGCCTGGAGCCTGCTTCAGATTCTGTGTCTCCCTCTCTCTGACCCTCCCCCGTTCATGCTCTGTCTCTCTCTGTCTCAAAAATAAATAAACGTTAAAAAAATTTTAAAAAAAAAAGATAAATGAATTGAATAACTTGTATTTTTTTTAAGTATAATTTAGGGCGCCGGGGTGGCTCAGTCGGTTGCGTATCCGACTTCAGCTCATGATCTCGCGGTTCGTGGGTTCGAGCCCCGCGTCGGGCTCTGTGCCGACAGCTCGGAGCCTGGAGCCCGCTTCGGATTCTGTGTCTCCCTCTCTCTCTGCCCCTCCCCTGCTTCTGCTGTCTCTTTCTCTCTCTCAAAAATCAATAAAAGACTTTACTGACTCAGGATGTCAGCAACTAGGAATTTGAAGTTTTTCCCATTAAAAAAAAAAAAAAGGGAAGTAGGAATATTTGCTTCTACGAAACAGAAAAAACTAAAACGTCTACTTCTTGAAGCACGTTTCCCAGAGGCTTAATACCGTCAGAACAAGGTTCCCACCCTCCAGAGTAGGCTGTGAGGAGGCCAGTCCTGACCCCCTCGGCTTTCTGGGTCTCCTTCCCAGGCCCCTGCCAGGGACCCCTGCCTCCACCCCAGCTCCTCACCAGCTGGGCCTTCTCGCCCTTCCTCCTGCGGAGGGCCCGTTGGAGGGGCGAGGACAGCTCAGGGCTTCGGAAAACGGGTCTTAGGTTTAAGCCACGGGCTTTCCTCCTCACTGGCTGCGTTCCTAACTTCTCCCAGCTCCAGTGTTCCCATCAGTAAAATGGGGAAATACTAATTCCACCATAATTCTCAAATTAGGGGCGCCTGGGGGCTCAGTCGGGTAAGTGTCCGACTCTGGGTTTCGGCTCAGGTCATGATCTCACGGTTTGTGGACTCGAGTCCCACGTCGGGCTCTGCGCTGACAGCGGGGAGCCCGCTTGGGGATTCGGTCTGTCTCCCTCTCTCTCTGCCCCTCCCCCACTCACTCTCTCTCCCTCTCTCTCTCTCTCTCTCTCAAAATAATAATAATAATAATAATTCTCAACTTAAAGATGAAATGAGGTCGTGCATCTCGCACATGTAACATCGCGCCTGGCGCTCGGTCGGTTCAGGCACTTCGCGCGTTTTAGGTCACACGGGAGGAGCTGTTGACCAGGAACAGCGACAGGGTGTGCCGCCTGGTAAGGGCTACCCGGGCACAGGGACGTGTCCCCAGGCGGCCGGCGGAGAGCAGCGCAGACACTCCCCCCCCTCTCCCCCCTTCTAACTGGGGATGCTGGGTCTGCATGCTGGCCGCCACGACCTCAAGGGAAAGAGAGAAAGAAAATCAGGTGAGAAGACAGCCTCGATGCCACTTTCCGGAAGTAGCTACTGGTAACAGTGGGGCCGAGATTTGTGCCGTTTCCCAGGAGAGCAAAACTGGGGCAGCAGAGAAGGAAGTTTGGGGGGTCCGGAGAGAAGCCAGCTGTGGAGTGGGGATTGAGGCCTGCTCTGGTCCTGATGGGGGCGGGGGCAGGGGACGGGGGTGGGGAAGGGCAGGGGGCAGGGGCTGGGGTGGGGGGTGGGGGTGCTGGAGGCAGGGGGCAGAGGGCAGAGAGCAGGGGGCAGGTGACAGAGGTCAGGGGGGAGGGGGGCAGGGCAGGCAGTTACACACACGCCTTCCTTACACCCCCAGCCCTCTCCGCACCGCCTTTTCCTCTGCCTGCCACGTTCTCCACGTCCCGTGTCCACACGTGTCCCTGGCCCCCGGGCCACCCCGAACAAGGACGGTCTTAATGACCGGGGACCGGGGCGCGGCCAGGCCGCACAGGCGCCGGGCAGGGGAGTCCTCGGCACGCACTTCCTGGCGAGGCTGCGCGAGCCTCCAGCACCAGCTCTTACTCCTGAAAGCCTTGCAGGGGGCACTCGGGCCCGAGCTCAAAACCTGCGCAGGCCTGACTCTCGGGGGGGCCCTGTGACCCCCCCCGGGAAGCTCCCAGCCTCTGGCTCTGTCTGCCTGCAGCTCCAGCCCCCCGCAGCCCAGGGCCACTCAGCTCTGTGGGAAGCTGGACGCAAGTGTCCTCCGGGGGGTGACGCCCTCCTCCCTCTCCCTGGAGGTCGAATCCAGCCCTGCCCTGACCGGGTCGAAGGGCCGAAGCGAAGGGCAGGCGCCCTTAGCAGGGGAGGTCCCCCTGTGCCGGGTGGGCCCCGCGCACCAGGGACGAGCCAGGGCCCGGCAGCTGCAGGTCCTGGGTAAGTGCGTGTTGGTGGATTTAGGTCCGGGAGGGGGTGGCCTTGGGTGGGGGGTGAAGGAAAGATGAGGGTCACCCGTCACCTAGGCCAGCTCGGCAGCGGGCACAGCGCCCAGAGGACGGGATCGAGTGTCAGACGTGGGTGTGAGTCCTGGGCCTACTCTCCAGCCAATTACACTTGGGCGACTCACTTCACAGTTTTTTAATTTAGAAAGAATTTTTCTAACATTTATTTCTGAGAGAGAGAGAGAGAGACAGAGCATGAACGGGGGAGGGGCAGAGAGAGAGGGAGACACAGAATCGGAAACAGGCTCCAGGCTCTGAGCCATCAGCCCAGAGCCTGACGCGTGGCTCGAACTCCCGGACCGCGAGATCGTGACCTGGCTGAAGTCAGACGCTTAACCGACTGCGCCACCCAGGCGCCCCCACAATTTCTTGTCTTTAGACAGTGCTCCCCACAGAAGGGGGGGGCACCCGGTAAGGTCCTGGAGTTCTCTAGAAGAAATTAAGATTAAGCATAAAAAAGCAAGGGAATAGGGGCGCCTGGCTGGCCCAGCTGCTAGGACGTGCACAACCACTGACTTTGGGGTCGAGAGTTCAAGCCCCACGTGGAAGGTAGAGCTCGTGTTAAAAAAAAAAAAAGGCGGGAAAATACAAAATAAAACTTTATTGAAGCAACTAAACAGCAAACCAGAGAACACTTTGTTCCATGGGACACCTAGGACAGGCGAGTTAAATTATCTGCGCACTTTTCTGATTGGAACAATTTTAAGTTGCTCGCACCTTTCCCGTCTGTAACTCAAAGCGAACAGCCCCGCTCACGTTTGTACCTCTCTGTCCTCAACCCGGCAGCAGGCCGACGGCAGCAGGCCGACCCTGCCTCGGGCTCCGGCTGGAGGACGTGACCGAAGGAGCCGTCGGCTGCAGGTCTGCAGACCTTCTTGCCGAGCGGGATTCGGGACCGCCCCCACCCACCGCCGCAGCGTCCCACAGACGGGATCAACCCCCCGAGCAGCGTTCCCCCCAGCATCCGATCGCGGCATCAACCCCCCGAGCAGCGTCCCACAGACGGGATGGGAAACCAGCGTGGCCCGGCCTGAACACATCTGAGGATTCGTCACAAGGCCCTACACACTAGGGAGCCGAACCCGGCCCTGCACAGCCCCTCGGGGATCGGAGGCCTGGTGGCCTCACTCCTTCTTGCCTCCGGGGGCCGGGTTTCTCGTCAGGAGCTTCCCGGAGTTGGAATGGGTCAGCGTGGACACCGTGGGGGACTCCAGCTTCACTCTGTCCAGGAGGGTCTTCTTGAGTGCGGCCGGGGAGATCTTCTCCTGGTCGGCCATGGACTGCAGCTCCCTGCGGACAGAGCCCCGCGGGGGTTACGGGAGCCCGAGCTTCACGAGGCGGCCCGGTGCGCACGACCCCGGGCCCCCGAGAACCCGAGCCCGCCCCAAACCACAAGCCCCGGATCAAACGCGCCCGGAAGCTTTTCAGAAGCGCTCTTTAGCTGCGTGTGAGTCACCACCGGGTGTGCAGCTCCCCACGGTGCCTGCGGCCGCAGGAGGAGTCGGCACGGAAAAGCCCCGGGTTTGGAGTCAATGCTTCCCCGGCCCTGCCTCCACCGCGTACTGGCCGCCTGAGCTTGGGGACATCGTCTCTGAGCCCCACCTTCCTCACCCCGATAGATCACAGCCACCCCGCCACCACGGCCAGGGTGGGCATTAGCGAAGTAAGACCTGCAAACTCTCAGCTGAATAAAGTCAAATGAACCGTGGCTCTGTGGCTCTGAGTGGAGCACAGACTCTGACGCCGCTCATGGACCAGGGACGGCAGGATCTGCCCGACGTGGCTGGCCCCGTGGAGGCCACGGGGAGATTAACCCACCGTGTTCGGATACAGGAGGCCTCCACGGCGTTGATGAGCAGGGAGCGGAAGCCCCCGCTCTCTAGGAAGTGCAGGGCGTGGATGGTGGCACCCCCGGGTGAGCACACGTTGTCCTTGAGCTGGCCGGGGTGCTGCTCTGAGGCCAGCAGCATCTTGGCGGCACCCTGGGGCGGGAGGGAAGAAGGGGAGGCAGGAGAGGATGGTGGGCCTTCCGAACGAACTTCGACGGGGGCTTCCCCATGCCCGGTACCCTTCCCCACACCAGCCCCGCCCTTCCCCAGCCTTACCCCGGCTTCCCCACCGTGCCCCACCCCCAGTTCAGGGACCCACGGAACCCCCATCCCACACCCCGGTCCAGAAAGTGCAGCGTGTAGATACCAACCAGCAGGGCCTGGGCCCCCAGTCGGACGGCCAGGCGCCGGGGCAGGCCCATCTTCACCCCGCCATCAGCCAGCGCGTCCAGGGCCATGAATGCCTGCGGGGACACTCGCTGAGCCCCAGGGCAGCAGGCACCCGGGGCATTCCCTAGGGCCCGCTCTCCCGGTGACCGGAACTGGCCGCAGAGGCTGACCTCCTCCGCTAGCTGGCCACGACCCCAGCCCCAGTCTGCCTACAGCCCGCCTGCCGCCCTCGGTCCCCAGAGGGCCTCACGTAGGCAGGCCCGCTGCCGCTGAGCCCGGTGACGGCGTCGATCAGGTCCTCCTCCACCTCGGTGCAGAAGCCCACGCTGCTCATGAGCTGTTCCAGAAGCTGCCCGTCCTCCACCAGGGCGTGGGTGCCCGTGGCGTACACCGTGGCGCCCTCCCGCACCACCACGGGCGTGTTGGTCATGCAGCGGATCACCTTGGGGGCCGGCTGGAACGCCATCAGCTTCTGGGACGCAGAAGAGGCCCAAGTGAGTCCCTGCGGCGCAGCTTCCACCGGCACCCTGCCCCCTCCCACAGGAGCACCCGGGGAAGAGGGGGCACCTTCTCCACAGAGCTGATGGTGACACCGGCAGCACAGGAGACCACGATGTGCCTGGCCTGCACGTCCGCCCCGATCTCGTCCAGGATGAAGGGGATGATGTGCGGCTTCACGGCCAGGAACAGGACGTCACTGTGCCTCACCGTCTCCTTGTTGCTCCGGGTCAGGTTCACGCCCATCTTCTGCAGGAGGAGATGGTCCAGCTCAGGGCGCGGGGCGGCCTCGCTGGGCCCAGGTCCTCTCGGGGAGCAAGCGAGCCCCTGCCAAACCCACTCTGCCCCTGTAGCCTGGAATTCCTGTCCCTTGGGGACCCTGCCCCTCCCCCCAGGGGCCCAAAGTCCCTGGTCCCACTACTAGGCGGGTGAGCTAAATGCCGGATACGGACCAGCTTCTCCGAGGCAGCCAGGAAACAGCTGTCTCCCATCCAGGGGTTCGCATGGAAAGAGGCGCAGGCAAAGGGAAAGGTGAACCGGGAGCGCCCAGTGGGAGGCAGAGGAGTTGGGTCCAGCCTTGGACCATGGCTGGACACCTGTTCGCCGGGCCGCGCGGTCTCCGCGTGGTCCAGGGGCGACCCGGAGGTCACCCCTCCGCTTTGGACTCCAAACTGAAAAGCGGGGCCCTCCAGTTCTGGGAACTGCCCAGATTTAGGGTGAAGAACTAACTCAGCCAGCTTTCCCAGCGATCACTCGTGCCTCACAATAACTCCGAAAAGGGGCTACCGTGGGCTCCGCTTTGCAAAAGAGGAAACTGAGGCTCAGCGTGGTTGAGCACCTTAGCGTCGCACTGCCAGCAGGTGAATTAGGCAGTTGTTCGCCGCGCATCAGTGTGCCGGGCGCTTAGCACACCTCGGCCTCCATCAATGTCGGGCCCACCCCGCGCCGTCCGCCCCCTCCCCGGCCCCGCCTACCCGGAGCGAGGACACGGTGGGCAGGTCCATTTCCGGGGAGCTGGCTATGATCCTGTGGGCCGACAGGATGCCTGCGGAGGACGGGACCCGTCAGCCGGCGCCCCCGGGAGTCCCGGACGCGGCTGCGGCCCGTCCGCCCCCGCGCGCTCACCTGCGGCCGTGAAGCCCCGCGCCAGCGCACAGGCCAGCTGGCCCGCGCCGATGAAGCCCACGCTCATGACCGCGGGAAGGGGCTCGGCGCCGCCCGGGAGCTGCACGAGGCCGGGCCGACAGAGCCCCCAGACACCCGCGCGCGCCCCGGAAGCCGGACCCGCGGAGCTTCCGGCGGCTTCGGGACCCCTCCCCACTGCCTCCGCGGCAGACGGCGCCGCGCGCCACGCGAGGGCGGCCAATCCGCGGCCAGAAGCTCGACGGGCCAATCCGCGGCCAGAAGCTCGGGCGGACCAGTCCGCGGCCGGGAGCTCGGGCCGTGTGCCCGCCCCTTGCGTCCGGGATTGGGCGGTCGGAGCCTCCGGAGCGGAGGCCGGAAGTCGTGTCCTCAGCTGGCGTGTTCGTCTGGGGGCTCCTCCAGACGTCGGGGGGGTCCGGGCGCGGGTCAGGCGGAAGTGTGGCCAGAGTTCCGCCTGGGGCGGACCGGCCGCCGCCGACTGTGGGCGGGAGGCGTCACCGGGTTGCAGGGATGAATGGGGCGGGGATCGGGCCGGCTAGCGGCGGCGCGCCCCCGGCTGAGCGGGGCTGCCGCTGGAAGCCCCAGCTGCCCGCTCGCTCCCGGCCCGCGGGCGTGGTGGCCGAGCAGCCGGTCCTCGGCTGGAACCTGCAGGGCTCCCGGGAACTGGTCCCGAGGCGTGGCGGATAGGCTCCTTTCCGGTGCTTGGGCGGATGGACTCCTGAAGTAGGGAGGCGGCCAGCCCCCTGCCGGTCGACCGCCGTCTGTGCTTCCTAATTCGCCCTTCCCGGTTGATCTCCACCCAGGCACACACCTGCGGGCAGAGCGTCCCCCGTGGGAACCGAGACTTCCCCTGGAGCGCAGGGGCCGCCCTGAGCCTGGTGCCCGACCCCAAGACCGTGGTGACCTGACCTTCACTGCCCACCTGCTCGGACCCACGACCTGTGTCCCACACTTTCTTTATATGAACCTGGACGTGCTTTGAGCACTTTGGAGACGGTCTTTGAGACCCTAGTCTGCGGTCTCCGGGTGGTGGTCTCACCGAAATAAAATTCCTTTCCTGTTTCCCCACCATCCGTCTCTCTGCCTTTGATTTTGTGCGTGGCCAGCAGCCGAATCTGGTCTGTCTGGGACCCCCAGGGCCGGGTGCTCTCGCCCCCTGCGCCCCGGACACAGGTAGGGCCCCGCCAAGTACAGGGAGGTCTATGCCTTCGCCACCCCACCGCTCGGTGTATACGCCCCACACACGGGCGGTTTCCACTTCCATCCGCAGTAAAGGTGTAAGTAAGGGGCCTCGGGGACCGGGTGACAAAAAATACGGAGGAAGAACGCAGCATCCCTGAAGGATTCGCAGGAGCGGGAGAGACTGTGGCCTCCCCAGCCCCTGTCTGCCTGCGGTTCTGCAGCCCCGCCCCTGCCCCCTCCCTGCACCCCTCCCTGGGCTGCGAGCTTCCTCTACCTGCTCCCCCTGAGCAGGCCCCACCCTCTCAGTTCTTGCACCCTTCAAGGTGCAGGCCAAATGTTCACTATTTTTATATTAAAAGTTTTTATTTGTTTTTATTTTTTTTAATGTTTACTTATTTTTGAGGTTGAGAGGGACAGAGCCTGGGCAGGGGAGGGGCAGAGGGAGAGGGAGACACAGAATCTGAAGCAGGCTTCAGGCTCTGAGCTGTCAGCACAGAGCCCAACTTGGGGCTTGAACCCAGAACGGTGAGATCATGACCTGAGTGATGTCGGATGCTTAACCAGACTGAGTGCCCCCGGGTGCCCCATAACTTTGTCTGATTAGAAAAGGAATACAGGCAGGGGCGCCTGGGGTGTTCAGGTCAATCAGACTCTTGATTTCCGCTCTGGTCATGATCTTACCACCTCTTGAGATGGAGCTCCTCGCTGGGCCTGAAACCTCAAGATTTTCTCTCTGTCCTTCTGTGCCTCCCCTGCTCCGGCTCGCGCGCTCGCTCTCTCTCTCTCTCTCTCTCTCTCTCTCTCTCTCTCTCTCTCTCAAAAAGGAAAGAAAGGAATACATGCATATTGAGGAAAATACGGGAAATACAAAAACAGTAAAAGTTAAAAAGGGTCAAAATCACCTACAATCACACCTCCTAGGGATAGTTTTTTGGAAACATTGTTGGTGTATTTCCTTAATGTTTTATTTTACAGGCGTATAGACTTTTCCATCTTTGGAAATAAATGATAAACGTAACAGTCTTGAAATTTCTATACTAGATACGTAGTAAGCATTTCCCAAGGCCATTGAAAAGTTATTTGAAACAAGATCTTAGTGATACTTGGCATTCCATTATGTGGACGCGCCACACAGATGTAACCGCTGTCCCAAAGGTCAGAGTGAGGTCCATTCACTGCACAGATGCCTACCAAGCCAGGTTCTGGGGAACAGCCATTGGCAAAGCAAAGTCCCTGTCCTCACAAACTTACATCAGTTTTTAAAATTATTCACACTACTGGGAGGAAACCTTTGCCTAACTCTTTGGTTATTTCCTTAGTTACGTGTGGTTAGTGGCTTTTGTTTTTTAATATTTTTAAAAATTTTTTTTTATTTTAACGTTTATTTATTTTTGAGACAGAGACAGAGCATGAGCAGGGGAGGGGCAGAGAGAGGGAGACACAGAATCCCAAGCAGGCTCCAGGCTCCAAGCTGTCAGCACAGAACCTGACACGGGGCTCGAACCCACGAACCGTAAGATCATGACCTGAGCCCAAGTCGGACGCTTAACCGACTGAGCCACCCAGGCGCCTTAACATGGTAGTGGCTTTAAAGGCTCCCCATGATGGCCACCCTCCCCCTCCTCCCTCCCTCACCCCTACCTCCTCCTCCACTCAGGGGGGTTCAGCTGCTGAGGCCCCTCCCCCCTCCTCCCTCCCCACAGCGCCTGCCCCCCTTCCCCGACAAAGTGCCCCCACTTGTCCAGGTGCTTATCCCAGGGGCCCTCCTTCCTGGCCTCATGAGCAGGCTCCCATGTTCTAGGAATGGACGTGACCCACACATGACCCAGGGAGGATTCTGAACTGCTTCCCGCTAACCCTGTGGCAGAGCCCTTGCCCCCAACCCTTCCTGACTGAGGAGGTTCTCCAGGAAAGCACACTTTGCGTGCACTTCTTCCAGCAATTCGTGTTGGCTGTAGAAAGAAAAATGTAGTGTGATCAAAGGGAAAAACGATCATTGCTTTTAATCCCACCACCTAAAGAGATCCAACATGACTCTTCGGAATATAGCTCGACGCCTCTTTGGCTTACAAATCCCGCACGTATTACATCTGCATCTGATTTCTTTATTTTTTTAGTGTTTATTTGTTTTGAGAGAGCGTGGGGGTGTGAGCGGGAGAGGGGCACAGAAAGAGAGAGTCCCAGGCAGGCTCCATGCTGTCTGCGAAGACCCCGATGCAGGGCTTGATCCCGTGAGACGTGGGATCGTGACCCGAGCCGAAATTAGGAATCGGATGCCACCCAGGCTCCCCGCTTCAAGTCTTTGGGACTTCCTCTTCTGCCTCTGTTGGTTCCCATCCTGCTGGCAGCTCCCGGCTGCGATCTGAGTCCGGCCCCCCAACACGGAGGACAGGGAGGGACGGAGGAAAGAGGCCGCTCCAGGTGGGCAGGGGGCAGGTGCAGTGAACACAGGGAACTGACCTACGAGGCTGCAGGATGCTGGACCCCCGCACCTGCCCGCCACGTCCTAACAGTTCACAGAGCGGCCGCAACGGGGTTCAGTCACCCATACCCTCCAGATGCTCCCGGCGCCACATCTCTGTCTCAAGGCCGTCCTTGGGGCAGCTTCCCGGAGAGGGCTCCCGGGGCCACATTCCAAGGACGGGAGAGGAGGTGAGGCGCCTCCATTGCCTGGGTCCAGCTCACAGGTCAACTGGCAGTCACATCCTCTCATTGACCTTCCCAAGTAGCCTCATCTCGGTGCCTCCAGCCAGAGAAAGTTCTCTGCTTTGAAGGACTCATGTGATAAGATCGGATATACTTGGGTCATCCAAGATCACCTCCTCATTGTGAGGTCTGTAACCTTAACCATCTTCAAAATCCCATTTGACATGTAACCTAACGGGCTCCAAGGACTGGGGGGGTTGGATGTACTCGAGGAGAATATTCTGTCTCCCGCACTGTCTCCCTGCGCTGATGAACACGTCCTTACATTTTGAAACGGAGTCAATCTCCTGGATTTGTTTTTTAGCTCACATCGGATGATGCGAACAGACTCGTCCCTGCCCCTGATGGAGTGTGACTGGCTGGGGGTCCACAGGTCGTTTAGAGCCACGGAGAGGTCACGGAGTAGCTGGTAGGATTCTTTAGAAGGGTATGCTATCCTTCCTGTAGAGAAAACAGCTGTGCCTGGTGCCCACAGCATCCCACGCGGAAGGCTGCCTTCTGGAGGTGACCTAGCCACCCCTGGGTCAGAGCCACGGCCTCCCTCCCCGCCTCCAACGGTATGCCTGCCACGTCCTCAGACCCTGGCTGTCCAGAGACTAACGCCACCTTCCCCTCCACCGTCCAGTTGTTCTTTGTTAGCTCTGTGGGTAAACTGAGTCCCAGATCTTCAACAGCCGTGCAGAAGGGACTCCAGCTGACTGGGAAAGGTGAATGCAGGGGGACTGCCCGATGTGGCGGCTTCCAAATGACCCGGTGACTAATGCCCGTGTCGTCAGCCCGGCACGCTTCCTGGGGCTTGCAGCGGGAAGGAGCTTTATAACGCATTCTCCACAGATCTGCATCGCCTCGGTCTTGATTTCTTCACCTGAAAAATGGGACTAATAATACCTACCTCAAGGAATCCGTTGCAGGAATTAAGTGCTGTCACGTATACAAGGTGGCCTGGTTTATGGGGAGCGCTCAGGACATGTTAGCTTGCCTGCCCCACCACTGTCACCCCGTGCCCTGTCCCCATGAGAGTTAAATTCTTTCTTTTTTTTATGTTTGTTTATTTTTGAGAGAGAGAGAGAGAGCACAAGTGGGGAGGGGCAGAGACCGAGGGGAACAGAGGATCCCAAGCGGGCTCTGCTCTGACAGCAGCGAGCCCGACGCGGGGCTCGAACCCACGAACCACGAGATCGTCCTCTGAGCTGAAGTCGGACGCTTAACCGACTGAGCCCCCAGACGTGCTTTCTAAAGCCGCGGCACACGTGAGGGATCTCGTTTACTAGTTTTGGAATGAGACTCCGGGGAAGACACACAAACGAAATGTAGTCCAAACTTGGCGATTTCAGTCTTCGGCACCCCAGAGGTTGGGGGTCTGTCACCCCCCCTCTTCACGTCATCATGTGACCCGGTTCCCTGTTACTGCCCCCTTTCGTCTTGTGTAAAGAGTGCTAGAAACGAGGGGCGCCTGGGTGGCGCAGTCGGTTAAGCGTCCGACTTCAGCCAGGTCACGAACTCACTGTCCGTGAGTTCGAGCCCCGCGTCAGGCTCTGGGCTGATGGCTCCGAGTCTGTTTCTGATTCTGTGTCTCCCTCTCTCTCTGCCCCTCCCCCGTTCATGCTGTGTCTCTCTCTGTCCCAAAAATAAATAAACGTTGGAAAAAAAAAAAAAAAAGAGTGCTAGAAACAACTGCAGAGACCCAGTGAAACATCACTTTATTTTCTTTGGGCCGGTGATTGACAATCCATTGTTTTTGCTACATTTGTTTAAAAAAAGGAAACACGTGTGGGTTCTGGTGGTAAATTCTCTAAAACTGGGGGGGGGGGGGGGGGAAGAAGCTAACTTCGCACAGGCAAAGCCGGTCTGGGGAGGTGCGGGAGAGGGCAGGGCTCCCTGCCCCCGAGGGTAATGACTCTTACAGCTGATTCCCACCTCCTCCTTTTTCAGAGGAACCCGGTGGCCCGAAGTCTGCCCCATCTGCCTGAGGTCACAGGTGTGGCCCTGCTGGCTCCAGAAACCAGGTGTCCTGGGTCCCTGCCCACTGCCCCCAGCCGGACGCCCCTCGTCCTCCCTCCCAGCCATCTCCCAGGGAGCGGGGGACCCAAGGACGTTTACAAAAGTCCAGAATGGGTCAACGTGTTGGGGAAACGGTTGTAGGGGAAACGGGAAGTTTTTCGTTGTGTTTTAATCCCTCCTGCCATAGAGTAAATCAGCCTGTTTCTCCCATTCTCATCATTGGGGTGTGTTGTCCTCAAGCTTCGTTGCGAATTTGCCAGAGAAGGTCCCGGCTCACCATCTGTCCGTGCTTGGCTACATCCTCTACAGAGCAGTCTGGGATTCCTTCTGGAACTCGGCAATCCCACTGCATTAGTTACTCCTGTAAGTGCTTGGGGTGACGGAGGGACAGGAGGACAGGGGGAGGGGCACGTAGGCAGGAAAGTTACCGCAGGGGCCACGGCTATGGTGCTAAGTTGGAAGATCTGCACCAAGGCCCCGGGCGGTGCACCCGTCCATCGGAGACCTCGGTGGCCACGGCCAGCCCTAAGGCCCCAGCCTCCTGGGCACGGGCGCCCCGTCCCACGCGCAGCTGCACTTCTCCACCCTCATGTTGGGCAGGCTGACCACCTGGGGCCTGGGCCTGCCGCCCTCCTTGACGCCCACGATCAGGGGCAGCGAGGTCGTCTCCGAGGCGACGCACTGTCGCGGCCCCGGGAACGGCCGCCTGAAGGTCGGGGTCTCCGGGGGCTGCTGGCACGCGCCCACACACTCGTAGGCCAGGAAGCCCGGGGGCTCCAGGACCCAGTTCTCGGCCCACCGCATGCCCCGCAGGTCAACGTAGGTCTCCTGGCGGCAGCAGCGGGCGCCCTCCGCCGCCGGCGCCTCGGGGTCACAGTCGCCCTGAGCTCTGCGGGGACGGGAGGGGCGCAGGTCAGCTGAGCTCACGGGGTGGGGGGTGGGGGGCCCCCGGGAGGGAGATTTACCGCCAGCTCTCGTCACGTTGCACGGGCTGGGGTTTGCGCCGGGGACGGGGAACCACCAATAACCAGACCCTGCGCAGTACGTGACCTTAGTCCCGGGAGGGGGGGAAACCCCGCGTCCGTTGATTCCCACGGCGCCCCTGGGAGACCCCACGCCAACCCGCCCGTTCGTGGGGGCCCCCGAGGGCCCAGGCGCCTACCCGTAGGCCCCGAGGTCCAGGGTGTGCAGCTCCAGCTGGGGCTCGCCCTGCCCCGTGCCCTCCTGGCCCTGGGACGCGAAGCGGAGCAGGGTGTGGGCGCCCGAGGCCCGCGGGCCCAGGTGCGCCCTCTGCACGGACACCTGCAGCAGCAGCGGCTGCCCAGACCGGCCCAGCTGGCGCCAGAAGTTCACGGCCTCGGTCACGTCGAAGGCCTTCCAGCCACTCCCCTGGAGGGACACCAGCCTGTGACATCCGTGGAGACGGGGGCCTGAGCTGGGGCTGGGGCTGGGGGTAGCCTGCCCCGCCCCCCTCACTGGGCCCACCTGCCCCCTCCCCCTCCCCTCCCCCTCTTCTCTTCCCCCCCACATTAGGCCCACCTGCCACCCTCCCCTTCTCCCCCTCCAGCCCCCTCCACCTCCCCCTTCCCCCCCTCTGGGCCCACCTGCCTCCCCCTCCCCTATACTAGGCCCACTTACCACCCTCCCCCTCTCCCCCTCCAGCCCCTCCCCCTCCCCCTCCCCCCCCAACAGCCCTGCCCCCCAACCCCCCCCCAACCCCTACCCACCCCGCCGTCCTGGGCCCACCTGGGTTCCCCTCCCCTCCCCTCCCCCTCTTCTCCCCCCCCACTAGCCCACTTGCCACCCTCCCCTTCTGCCCCTCCAGCCCCTCCCCCTCCCCTTCCCCCCCTCCAACAGCCCTGCCCCCCAACCCCCCACCACCCCCTACCCATCCCGCCGTCCTGGGCCCACCTGCGCCCCCCTCCCCTCCCCTCCCCACTGCCAGCCCGGCCACGGCCTCCCCACCTGGAGTCCACCAAGTAGGTGCGGTTCGAGCT
This sequence comes from Felis catus, assembly GCF_018350175.1. Lineage (NCBI taxonomy): Eukaryota > Metazoa > Chordata > Mammalia > Carnivora > Felidae > Felis > Felis catus. Next base: position 2,026,911 of record NC_058384.1, read on the forward strand.
GTCCTCGTGGATGCGCAGCCACTCGACGGTGACGCGGGCGCGGGCGCCATGAGGGGACAGCCGCTCGAGCCTGTGCAGCGCGGCCTTGGGGACCGGCTCCTGGAAGAGGCGCAGCACGGCCTGCACCAGCTCGCTGTTCGGGGGCAGGCGCCCCTCCATGCTGAACACCAGCACGTGCGTGGAGGCCTCCGCCGCCAGCAACCTGCCCGCCACCTCTGGGGATGGGAGCAGGGTCAGGAGGCAGGTCAGGCCAGCTGGGAGGGCGAGGGGCCCAGAGCCAGTGAGCAGAATCCCCCAGGAAGGCAGGGAGAGGTGGGGGCGGGGCCTCACCTGCACAGCCTTCTTTTTTTTTTTTTAAGTTTATTTATTTATTTTCATAGAGAGACAGAGCAAGTGCAAGAGGGAGGAGGCAGAGAGCGAGGGAGACAGGGAATCCCAAGCAGGCTCTGTGCTGACAGCGCAGAGCCTGACGTGGGACTCGATCCCACGAACCCCGAGATCACGACCTGAGCCAAAACCGAGAGTCAGACGCTTCACTGACTGAGCCCCCCAGGCGCCCCGACACGCAGCCTTCTTTAGGCAAAGGGGCTCAGCTAAAGTGGGAGGGCCAGCGGAGAGAGGGAGGCAGAGAGCCACCGTGGAAATCTGTGGTCACCAGCCGAGAGTGGCCTTTCCAGGAGGGAGGGCAAGAGCCCCGACTTCCTCTCCTCTCCTTGCCTGGGGGGCTCCTGCCCAGTGAAATGTCCCCAACCGGAGGAAGAGGCGCCTGGGGCCTGTCGCCAGCTCCTGTTCCCCAGAGGCACCAGGCCCCGTGTCCCCAACGCCTGAGGCTCCGGGCTGACGGTGGGACCACCTGACCATCGGCCACGTGGCCGCCAGCGGTCAGCTCTGCAGAGGGTTCAGGACCAGCCTCCTCGTCCCCAGGCCTCCAGGCGCCTGACCGGCCAAGGCCATCCTCCCTGTCACTAGCCCCAAGTCCCCTTTCTCTGTCTCCCCTCCTCCCACGGGGCTTCTGCACCCACGAAGGTGTCGTTCCTGCCTCACCTCTGCCAGTGGGGCCCCTGGTGCAGACGGAGACCGGGGCCCCGGACGCAGCCACGTTCACGGTCCCGTGGAGCCGGGCCCCCCGCCCCACGACGGCCGCCCCGGGACAGGCCCGCCGGCCTCGGCCTCCCTGCTCCCAACGAGCACCGGGCTGCGGCAGGAGGGGGACCTCACCTCGGACTCTCTGGCTGAACCTCTTCCCGCGGGAGTGGGCGCCGTGGCTGCGCCGCAGCAGGGCCACGTACTGGGCCCTCACGTGGGCCGGGGTGACCAGCCCCTCCACGTCGCGCTGGTCCAGGACGGGCGCCTCGCGCAGGCCCAGCTGCCTCAGTAGGCTGGCCCGCACCTGCTCCCCGGTCAGGGCGGCCCCGGGGCCCGTCAGGGGCAGCGCCCAGAGCGCCCAGCACAGCCACAGGAGCCTCATGGTGCCGCCCGGGGATGGGGGGGGCGGGGGTCAGAGCGCACGCGTCCCCCGAGGAGGCTCGGCGAGGGTCCCAGCCCGGTGTGCGGAGGGCCGGGCCGGGCCAGCTTTATAGGCAGCCCTGAGCTGGGCCCGGGCGGAGGGGGGAGGTCACACCCCTCGGACCTCCTGGGAGCTCAGCAGCCAGACGGTCCTTGGGCCTCGAGGAGGGGCCGTCTGGAAAGGGCACAGAGGCCCGTCTGGATGCCGCACCAGCCCAGGGCCTCTGGCTATTGCTGTCTGGGCAGCTCAGTGATAACTTTAGTGTCTGTTGAACTTCCCTGGCCCTGCCCCAGTCCTAGTCTGCGAAAAAGGGGGCCTATTCTGGGAGAACGAGAGTCCTATGAGGAGACCGTTTAAGTCTCTCCTGGAGGCTAGTGTGGGTCGCCGTTTGGTCATCAGGCAGGAAGGACTCTGGGTTCCTGCAGCGAGCTTCCCCAGAAGCCCCTGGACTCCTGTTGCCCCTTTCTCTGTCCCTGACAGCCCCTCACCCCCCCGCCCCGGCTCCTCTCCACAGGCCCTGGGAAGACCGTGTCCCGTCCATGACAGAGGAGGCCCCTGCGGTCAGGACCGGCTCTCCAGGGGTCCCAGGAAGAGCAGTTTTGCAAGTGTTTGCTGTCACACGACAGACTCGAAGCTCTTTAGGCAGGAACTTCATTCTGGGGGCCCTCCATGCCCTAAAACAGAGGCCACAGCTGCCCAGAGTCTCGTCCTGCCCACAGCCTCAGGTATGGCGCCCACGGGGGTGGGAGCCCCCAGTGCCACAAAACACACAGTTGAGACTGGCTGGGTTCAAAGGTGGGGCAGGTCTAATAGCCAGCAAGTTCCTTACACCCCGGTGCCTCAGTTTCCTCATCTGAAGGATGGGTAACAATCCGGTCTACTTCACAGGGCTGGTCCGGAGATCAAACGGATTAACACGCAGAGGATGTTCAGCCCGGCCCCTAGCAAGTAGTGGCGCACGATAAGGGGTTGCCACCTGATCACCTGTCCACCCAGTGCACCTTCAGGGCACGGCTTTCCTAAAAATGCCAGTAACGAGAACAGTCGTTTCTCGAGTGCCCCCTGTGTGCCAGGAAGCCTTCTAAGCTCTGAACACGATTCACAGCAGCCCGAGGCGGCAGGCGTCCCCTCCCGACACGCAGCCAGAGTTCTGCCCAGGGAAGGAAGGTGTCCCGGCTCACTCAGCCGTTGGAGGCCAGGAGGCCAGTGCCCGAATCTGTCCACAGAAGCCCCCACGTGGCTCAGGGGATTTGGGGGGGGGGGTGGAGGAAACATGTGGGCCTCATAGCCCGGTGTTCTGACACGGCCTGTGCCTGAGCGCCAAGAGGTCCCGCAGCCAGGAAGCCCCCCGCCTCCTCCGCGGTTCGCTGCGTCACTGACAGGTCTCCCACGCCACCCCCCTGCCTCTGTGCTCCCACACATCCCAGGCAGAGGAGGAGAGAAACTTCTCGTGCTCAAGGGCGGAATATACTCTGGATCAGAACCCAGGGACATCATGCACAAATTGCCACCATGGGCGTATGCATATGAAATATGTAATAACCTGTAATAACGGTGGGGGGGGGGCGGCACTTAGAACTGGAGGAATAATAATAACACTGATCGTGAACCTCATGGTAACAGTGCCTGCGGGTTACACACGATTCTGAGTGCTTTACACACGTTAACTCTTTTGTTTACACTCCGGTGTAATCGACATGTAACATTACATTAGTTTCACGTATACAAAGTAATGACTTGATTTGTTTACTGGGCCACCTGCTCCCCACAGTAAGTCCGGTTCACATGGGTCACCACACGTAGTTACAGAATTGTTCTCCTTATGCCGAGAGCTTTAAGACGGTACCGAAAAAAAATTTTAATGGTTATTATTCACTTTTGAGAGAGAGAGACAGAGCGTGAACGGAGGGGACAGAGAGAGAGGGAGACCCAGAATCCGAAGCAGGCTCCGGGCTGCGAGCTGTCAGCCCAGAGCCCGACAGAGGGCTTGAACTCATGAACTGCGAGATCGTGACCTGAGCTGAAGTCGGACCCTTAAGCGACTGAGCCACCCAGGTGCCCTATTGTCCCCGTTTTGGAAAGAAACTGAGCCACGACACTGCTCCCTGGCTTGCCGGAGGTCGTCCGAAGGGAAGGAAACGGGTTTTGGCACATATGTTCCCGGTACGTGGAAGGGGAAGACAGAAACCAGGCAGCAGCCGGACCAGAGGAGAATCGGGGCCTCATCTCCTTCCCCACCGCCCCCGCCCGTCCCCACCCGCCTCGCATCTGCAGAATTAGTGCAATTCACAGGCAGGAGCCCATGTCAGAGCTCACGTCTCCCATAGTCTGAACCCCCCTGCACGGCGAGGCGCCGCCCCTCCCTCCCCGCCCCCCCCCCCCTCCAGCGGCCCCACAGGCCTCCCGCTCGCTCTGGCCCCAGTGCATTCTCCCACAGAAGGGAAGCTGTCGCTTTTCTTGGCGAGTGATTAGCAGGGACTTACTTGATGCAAACATTTGGGCCAAAAGGTGCAGAAGTGTCACATTCCCAGGCAAGCGGGACCGTGTCCCTTAGTCCTGGCAGCTTTTCTGAGCTGGTGTCCCATAAATATGCAACGGTCCATCACCCTTGCCGCGGGGTGAGCGGAAGCCCGGTGGCTTATCACTGGCCAGTAGGTGCCAAGGAAGTAACACCTGGGCTGCCTCTTGCACGCCAGGGACCCCTCCCCGGGCCCCCAACATCCCGGCCCCAGGAGCTCCCTGGGGCTGGAGCCTCACAGTGAGGCCGATGGGCGCCTGTGCTGGTTCCAGCAAGGACGAGGTGTCACAGGCTGCTGTGAGCGGACAGGACGCTCCCCCCGCCCCGACACCTCTGGGAGCCCCCTGTGCCCCTGGCCCCTTTTGCACCAGGGGTAACCGACCGGTTACCCTGAAACTTCACTTTCCCAAGAAGAAAGTCAAGCAGAAAAACCCTCAGACCTTCTTCTGCTGGAATCTCTGCCTCCCCCAGGCCTGTCACCGTGCTCCTGGCCTGGCCTCCCAGCACGGAGAAGACTCTAGAGCGAGTCCTGAGTGCGAACTGGACCGCGAGTCGACACCCAGCACCTCTGACTGAGGAACGGGCTTCTGGGCCCGGGTGCTCAGGGGGGTGTGGGCACCTGGGCAGGTGGCTCCCCGGGATTGTGGGGACCTCCCTCAGGGGAGAGCCTGGGGGCCCTCAGCTCCCACCCCAGAGGGACTGCCCCGCAACGTGCCCCTAATTCTCCCCCCGCACCCCCTACTTTGTAGCCTCGGGGATCTGAGAGCTGAAATGCACCGTCCAGGCCATTCTGCCCACCCCCCGGTTTTACTTTATTTATTTTTTATGTTTACTTGTTTATTATTTTGAAAGAGAGAGAGGGAGAGGCAGAGAGAAGGGGAGAGAGAGAATCCCAAGCAGGCTCCGCACTGTCAGCACAGAGCCCGACGCGGGGTTCGATCTCATGAACCGGAGATCCTGACCTGAGCCCAGATCAAGCTTACCCGACGCAGCCCCCCCCCAGGCGCCCCTCTCCCCTACCCCCACCTCCCGTTTTCAAAGCCAAGAAAACCGAGGCTCAGAGAGGCGACCACTTGGCCAAACTCGCACAGTCACGGATGGCTGACAGTTGAAGCCAGGCCGTCCAGTTCCCAGGCTGAGCTCCTGCCTCACACTGGGGCCAGCAGGGCGCACCCGGCGGCCCCAGTGAGCTGGGGACTCGGTCAGTCCGGGTCGGGCTTGGACTGGACGGGGGCCACGGAGAAACCGACAGACAGGCAGCCCCCCTGACTCCTGAGGTTTCCTGGGCACAGGCTTTTGGTCCCGAATGTGGATTCCAGGCCGACTGAAGTTCTGCTGGGGAAATAAAGTAATTGGGCAATTAGCCAGTGGCCAAAAAGAAAAAACACGAATGTGGATTGGGATGCTTTTTCCGAGGGACTCATCAGCCAGCAGGAGGGAGGGTGGTGGCCTTTGTCATGCGGAGCCGGGAAGCAGGCCCACCCTGCAAACACTGTGACCTGTGGACAGTCTGGTCTGGCAGCCTGTGGGGTCAGAGTGGGCCCGAAAAGGGGGAGAACTACGAAATCACCTCTTCTGACCTCGTGCGAGGAAGACTTACAAAGCTGTCGAAATCAGCCCTCGCTCCCCGGGGCTTTGTAAGGCAGAAGGCCAAGCCACTTACCACCCTGTACTGTAGGTTTCCAGTTCTGTAAAGACCTTTTTTTTTCATGTTTGTGTGTTTGTTTACGAAAGAGTGAGAGAGAGAGTGCGCGAGCATGAGCAGGGGAGGGGCAGAGAGAGAGGGAGGCACAGAATCGGAAGCAGGCTCCAGGCTCCGAGCTATGAGCACAGAGCCCGACGCGGGGCTCGAACCCACGAACCATGAGATCATGACCTGAGCCGACGACAGATGCTTAACCAACTGAGGACCCCGGTGCCCCTTCCTCGTGACTTTCTGGGTGATGTTTTCCTTTCTCCGCCTTACTTCCTTGAAAGAATACCGTATATATAACACACAGAACATGCAACCTACACGTTCACCAGCTATGCTGTCCGTAAGCTCTGGTCCACAGCAGGCTGTTCACTGGTGGTTAAATTGGGGGGGAGTTGAAAGTTCCACGCAGATTTTGACTGCACAGGGGTTGGCGCCCGGACCCCCACATCGTTCAAGGGTAGGCGGTACGCCACACCCCTACGCATGCGCACTCGGGCTCAGCACACGCCCCAAGTCCCCTCCCTCCTCCTCGGGTGGCCCGTGCACAGCCCAGCCTTCCGGCTGGCTCCGGCCTCTGGGTCGGGGACTCCTCGGTTCCTGCGGTGGCTCTCCCTGACCGGTGCTGCCCGGCCCAGTCTTTCTGCACAGCTTGGCCGTGGTGGAGCCACAGCGCGGGCCACCCTGAGCTTTGCAGGAGGGCTCCCCGCCCCGCACCTGCCCCGTTCTGGCATCTTCCCTCCCAGGTCAGGTTTATTCCGTGGGCGAGCCCCGGGGTGCGGTGATTTCTGCCCAAAATCACCCAGGAAGCTGCAAAATCACGGACGGCTGGACCCCAGGCCTCCTGAGTGGGCCTCACTGGGCTACACGGTCCAGGAATCCGACAGATGCAGGGGGGAGGCTGGCTGGGACTGCGAGGGCAGGCCTGTGAGGGAGACGACATCTGTTCTGCCATTAAGGGCATGGTAACCTGGCCCATTCCAGACAATTCCTCGGCTTCCTGATTGCCTGAGAGAGGAAAGAAAGGGCTCAGAAAAAAAAAAAAAAAAGAGGAAAAGAATTTTTGTCGTGAGGTCTTTTCTGGGCTTTTCCTGAGCGTTCGAGAGTAAGAAGAGAGGGACAGAAAGGGGTTTCTCTCTCTAAACCCTCCAAACACAATCACGATCTATGCAAACGGAGGTTCCTATTCAACACTCTGGAGTTCACACCCTGTGGGTCAACATTTCCCTCTAAATCTCTGTTAATTCTCGGGGCGCGGGGGGTGGGGGGCTCAGTCGGTTAAGTGACTGACTTCAGCGCAGGTCATGATCTTGCGGTTCGTGAGTTCGAGCCCCGCGTCCGGCTCTGGGCTGACAGCTCGGAGCCTGGAGCCTGCTTCGGATTCTGTGTCTCCCTCTCTCTGTCCCCCCTGCCCCCCGCCCCCGTCTCAAAAACGAATACACATTTAGAACATAAATAAATAAGCATTTTCCACCACCACCCTCTCCTGCGAAGAAACTCTTTTCTGTCTTTCTGGATATCTTCACTTTCCAGAGCCCTGGCCCAGGAGCAGGAGGCCAGTGCTAAGTCTGAACCGCGGCCCCTCTGCCTGGGGGACCCCCCAGCCTGTCACTTCTGTGGCACAGACCCAGGTTCCTCCTCCCGAGCACCCCTGGAGGCTCTCCCGAGGCCCAGCCCGGCTCCCCGCACCCCCCCCCCCCAGCCACCAGCAGCACCCTGGCCTCTCACAGAACAGCCCAGGGAAGGTCAGCTACTGGCTGGCTCTCCGTTTCTTCTTTGCCTTGGAGACAGTCTCCACTGGCAGGTGTAACATAAAGTTCACTTCCTTCATGAAAACCCCTCGCTGGTGCTCTGACCACCGCCTCTCTCCCTGCCCCGTCCTCCCTCTGTTCCCTGGATGCCCTTGACCCCTCATGGGAACACCGGGTGACACTCCCTCTTGGCAATCTGGTGCCGGACAGAGTTATCAGCTTGGCCGGGGACGGACAGCCTCTGGTTGGAACCAGTAATCCTGCCCAGCCCAGTGCCCGGCAAACAGTTGGCACTCAGGGTTGGTGGGGTGGGGATGGGGGGCAGGGAGAGGGAGGAAGGGACGAGAGAATACATGGGTGGGCGAGTTCTTTTTTTTAATCTTTATTTATTTTGGGAGGGAGAGGGAGAGCATGAGCAGGGGAGGGGCAGAGAGAGGGAGAGAGAATCCCAGGAAGTTTCTGTGCTGTCAGCGCAGAGCCCGATGGGGGGCTCGAACCCACAGACCGCGAGATCGTGACCTGAGCCAAAGTCGGACGCTTAACGGACTGAGCCCCCCAGGCGCCCCTAGACGGGCAGTCACATTTTCCAGGCGGCAGGTACCGAGTCGGTCACGTGGAGCCAGAGCCCGGGAGCAGCAGCAGGGAGGCTCTCTCTGCAGGGCGGCTGATAGCGGGGAGGAAGGATGTGCGCGCTCTCGGGGGGGGGGGGGGGGGACGGGGCAGGTGGGCTAAGGGCACAGGGGGCCCCCGGGAGGCCGCAGCCTTTTGTCAGGAGCTGTCTGGGGAAGGAAACCAGCTTTGGCCCTTTTGTCCCCTCCAGCCTGCTTCCCCCACTCCCCGCTCTTCATTAGGGAGTGTGACACCGGGGCCACCGCGCAGCCCCCGCACCTCCTGGGAACACCTGTTGCTTCCTGCGTGGCTCTCGCTGCCCCTTGAGCATTTGGCTCCAAGAGGTTCCTGGTGGGAGCTGGTGGGGTTTCTAAAGAGACGAGTGGGGGGGGGGGGAGGGTGTGCGTGCACATGATGTGTGTGTGTGTGTGTGTGTGAGTGTGTGTTAACTTACACGACCCGGTGGACGCCCCGCTCAGAAACCCCAGGTGCAGCCCCTCCCCCGCTCTGCAGGCTGTCCTCCCCTCAGAGTTTCAACAATCCCGTGGGTGACTTGGTCCCTCTGTCGCTTTGCAAACGTGTAAAACAGCACACGCAAGCCTGGCGTCTCGGTCCCGGGGCCGCAGACGGTCTGTTGGGTCGCCAGATAAATGCAGGGGTCCTGTGTCTGTTCTGGGATCACCCGCGCCGAGCCGGTGCTCGAAGCCCCGGGCACAGCTGCCACCCGGGAAGACACGCGGGAAGACAAGGGGTCTGCCCAAGTCTCTCCAGGGACAGGTGCCTGGTGTCGAGGCTCGTGGCCGAAACACCAAACACGTACCATCTCACGGAGGCCGGGCCACGGGGCCAGGAGCGGCTTTGCTAGATGGTTCTGGCCCAGGGTCCCTGGGGGTTGCGGTCAGGACCACAGTCAGGGCCGCGGGGTGGCCTCCAGCTGGGGTCGCTCACCCCTCGTGGACCCAAGGCAGCAACCCCAGGTGGAACTCTCCAGAAGCTCCAGGACGCAGCTGGAGGGAGGAGGTCGGGGCTGGAAGTAGAAACCTGGGAATTGTCTAGATGGAAGTCGAACAGGATGTCTCAGAAGCCAATTCTGAGACCCATTCTGGTTTTAGTTTCAAATGTGACACTTTGGCATTCATTTTGATTTTCTGAAATTCTCAACTAAGACAGTATTTATCTTGACTCCTGAGTTTCCGGAGCCTCCTGAATGTCGCATGCAAGCTGAGTGCGTCACTGACCCCACTCTGGTCCCAGCCCTCGTGGGAGAGGGGAGGAGGAGGGGGCAGGAGGGGAGGAGGCTCGGCGGAGACAGGCCCTCGCCCCTCCGGCTCCCTGTGCCCCCCTCCGCTGTGGCCACATCACCAGGCTTGCTCCCGAATGTGGGAAAGGTGGGAGGAAAGCTTAGAACTTTCTAGAGCCCAGCCTCAGCCTCTGTGGGACGTCTCTGGGCAGACCCCCCAGTGGCCTTTGCCCTCACGTCAGTTTCTTCCCTGGGGGGCGGCTGAAGCCCGTCTAAGGGCAGAGCCCCTTGTGAGGAGAGGAGGTAAGTCCAGCCAGGGATCCCCAAATGGTGTCCCGTGTCCCCTTTCCTCAGCAGGACCAAGAGCAGGGGCAGGCCGGGGCCCCGTGGCTGCCTGCCCCTACCCCCACGGCGTGGAGCCCACGGTGTGTGTCTGTCCGGGGCTCCAGGCCCTCACGTGTCTCTACCCTCAAAACAGTGGAGGCTGGGAAGGGAAACCGAGGCCAAAGTGCCCAAACTAATTCCGTGTCAAGGCCACGCAGCCTGTCAGGGGCCCCACCGGGATTTGAACCCAGGGCCCCTGAGCAGCCAGGCTGCCCCACTGCTCCTTAATCTCGTGGGGAACAAGCCCCTGATCCCAGTGGATGGGCCACTTCTGAGTGGAGGGCTCAGTCGGTTGAGTGTCCGACTTCGGCTCAGGTCATGATCTCGCGGTTCGTGAGTTCGAGCCCCGCGTCGGGCTCTGTGCTGACAGCTTGGAGCCTGGAGTCTGCTTGGGTTCTGTGTCTCCCTCTCTCTCTGTCTCTCTCTCTCTCAAAACTAAACATTAAAGAAAAGGAAAAAGGAAAAAGGAAAGGAAAAAAGAAAGGGAAGGGAAGGGAAGGAAAAGAAAAGAAATAGAGCGATGAATCAGGAAATGTGTGCCTGAGACCCAGGCCAGACCGGCTGGCCTCTTCCCCCAGCAGAGGCCCCCCCCCTCCCTGCTTCTGAGTGGCCCCAGTGCCTCCTGCCAGGCAGTGTCACCCTCTGGTCAGGCCCAGCCGGCCCCTGAGCCATCGTCCCCATCCTCAGAACAAGGAGAAGGCCCAGCCTTCGCAGGGTTGTTAAATCAGTACTTATGAAGCACTTAAAACGGTTGCTAGAACACGGAAAGCCCCAGGTAAGTGCCTTATAAAATAAAAAAAGGAAAAGAAAGGACCCCAGAGGCTGTTTAACTGACCCCAGAGCCCTCGGGCAGGACCCATCCACGGAGCAGGGACGGAACAGCACAGCCCTGGGCGGCGGGAAGGGAGCATCACGGAGGCAGGTGGTCAGTGAGGACCCCTCGGGAAGAGCTGGCGGTCAGCAGGTGTGTTTACAGGAGCCGCCTTTTTTTTTTTTCAAGTTTATTTATTTTGAGAGAGAAAGTGTAAGTGGGGGAGGGGCAGAGAGAGAATCCCAAGCAGGCTCCACACTGTCAGCGCAGAGCCCGACGCGGGGCTCGAACCCACAAACCTCGAGACCATGACCTGAGCCGAGGTCGGGCGCTTCACCGACGGAGCCACCCAGGCGCCCCTTAATGTCATCTTTATACTCTCTGTGTTTTCCAGAATTCTTGCAAGCTTTTGTTCTAGAATCAGAAAAATGAGGGTTTTTTTTTGGTTGGTTTGTTTGTTTGTTTTTTGGCGTGGCTGTCTTGAATGCACCGATGCTGGTGTTACAACAGATAGCTCGTCACAACAGACGGCGTTACAATAACCCGCCCGCTTAGAACCTTGGGTGAGTGACGTGACCACTGACACTGGGTCTGGTTAGGCACAACGAGGGGCGAAAAGATTGCCAGATCCGGCGGCCTGGCAGAAAGTGCCCATTCCCTGACTCGTCCCTTCGCCACGCTTTGTGCCAGAGGGGATGCCGCGGGGGAAGAGTCGTGCCCACCCCAGGGACGTCGGACTCAACCAGGCTGTTTATGGGATTGGCTGTTTGCTGCCCTTACACTTTGGGAAAACGTTCAAGTGCTTCTTGGCCGCACAAACTGAGCTACACTCCTTAACCCACAAAGTCAAAGGAACTTCCTTCCAAGCCCTCAGATGTAGAGCGTTTGCGAAGTGGTCTTGCAGACTAGAGAGAGGACGTCCACGTGGCCGACAAACCCCAGCCTCGCTGGTCATCGGGCCACAATCCGCTGTCAGGAAGGACAGAAAGGGTTGACGTTCCTCCGTGTCTCCCAAAGCCGAGCGCATCCGTTCCTATGACGGGCGTAGGCGTGTACCCGACAGAAAAGGGTCTCGCGTTCGTCAAAAGCGTGTGCTAGGACGTTCATAGCCGGCCGTCGGTGATGCTCCCACACCGGAAACCATGCAAAAGTCCGTCGGTCGTAGAACGGACGCGGCAGGGCAACAAATGTGAATGGACAACTAGCCCGAGCGGTATGCGGAATCCCACACGGACGCGCGCACAACAGAACTGACTTCGCGTTCGGTTTCCGGAAGCCCGGATGGCATGTGCCCTTGGGAGGCGCGGCCCAGGAGCAGGCCTCAAGGGGCTTTGCCGGTGCTGGTGACGATCAGATTCTCGCTGTGCGTGCTGGTCACACAGTTGCGTTGTAAACAAGCCACCCTGTGCACTACGGCTTAGTCACGGGTTCTCTGTAAGTGACATGCAGCGGTACGTTTATTGAAAGGCCCCATTGGGGCGCCTGGGTGGCTCAGTCGGTTTGTTCATTTCCATTTGTTTTGGGGGCGCCAGGGTGGCTCCGTCGGTTGAGCGTCCGACTTCGGCTTCGGTCACGATCTCGAGGTCCGCGGGTTCGAGCCCCGCGTCGGACTCTGTGTGGACAGCTCGGAGCCTGGAGCCTGCTTTGGATTCTGTGTCTCCCTCTCTCTCTCCATCCCTCCCCCGTTCATCCTCTCTGTCTCAAAACTAAACAAACATTAAAAAAGAAAAGAAAAGAAGAAAAGAAAAGAAAAGAAAAGGCCCCTTAATGAAAGGACGAGTTGAGAGCAGGAAGAAATACTTCCCTAGAACACCACCGAGGCTTGCCTGCCCTCGAAACCAGGGTCTGGTCGTCTTTCTCTCACCACGTAAGTTTACGTGTTTCTGCAGACACGTGTGATTGGAAACTAAGTTCCTTTTTGCGTATATTGGATCGATTTCCCCCAGTACGAACTTCTGAATGCAGATGAGTGGAACTTGTGCTCTTTCTCTGGGGAAAATTTTCTTTCTTTTTTTGTTTTTTTTTATTTTTTTTAACGTTTATTTATTTTTGAGACAGAGACAGAGCATGAACGGGGGAGGGGCAAAAAGAGAGGGAGACACAGAATCTGAAACAGGCTCCAGGCTCTGAGCCGTCAGCACAGAGCCCGATGCGGGGCTCGAACCCACGGACCATGAGATCATGACCTGAGCTGAAGTCGGGCGCTCAACCGACTGAGCCACCCAGGCGCCCCTGGGGAAAATTTTCAAAGAAGTTTCTTATGTTGCCCTGGGTTTCTTTCTTCCCTGTGGTTAAATTATTCGACAGGCTCTTTTCTCAAGCTCTTTATTTTTCCACAATATTGTCAGAGTCTCTGTCTCCTACATCCTGTGAAAGGAAGGAGAAGAGCCTGGGGTGGGGTCTCCTCCCTCGGTGTGAGGTGGGGGGACCTGACCCTGTCCCGCTGAGTGATCCGGGGGTACAGGCGCGGGGACGGGTGGGAGCCGGCACCCCGATCGGTCTAGGTCGGCCCCTTCCCAGGCCGACCGCCACCTCCAGTACTGCTGTTGTCGTAGATGAGCTTGTAGCACAGTCACAAGCCACGGGTTCAGCCAGGCGCCCATCAGCACATCCTCCCCGAGCCCGGCAGCTGTGACCCAGACGCAGCCTGGGCCTGGACGGCCCCCCTTCCAGGAGGGGAGACAGACAATAAAGAAGACGCCAGAGAAACCACATAAGGGAGAGGAAGTAAACAGGGTCATGAAAGAGAGAGTGACAGGGGTGGCCTCCCCGAGGGGCGGGGGGGTCGTCTGGGATGGAAAGGGCCAGCATGAAGGGGGGCGGAGAGGGCCGATCCAGGGAGGCAGCAGGGGTGTGGGGCCCAGGAAAGGTGAGGTGTGTGTTCCAGGAAGTGGCCCATGCGGGTGCAGACAGAGGCAAGGGGCAGGGGCTGGAGGAGGAGGGGGTCCCCGGCCATGGGAGGGCTCTGACTCAGAGGCCTAGGGGTTCTAGGTCAAGAAAAGTGACACTATCTGATTTGCATTTCATGTTTTAAACTTTTATCTATTAAGTAATCTCTACCCCCACCGTGGGGTCAAACTCTTGACCCTGAGATCAAGAGTCACACGGGGGCCGCCTGGGTGGCTCAGTCGGTTGGGTGCCCGACTTCGGCTCCGGTCATGATCTCACAGCTCGTGGGTTCGAGCCCCGCGTCGGGCTCTGTGCTGACGGCTCGGAGCCTGGGGCCGGCTTCGGATTCTGGGCCTCCCTCTCTCTCTGCCCCTGCCCTGCTCATGCTCTGTCTCTCTCAAAAATAAACATTAAGGGGCGCCTGGGTGGCTCAGTCGGTTAAGTGTCCGACTTCGGCTCAGGTCACGATCTCGCGGTCTGTGAGTTCGAGCCCCGCGTCGGGCTCTGTGCTGACAGCTCAGAGCCTGGAAGCCTGCTTCGGATTCTGTGTCTCCCTCTCTCTCTGACCCTCCCCCGTTCATGCTCTGCCTCTGTCTCAAAAATAAATAAACATTAAAAAAAATTTTTTTTAATAAAAAATAAAAAAATAAATAAACATTAAAAAAAATTTTTTTTAAATCAACCAATAAAAGCCCACATGTCGGGCCACTGCAAGTCTCCAAGCCCGGCACGTGTCAGGGCACAGGACGCTGGCCTGGAACTCGCATCCATAAGGGCTCTCATTCCAACGGGGTCTGGTCCAAGAGCCCCACTCACTCGCGACTCCTGGGCTTTGTCTGACGGCGCAGGGTCGTAACTCCAGCCCCCCAGCACTAGAAGGCACCGGGCCCAAGAGGGGTGCTTTAGGGAAGTGCCTCGTTGAATCCTGAGGCCACCTAGGAGGCAGGGACGGTGGCCCCTATTTCACAAGTGAGGACGTAAGGCTCACGGAGGTCGGATAGTCAGCCGACCGGGCCGGGGTGGGGACGAGGTGGATTCTCCTCGGGAGACACTCAGACCCTCACCCAGAAACCCTCGGGGCCCCACAGGGGCAGAGGGCGACGCAGAGGTCCTCAGAGGCCTTTCTGGCACCTTCCCCTCTGGGCCGCGGGCTGGGCTGGAGGCTGAGCCCGGCCTCCCCGAGGGGTGCTCTGGGGCCATTCTGCGGAGGGAGACCAGGCTGGGCTCGGGGAGGCTGGGCGGGCGAGGAGGCCGGAAGGTGATGGAAACAGCAGGGCCTCCGAGCCCCAAGTCCTCGGCCTCTCTGCGCCGTGTGCCTGGGTCAGTACTGGTCAGCCTCAGTGTTTTGTCTGTAAAACGGGGTGGAAACAGGGTCTGCTCTGAAGGGTGATTGTGAGAAGCAAGAGAGAAGGTGTTTGCACAGCGCTGGCGCTCAGATGCTGTGTTTATCTGGGGAGGCCCGGGGTGGGGGGGGCGGTCTGCTGGGGGCTTCAGGGTCAAGGGCCGCCGCCAAGCCTCTCCGCTCAGCCCCGGGCACTAGCTGCGTAAGGGAGACCTCGGGGTGGCACGTGGACCCCCCCCCCTTGATAGCCATGTTGTGTCGGGGGCGGAACAGTAGCTTTCGACCCCCAAGTCACAGATTAGGTAGGGAACGTGGGAGATCGGGGCGGGGAGGGGAGATAATCCGTTTCACACCCCCAGTGATAATTCCGGCAAACCTTCCCCTGTATGTCCTGGGACGTCTTCCCGAGGTATAATCTTTGTTTTCGCATAATGATCTTGCTTTCTCTACACATGATTTTTATATCTGGCTGCTCTTACCTGTACCCCAGGTGCGATATTCCGTTCGTACATCTTGCCATCATTTTCACCCCTTCTTTCCCCTTTACCCAGTTTGGGACTCTCCGTTTTCCCAAAAACCATGTTTCCATAAAGAATGAATGCCCAATTTTGAATGCTTTCAAAATTGTTTTTATCAACAAACCCTATTTCTTTATATTTTACTTTTGTTTTTGAGAGCAAGCCTGCGCATGCGGGAGCGCCAGTGGGGGAGGGGCAGAGAGAGAGGGAGACACGGAATCCGAGGCAGGCCCCAGGCTCCGAGCGGCCGGCACAGCGCCCGACGCGGGGCTCGAACGCACGAACCGGGAGATCATGACCTGAGCCGCAGTCGGAAGCTTCACCCACTGAGCCTCCCCAGGCGCCCCGCCCCCCCCCCCATATGTTTTATAACACAAAAAGGAAGCGGTTGTCGAATATGCAAATTCCTCCAGCAGAAAACAAGAGTAAATGAGTAGGAAGGAAGCGTTTATGGAGAAGCAGAGGTTTGGGGGGACCCTCGGCACGCCTGTGAATGATGGGTTCACGGCTGCGGCGCGGAGGCAGAGGGGAACTGGGAGAATCCAAGAGCCAGGAAGGACTGAGTCTGGTCCAGTCCCGGCCGGCCGCCCCTGACCGTAAGCTGTCCCTTATTCTGTGTGGGGGACGGTGGGTCTGAGGATCTGAGGGACCCTCTCCGCCGCCAGCCCCTCCTCGCTTGCTGATCCCGTTTGTAGGCGCCCGGCTCCCCCTGCTGGCAACAAGGGCCTGCCTTCCTCGCAGAGCTGGGCGGCCTGTTCGCCGGGTGGAGAACCCTTGCTGCATGTAGGACGGCCTCTCACACCGGCGCTTGGGCTGCTCTCGGCTTTGCTTTCAGTAAACCATTCTGTTCCGGTCATTTGCCTCAACAGCCGTCCAAGGCATCCCATGTCGACAGGCGCAGGGTTCAAACACACCCCGTGATGGGCCGGGTGATCCACTGATGAACGGGGAGAATATTTGGAATTCTATTACCGCCTTATAGGATACATCACATTAGTCCAACAGTACGTGCCCTCATTCAATAAATATTACCCGGCATGAACGAAGCAGGCAAAAATCTCTGCCATGAATGGAGCTTATTCTCCGTGGGGGGAGAGGGATATTTGATAAGTAAAATAACTAGTAGGAGCATTGGCAGATGGAAAAGGGCAGCGGCTAGTCCGGACTGAGTGAAACGCACCAGGTTTCAAAGACTTAGTACCAAAACAAAACAAAACAAAAAAGCAAACTATCTTATTATTGTCTTATATTGATTACATGTTGAAATGCTATTTTGAATACATTGGGTTCAATAAAATGTTCGTTTTCTTTTTTTATTTATTTTTTTTAATGTTTGTTTATTTTTTTTATTAAAAAAAATTTTTTTTTTCAACATTTATTTTTGGGACAGAGCGAGACAGAGCATGAACGGGGAAGGGGCAGAGAGAGAGGGAGACACAGAATCGGAAACAGGCTCCAGGCTCTGAGCCATCAGCCCAGAGCCCGACGCGGGGCTCGAACTTACGGACCGCGAGATCGTGACCTGGCTGAAGTCGGACGCTCAACCGACTGCGCCACCCAGGCGCCCCAATGTTTGTTTATTTTTGAGAGAGAGAGAGAGCATGAGCAGGGGAGGGGTAGACAGAGAGGGAGACCCAGAATCCCAAGCAGGCTCCAGGCTCCGAGCCATCAGCCCAGAGCCCGACGCGGGGCTCGAACCCACAGACCGCGAGATCATGACCTGAGCCGCAGTGGGATGCTTAATTAACCGGCGCCCCTGTACTCTTTAATGTGACTGTGGGAAAATTTCAGATTACGTGTGCGGTTCACACAGCTTTTCCATCGGACGACGGTGGCCCCCAGAATACTCCGGCACCTTCTGTTTATTGAGCACCCACAAGCTGTCAAGCATTTACCTACAATCTTATTTAAGCCTCGGGAGCCGAGAACGGATAGGACCCCCATCTCGTGGCAGGTTTAGGGACCGGATGCTCGGAAAGTTTACGTAGCTCGTTTGAGAAAACGCTACTACAAGGTGGGAAAGGCAGGATTTGGTCCACCAGGGCCACACTTTGGGCCGACGCTTTCCGCCCAGTCAGCACGGCGGTGGCAATGAGGCAGCCCCAGCCGGCAAGATGCCCCTTCCGACAGGTCACTTTGGCCGGAGGCTCCTTTGTCGGCCTGGCCGAACCTTCCCGGGAAATGCGTTGCAGTCTGGGAGTCCTGCTACACTGGCCTCTCTTCTTCCCTCGCCTTCCACGGGAGTCCTGCGTCTGGACCCTTCCTGCCCAATTCCGCACCGGCCCCCAGAGGATCTCCTGGACGTCTATCTCCTCCCAAAAGACCTCCATTCGTGGACAGGTGGACATGTTAAACAAAAAAAAAGTATTTGCAAAGAGACCAACTTGAGGGATGAGAGGAAACGTGTCCCCATGAAAGAAACAAGATCTGGTTAAGTGTCCGACCAACTTCAGCTCTGGGCATGATCTCGCCATTTGTGGGTTCTTGCCCCGCGTCGGGCTCTGTGCTGACAGATCGGAGCCTGGAGCCTGCTTCAGATTCTGGGTCTCCCTCTCTCTGCCCCTTCCCCACTTACATTCTGTCTCTCTCTCTCTCAAAAATAAATAAAAACATTTAAAATTTTAAATAAACATTTAAAAATTGAAAGAAAGAAAAAAGACAAAGAAAGAGATTCGCCAAGCCCAGCGTGCACGTGCACATTTATAAGACCAAAGCCAGCGTGACCAGGTCCGATCTGGAGGGAGAAAGATTTTCTACGGGAAAAATCTAACTGTTGAATCGACAAGGACATGAAGAGTGGTAAACGGCAGACTGGATGCGACAGAAAACTCAGGTTCCGTGGGAACAGAGCAGAGAAAAAAGCAACAATTGACTAGTAGGAAAAAAAGGTCTAAAATAAGGCCAGTCTTGAAACCTCAAAAGGGTCACCCGATACTAAGAACTATTAAGGAAGAGACCACGCCTAGAAATAACCTGGCGACTTTTTAATGTTTTTTTCATTTTTGAGAGACAGAGCGCAAGTGGGGGAGGGGCAGAGAGAGAGGGAGACACAGAATCCGAAGCAGGCTCCAGGCTCCGAGCTGTCGGCACAGAGCCCGACGCAGGGCTCGAACCCACGAACCGTGAAATGGTGACCTGAGCCGAAGTTGGTCTGACGCTTAACCGACCGAGCCACCCAGGCACCCCACCTGGTGACCTTTTTTGATTGAAGGAGAAAGAAAATATAGAGGTGTCTAAGGAGAAAAACTCACACCGTATGTAATGAAACAGAAATGACACTCAGAAACAGGCATAAAGCTTCTTCCTCTTCCCTGACACCAAAAAACAATAGCAAATATCTGGGCGTTTGAAAGCCAAGGTTTGGATGTCCCAGTCAAGGCCTTCCCTGTGCGAACCAACAGAATGCCGGCCATGTGAGGGTTCAGAAAGTGCACCACTCACATACTCTTGATATTAAAAAAGAAAAAGAGAGGGGCGCCTGGGTGGCGCAGTCGGTTAAGCGTCCGACTTCAGCCAGGTCACGATCTCGCGGTCCGGGAGTTCGAGCCCCGCGTCGGGCTCTGGGCTGATGGCTCAGAGCCTGGAGCCTGTTTCCGATTCTGTGTCTCCCTCTCTCTCTGCCCCTCCCCCGTTCATGCTCTGTCTCTCTCTGCCCCAAAAATAAATAAACGTTGAAAAAAAAAAAA
This sequence comes from Felis catus, assembly GCF_018350175.1. Lineage (NCBI taxonomy): Eukaryota > Metazoa > Chordata > Mammalia > Carnivora > Felidae > Felis > Felis catus. The sequence goes on from NC_058384.1 coordinate 2,045,859, forward strand.
AAAAGAAAAAGAAATTAGGAATACCAGAGGACCAAAGACAAAAATAAAGAATTAAAGACCTGGCCAGGCTTCAGGCAGCCAAATGATGAACACTCATTGGGGCCCAAGTAAAAACCTGAGCCATTACAGAAAAGGGAAGGGAGGGGAGTTCAGATATAGTAAAAATAATTAATTAATTAATTAATTAATTAATTAAAAGCAATTAATGGAAACCAGGAAAAACATAGTAAAACCTCTGGAAGGTTGTTTTCTATCACCATGAAACGAATACTCAAGACATGCTTGGAAATACCAAAAAACGCACTCGTTTTGGTTTTATTTATTTATTTTTTTTTTAATTTTTTTTTTTTAACGTTTATTTATTTTTGAGACAGAGCATGAATGGGGGGGAGGGTCAGAGAGAGAGAGAGGGAGACACAGAATCCGAAACAGGCTCCAGGCTCTGAGCTGTCAGCACAGAGCCTGAGGCGAGGCTTGAACTCTAGAACCGCGAGATCATGACCTGAGCCGAAGTCGGACGCTTAACTGACTGAGCCACCCAGGCGCCCCCAAACGCACTTCCTTTTGAAACTTCGGTCGATTCTCTCTGTAGACACCTGAGCTCAATCCCAAGATTTGTTTCGGCCTCGGAAACGTCGGGCCAGATGCTGGACATACGTCCGCACCTCACTCCCCCTTGCAGACTCTCACCTGCCCCAGGGGGAATCTACAGATCACAGGGGATCGCAGAAAAGGGTTTTTCTTTCTCTGAAACTTGAAGCCCTGTGATCCCTCCGAAGTCATCTGATTCGGGGCCGTCCGCTGTCCCGTTTTGCCCAACCATGTCGCGGAATGCCAACCAAGAATTCCTGCCCCCTCTGCGCAGGGCATCGCGGCAGTGACTTTCGTTCAGGAAAATCGTCTGCAAAATCAGATCACGTAGGGCGCCTGGGCGGCTCGGGTCATGATCCTGGTTCGTGATTTCGAGCCCGGTGTCGGGCTCCGAGCCCGCTAGGGATCCTCTGTCCCCCTCCCGCTGCCCCTCCCCCGCTCTGTCCCCTACTCTCTGTCTCTCTCTCAAAATAAATTAAAAAAAGAAAGAAAGTTGGGGCGCCTGGGTGGCTCGGTCGGTTAAGCGTCCGACTTCAGCTCAGGTCACGATCTCACGGTCCGCGAGTTCGAGCCCCGCGTCGGGCTCTGGGCTGATGACTCTGAGCCTGGAGCCTGCTTCGGATTCTGTGTCTCCCTCTCTCTCTGCCCCTCCCCCATTCATGCTCTGTCTCCCTCTGTCTCAAAAATAAATAAACGTTAAAAAAAAATTTTTTTTAAAAAGAAAAAAAAAATCAGATAACACCGACAGCTAAGAGAGTGTCTTCTAAGCGCTGTGCAGGGTTTAGCGCTGGACATTTACACCTTGTGTACCCTCCACCACAACCCTACCCCCTACTCCTTTTACAGGGGCCTGGCCTGATTCCAAGAGAGGCCAGTTCACGTGTCCAAAGCCACACGGCGAGTGAAGCCGCGCGAGAGCCAGGACCACAGGGTCTCCAGAATCCACGCTCTCAACCGCGACACTTAAGGGGCGTCGCTCTGCCCGGGAGGAGAGCGCGTCCGCGCGAAACCAGGCACACCGTCTCATCCCACCGAGTCAAGGCTCAGAACGGGTGTGTCTGAACGGTTTCGCCAAGTTCAAATGACCCCTTCGGATCTCAAAATCTACGCATCTCTTGGCAGTTTGCAGACCGATGCAGGCGCACACGCATCCGTAGTGTGATAGCAGAGGGTCGGCTTCTGATACACCGACCGGCCCTCCTGTGACTATGAACTATAGACCCTGCACGGGATATAAAAACCCAGCTGAATACACTGCCGAACGACCAGGAGCAGGCAGAGACCGGAGGGTCGCTGACACTTGGAAGAGGCAAGGGCTCTAGGGAAGTCTCCTACTCTTACAGCTTTGGCCCCACCCCTGGGCACCGTCCCCGGGCACTCGCACACCGAGGAAATCTGGGAGGCACAGGACAGAACCGATTCTCCGCATCATTTACCGCGTCCAAGACTGAATCTGAAGCCGTCTCGTGGGTGAGGAATTGGGAGAATGAGACCCCTTCTCAAGAGAGGCCACCAAGACTGACACCGAGATAATCCAGTGTCAGGCTGAGCAAACAAGGGAGTCCGCGATCGTTAGGCGAGGACTCAGCTGTCCTAACCGTGCTCAGGGATGTGCCGGAAATCATGCGGGTACTGTGAAGGCAGGAAGTGCCAGCAGAGAGACAGAAACTTAAAAAAAAAAAAAAAAAAAATCCATAAAATGGAAATTGTAGAACTGAAGAATATAAAATCACAAAATCCAGTCCGTTCCTTATACGGGCTTAGCAGAACAGAAAGGAGATCATCAGAGAACCTTCTACACGGCAGAAGTTGATAGACACGTGTGCGTGGGAACAGGGTACAGAACACTTAGGCACGGAAGGGACCACACAGAGGCCTGCTGGCGCCCTTGTAGGCAAGGTCTCTGAAGGAGGGGAGAGAAAACATAGGACAGAAAAACAATCTGAAAAAACAACGGCCACAATTTTCCCAAATCTGATTAATGGTATTAAGTTTACAGATCCAAAGGGGCGCCTGGGTGGCTCAGTCAGTTAAGCGTCCGACTTCGGCTCAGGTCATGATCTCACAGTCCGTGAGTTCGAGCCCCGTGTCGGGCTCTGTGCCGACGGCTCAGAGCCCGGAGCCTGCTTTGGATTCTGGGTCTCCCTCTCTCTCTGCCCCTGCCCCTCTCATTCTGTCTCTCTCAAAAATAAACAAACATTAGAAAAATTTAAAAAAAAATTTCTGCAGGCCAAAGGGAAATGATACCAGATCTCTAAGTAGGAATGAAAAGCATCAGAAATGGTAAATATGTGCATAAATATAAAAGACTTTTCCTCTTAATTTAAAATACATAACAAGACCATAAAAGACAGGGATGGTAAACAGACCTCTACAGTTGCAAGACTTCCACATTAAAAAAAATTTTTTTAATACTTATATTTGAGAGAGACAGAGCGTGAGCAGGGGAAGGGCAGAGAGAGAGGGAGACACAGATTCCAAAGGAGGCTCCGGGCTCCGAGCTGTCGGCACACAGCCCGACGCGGGGCTCGAACCCACGAACTGTGCGATCATGACCTGAGCCGAAGTCGGACACCCAAACTGACTGAGCCCCCCAGGCACTTCTCAAGATTTCCACATTTTATGGGAAGTGGTACATTAACTCTAGGTAGACTGAAAACCTGAGAATGTATATGGTAACTTCTGGAGCCTCCGCTAAAAAAATTATGCGAAGACCGTACAGCTAAAAAGCCAGTAAGTTAAAATGCAATTCTAAAATAAAATAAAAAACTAAGCCAAACAGAAAACAAGAAAATGATAAACCAAGGGACACCCAGGGGGCTCAGTTGAGCATCAGACTTCGGCTCAGGGCATGATCTGGCAGTGCATGGGTTCGAGCTCCACCATCAGGATCCTCTGTCCCCCCCTCTCTGCCCCTCCTGGCTTGTGCTCTCTCACTCAAAGGTAAATAAACATTTTTAAAAAATAGAATAAAATGATACACCCAAATCGAACTATGCCAATAATCACATCTAATGTTAATAAACACACAGAAAAGGCTCAGCCTGGGGCACCGGGCTGGTTCAGTCAGTGGAGCACGCAACTCTTGACCTTGGGGTCGTGAGTTTGAACCTCATGTGGGGTATAGATATTATTTTTTAAAAACCTGTCTGGGAATGCAGGCTGGCGCAGCCACTCTGGAAGACAGGATGGAGGTTCCTCAAAAACTAAAAAGAGAACTACCCTACGACCCAGCAATTGCACTACTAGGCATTTATCCAAGGGATACAGGGGTGCTGTTTCGAAGGGACGCATGCACCCCCATGTTTATAGCAGCCCTATCAACAAGAGCCAAAGTATGGAAAGAGCCCGAATGGCCATCGATGGACGAATGGATAAAGATGTGGTGTGTGTGTGTATATATTATATATACACATATAATATATATGTGTGTATATATAATATATACACACACACACACACACACACACACACACACACACACACACACACAATGGAGTATCACTCGGCAATCAAAAAGAATGAAATCTTGCCATTTGCAACTATGTGGATGGAACTGGAAGGTATTATGCTAAGTGAAACTAGTCAGAGAAAGACAAAAATCGTATGACTTCATTCACATGAGGACTTTTGAGACAAAACCGATGAACATAAGGGAAGGGAAACAAAAATAATACAAAAACAGGGAGGGGGACAAAACAGAAGAGACTCATAAATATGGAGAACAAACCGAGGGTTACGGGAGGGGTTGGGGGGGTGGGAGATGGGCTAAATGGGTCAGGGGCACTAAGGAATCTACTCCTGAAATCATTGTTGCACGATATGCCAACAAATTTGGGCGTAAATGAAAAAACAAATAAATGAAATTAAAAACTAAAAAAAAATCTGTAAGTGATAAGGACATAAATAAATAAGTAGCAGGGCCAGAACAGATAAAAGTGTGAGATCCAAGTATATGGGGTCTACAGGAATTTCCCTTTTTTTTTTTTTTTTAAATTTTTTAACGTTTATTTATTTCTGAGACAGAGAGAGACAGAGCATGAACAGGGGAGGGTCAGAGAGAAGGAGACACAGAATCCGAAACAGGCTCCAGGCTCCGAGCTGTCAGCACAGAGCCCGACGCGGGGCTTGAACTCACGAACCGCGAGATCATGACCTGAGCCGAAGTCAGCCGCTCAACCGACTGAGCCACCCAGGCGCCCCTTCCCTTCTTTTAAATAGAAAGACACAGAGAGGTAAGAAGTGAATGAACAGAAAAAGGTATGCAAACAGCATCAGAAGGCCGGGGCAGCTCTAATTCACATCAGATACAGCGGAGTTGGAAACAAAGGACGTCACCAGAGGTAAAGAGGGAAGTTTCGTAACAACAAAATGCTCAGTTCATTCGTAGGATGTAACATAACCTAGTAACAGACCTTCCAGATATGGAGTAAATCGATACGATTAGAGGAACGGGACCATGGCACAAACACAATAGATTAGAACACCTCTCAACACATGACACACAAAAAATCTGGAAAGACACAGAAATGTGAATGATAGTATTAATTACCTAATTGGCATTACGGAACAAATTCACCCACCGTTTCGGAAAACGTATTTTTTTTTCAAATGTATGTGGAACGCTCAGCAAGACAGGCCATGTACTGAGTCATATCATGAGTAAGACTACAAAGATTGAAACCATAAACATATCCTCCAACCTGGATGGAATGAAAGCACAAATCAGTAAGGTATTTAGGGGAAAGAAAACAAACCCCTGTGAAGTAGGCAATATACTTCCAGATAATCAACCCAAAATAAATCTAACACCAATCTAAAGCGGTGCTTAAAGAAAAGCGTGTAACTTTAAATACTTGTATCAGAGAGAGGCCTAGGGGCGCCTGGGTGGCTCAGTCAGTTGAGCATCTGACTCTTGATTTCGGCTCAGGTCGTGATCTCACGGTTCGTGGGTTCAAGCCCCGTGTCAGGCTCTGCCCTGGCAACGCGGAGCCTGCTTGGGATCCTCTCTCTTTCCCTCTCTGCCCCTCCCCTGTGCGCACTCTCTCTCCCTTCCTTCCTCTCAAAATTAAAGAAAACTTAAATTAAAAAGTAAATAAATAAACAGGGAGGGACCACCATGAGTAATTATGTCCAAAAAACTAACAACTTGGGTCAAATGAATAAATTCCTCGAAAACACAGCTGACCCTTGAACGATGCAGGGGTTAGAGGCATCGACCCCCGGGCAGCCGAAAAGCCGTGTGTAACTTTTGACGGTCCCCAAATACCCCGGCTACCCCTACCCTCCTGTGGACGGGAGGCCTGACTGAGAACATAAACGGCGGCTGAACACCTACTTTGCAGGTGGCATTCTCACAATAAAGTGAACTCGAGAGAAGAAAACGTTACTGGGAAAAATCCTAAAATACGTTTACAGTGCTGTGCTGTACTTACTGAAAAAAACCCACATACCTGTGGACCCGTGCTTCCCAGACCTGTGATGTTCAAGGGTCAACAGTATGACTTGCCTAAACGACACAAGAGGAAACCAAAAGGCCGACCAGCCCTATAGGTATTAAAGAAAACGAAATCTGTTATAAAAACCCATCCCGCAAAGAAAACTTCCGGCCCAGACGGTCTCACACATTAATTCTATAAAGAGCGAACAAAAGGAGAGTTGGAACTGGGTTATTAAAAAGTCAGCTTTAATATCAACAGGAAGAATGGCCAAGAGCCACCACTATGCACGTTAGAAACGCCAGACGATACAGGAGGAGGAAATCGGCCACGGCCATTCATTTCTTCTTCCCCCTCGGCGGCCTGGCGAACAGAGCGGGGTCCATCTGTTCCCTGGCCAGGCCGCGGACAGAAAAGAGCCTGGCGGCCCGCTCCCGCAGGGTGCCCCCACATTTCAGCCCCCGGGCCGTCAGTTCACTCTTGAGCCTGTCCAAGCCCAGCACTTCCATTTCCGCCGCGGAGGTGAATGCCAGCAAGTCTAGAGTTGCCAGACCAGGATCCTGAGAGGAAAGAAAAGAAAGTATTTAAAACCAGCTCCTCCCCCTGAGGACTCTCCTTAACTGTCCACGGTGCTCTGCTGATCAAGGAATTCTCATTTAATTAGCCGTATCTCGCTACTGAATTTTAATAATCGTCTACGTGTCATTCCACACAGATTCTCATTACGAACACTGACGACCATGAATTTCTCATCTGTACATTTAGAAACAAGCATTCAGAACAGTCACAGAAGTTACAAGATGCCCAGATCCCTTTTTTAAGTGTATTCATTTCAAGAGAGACAGAGCGGGAGGGGAAGGGGCGGAGAGAGAGGGAGAGAGAGAGAATCCCAAGCAGGCTCCATGCTGTCGGCCCAAATCGGGGCTCGAACTCTCAAACTGCAAGATAATGACCGGAGCCGAAACCAAGAGTCGGACGCTTCACCGACTGAGCCACCCAGGCACCACCCCCCCCCCAGATTCTTAATATGACTTTTCTTCTTTTTTGGATTTTCCAGTAGGTCAAACAGCAAGACACATCCAGCCCAGCCCCACACTGTTACAACCAAGAGAGGCACCCTCGTAAAGTTTAACATTCATGAGACTCCAGGCCTGCACATCTTCTGATTCCATCACCCTGACGCTCTAACTTAATGATTAAGACTGTTTGAGTTCCCACGTTTATAACTCAACAAATCCAAACACGGTTCAACAGCCTTGTAATCGTTCGAGCCGTCCGGCAGCCTTTCCAGACTCTCAGACGCAAGGAAATACTTCTAGCCAGGGACGCTCTGCAAAGGACAAAAATGTTCACATATGGGAGTTTTTAAAAAATATATTCAATGGGGAGCCTGGGTGGCTCAGTCGGTGAAGCGTCCGACTTCGGCTCAGGTCATGATCTCGCAGTCCGTGGGTTCGAGCCCCGCGTCGGGCTGTGTGCTGACAGCTCGGAGCCTGGAGCCTGCTTCCGATTCTGTGTCTCCCTCTCTCTCGGCCCCTCCCCTGCTCACACTGTGTGTCTCTCTCTCAAAAATAAATCAACATTAAAAAAATTATAAAAAATATATATTCAAGAAGAGTAATTTTCCGTCACAGTAAGTTATTTCTCAATCGTTAAAGAGTTCTAGGGACAGAATCTTAATCCTTCTTGTTGAACTTTATTTTTTAAAAAGAACCATGTTGGTAGCTTTCAGGAGTAAATCTTGGTTTCATTATTTCTGGCCAAATCCTAAATCACCACCTACGGCTGCACACGGTGGTGAGGAACACATCCGTACCTCCCCACCAAGAACAGTTTCCATGACTGAAGGCTCAAAGAAGTCAACCGGGTCTTACTCCTTATCCTATGCCTAAAATATCCCTTTACTCACGTTTCTATGACTTCAGACGGGAAAAAGCTTCTAATGTATAAGAATACTATAGGGGCGCCCGGGTGGCTCAGTCAGGTGAGCGGCCGACTTCGGCTCAGGTCATCATCTCAAAGTTCATGAGTTCAAGCCCCGTGTTGGGCTCCGAGCTGTCGGAGCCTGGAGCCTGCTTGGGATTCTGTCTCCCTCTCTTTCTCTGCCCCTTCCCCGTTCACACTCCGTCTCTCTGTCTCAAAAGTAAACATAAAAAAAGAGTAACACAAAAGCTACAGGCTGACCCTTGCAGAGATGGCGTGAGAGCCAAATTAAAGCCCTTTGCATAAACAATTCCACTGTCCTCCCTAGAGAATGCAATCGATGCCTTCCTGCTTTGAAATTGAGGGTAGGGAAGGTGCTGGTTAAACAAACAACGATAGGCTTCGTGTTTACCGAAGGACAGCAGGTAGTTCCGGGTGCATCTAGTCTAAAAAGCAAATCATTAGTAGATCAAACGGTAAACGTTGAAGAGTCTTCCTGGAAGCTGGTCCACTGAAGGCCGTGAGTCCTGAACAACCGGAGGGACACTGGGCACGGCGAAAACCATCCTTTGATGGCGGGATGCAGAGCTTAAGGTGCGAAGACAAATTAGAAGGCAGCTGCCCCTCTCCCTGCGGAGACAGCGTCACGTCCCGCTGACGCCAACTGTCCCAACAGTCTCGCACGCGAGAACGAAACAAAGCAACCGGGGATCCGGTGCTAGAAGATGAGCACATTTCAGCCCCTCTAAAATGCCATCTGCCGCGTCATGGCTCGTTATCGTCTGTGTCATCGACGAACAATAAACAGGGGCGCCTGGGGGGCTGCGTCCGTTGGGCGTCAGCGGTTGGCTCCGGTCGTGATTTCGCGGCTCGTGAGTTCGAGCCCCGCGTCGGGCTCGCTGCTGTCAGTGTGGAACCCGCTTCGGACCCTCTGTGTCCCCCTCCCAGCCCCTGCCCCACTCGCGCGTGGGCGCCTGCACTCTCTCAAAAATAAACATAAAAAAAAAAAAAAAAAGGACAACCGATACCAACTAAACTATGATATGTGACGTGTGTCCAAATTCACAGATTACTAAAATGGTAAATGCGCAGCTGAGAACCGATAAACTAGGGAACCAGGGACACCGCCCCGTGGCAAAACGATACACACCCCAGACTTGAAAAGGATTTTCGGAGGGGTTAGGCAAGCTTCACTCATCGCACCGCTGGTCATTTAACGGACCTTCCCCCAAGCAGCCCGGGGGGGGGGGAAAGCACGTTTTCATTTCAAGGACTTACTGAGGCCATAAGGCTGACGTGGCCGGAGACGGGGCCCCAAGTCACTTACCGAGTTTCCTGACCGGCCGTCCTCCGGTTTGGTCACGGGCGCGCTTCCCCCGCACTCTCCGGGCGCTACCTCGGCAGCCGTGTCAGTCGCCTCCCGTGCCTGTGCCTGTGACTCTTCGGTCGGTCCTGCCCCGGCCGCCCCCTCTTCTGCGGGCTCCTCGCCCCCGGCCCCTCCCTGCTCCAGGCTCTTCTCTGTTTCCACGGCCACGGTCCCCCGCTCGTGCCCCCCGGCGGAGGTCCGGCCCGGCCCGGCGTCCGCGGAGCCCGCACACCCAGAGCCTGGCCCGGGCGCCTGCGGCGGCTCCGGGGGCCTAGAGTCCACAGCCCGCACGCCCGCCCTCGGACAGCCACCGGCAGATTCGGCTGCCGCCTCAGCGCCATCGCTGTTTCTGGGAGTGTGGAAGCTCACTCCTGAAGTGCCGGGAGCTTCTTCCCCGTCGCCATCCGAGGTCTCTGAGCTGGACTCCTCCGCGGTCTCTAGTCCTTCCGTGCCCAACCTGCAGGGGACAGAAAGGCGTGACACCACCCCCAGCTTCTATGTGGACAGAGCCCCCGCCTGTCCAGGGAGCGGGCCCTGTCGGATCCAAGTATCTGCTCACTGGAGATGGAGGGCAGGTAAGTTCCAGAAGATACTCCAGGGGATAAGCGGATGGCGAGATTCAGTTACGACCGGAACCCGCCTGGAACCCACTGTCCTAAAGATCCGAGAAGGACTCCTCTTTAAAGGCGTGAATCTCTTAGAGCAAAACTGATTTTTGTCTAAAGCTATTTTTCCTATCTCCTATGAATCTCAACTGTTAGAAACTAGATAAGATAACAAGCAGTTAAAAGAAAAGTCTGTAATTGCCCCAAACTGGAAACTTCCCGAACTATCGACAGGAGAAAGGAGAGATAGAAAAGATAATACTTGGCACTAAGGAGGAACGAATGACGCATACAATCCCAGCCACGCAGGGCTGTGGGACACCCCCAGAAAGACAAAACCATCACAGATCAGCGGGGTTCGGGGTTGGGGGTGCGGGAACTAACCGTGAAGGGGCACACCGGCAATTTTTAGGGAAATGCGATATTCTGTATCTTGATTTTGGTAGCGGTTACACGATTTTTCAACACTCACACAACTATTCAATCAGAACGTGTGAACTTTGGCGTATATAAATCATATCTCGGGGCGCCTGGGTGGCTCAGTCGGTTAAGCATCCGATTCTTGATTGTGGCTCAGGTCATGATCTCGCGGTTCGTGAGTTCAAGCCCCACATCGAAGAGCCTGCTTGGGATCCTCTCTCTGTCTCCCTCTCTTTCTGCCCCTTCCCTGCTCACACTGTCTCTGTCTCGCTAGCCGTTGCCCCAACACACAACACCGCTACCTTTTCTCTCAAGAACGCTTGATTCCTATTTCACAAAGAACACCCCAGATTCTATGCTGGACTCGCAGAGTTACGTGGTCTTCGGTTAATAATTTTCTTTCTATCCCCAAGGCGGAAGCCAACAAGGAAGCAAGATCCATCTAGACGGATTTTCTAGAACTCGGCCCAAGGGATTTTCTAGAACTAGTAACCGGAGGACCAAGTGGGAAGGGCGGGAGAGCTCCCGGGGACGGACAAGAAAAGGCACCACTGTGCTTTCCAGCGGCAAGTGCACAAGAGGCCAGGAGAGGTCGGGCAGCGGCCAAACACGTCAGTAACGACCGTGAAAAACCACAGAGAAGACAGAACAATCTAGAAAGTTCAGCTTCCACCAAGAATGTCTGAAAGTTAACTCTTTCAACGCCAAACAATAATTCAAGTATAAACTTACTTTTGGGTGATCTTTCACTGTAAAAAAACCCTGCTCCTTTAGACGGCATGCCTGGTACTCGAGGCAGAAGCCACGAGCGGTGTGTCCAGTGTGACAACCGTGCAGACTTGAAGACCGAGGCATTCTGGAAATTTCTGAGCTCCCTTCAAACATTACTTTAAAAAGCATTTATGCCAGGGGCGCCTGGGTGGCTCAGTCGGATAAGTGTCCGACCCTCGATTTCGGCTCAGGTCGTGATCTCACAGTTCACGGGTTCAAGCCCCACGTCGGGCTCTGCACTGCCAGTGCAGAGGCTGCTTGGCATGCTCTCTCTCCTTCTCTCCCTCCCTCTTTCCCTCCCTCTCCCCTCCCCTCAAAATAGATAAGTGAACTTAAAAAATAAATAAAAATGAAAAACTAAAAGTGTTTATGCCAGAGAGACAAGAAGGAAATGCGTCAGTCCGCACAGATCTCTTCGCGATGAAAACGAAGCACATACTTACCAAAAGCATTTCCTCTTCCCTGAACGGGCTCCTCTGTCCGTTTTTGATTTGTTGGGTCGTTTCCGACTCTCCCCAATTTCCGCCGACACCACCTTGCTGGAAGCAGCCTGCATACCTAACCACAAGTGTTAACAACTCAGTTACGCTGTCAGGAGTTAAGGACAATTAAAGAAGTCATAACCAGTACGGACTACAAGACAACTGCGTTGTCATCCAAAGCTCCGGATCTAGTCTCTTATCGGACCAAGATTTGCTACGGTTACTGTGAGAGTCACCTCAAATTTACACAGAGCTAAGCACTGAGCATTCCGGCTCTGGAAGCAGGTTTGAGAACACCAGCATCCAGTCTGCAGCCCTGACACGGACAGGTTCGTGTCCGGCCTCCCCACGCCTGCTGGTCTGCCCCCTTGTACACATCACTCGGGTATCACTCTGTCATAACCTCCTGACTGAAAAGATTCCTTCTGATTCAGCCGAACCCCCAACGGCCCCAGCATTAACGCTCTGGATACAAAAAACACACACGGAAGCCAAGGACCGTCGTTCTCCTTAAAATACCATTAAAAACACTGACCTAAAACTAGAAACAAACGTGCTGAGGTCTCAACTCCTCCTGAAGACACAGGGCACCCCCACCGAGCACAAGGAGGTTCTTACCTGGGGCCCGCGGGAGTCAAGTACAAACACCGTGTGAGTGTGCCGTCTGTGCTGGGGCGTAAGGAGCGTGGGTTGTCACTGAGTGGAGACCCCCACCCCCCGGCCTCCATCCGGTCCTCGGGGCTCTGTAACCCAAGGGACCCGAGGACCGCCCTCCGTGTGCGGGGGACGGCGTGCCTCCTTCTCACCTTTGAGGACCGAGTCCTCCAGGCGCTCGGCCATCTCGTGGCACTGCCGCTGGTAGGCGGGGTTGGCCGAGCAGGGTCTGGGTTCCGCCAGCTTCCGCTGCAGCCGCTCCAGACGCTTCTGCTCCTTTTCAGCCTCTCGCTCGGCCTGCTGTTTCACCCACTCGGCCATCCTGGGACGCGAGAGACGATCACGCGCCCGCCCCTTTACGCAGAAAGAGCCCCTCCCCCGCGACAAATTCGCCCTGTCCCGCGCGTGCTGTGACTTTCCCTCGGACAGGGAGAGATGAGAGTCGAGAGCGATGGATGAGAGCGCTAACATTTCAAGTCTACGTTCCCGTACGCACGGCACGCGCACGACCACCACCGACAGAAAACACCGCTCTCTTCGAAACAACCAAAACAGGGGGCGTCTTACGCTTTCTCGTGGTTGACATCTCGCAGCCTCCGCCCGCTGAGGTCCCGGCAAGCCTCTCGGTTGGTCGTCTTCTCGATCTGAGCACCAAGCGCGCGGAGCATAGATCCGAACCCTGAGCAGATACACACGTTGGGAGAGAGCAGCTGAGGGGGTTCAAGGGGGTGGGTAAAGGCCAATTCGCGAAAACAGTGTTCGGCCACAAGAGTAAAAAGGATCTCTTTCATTCTTTTTTTTTTTTTTTTTTTTAAGAAAGGGATGTCGGGACCCCACCCAGGTAAAAGTACCGATAAACTCGATTCAGCCTCACACCTTCGCCCTTCCTTTGGATCTCCGCAACACTGCGTCCACACCACTGACTCTTCGGAGGGCTTTGCCCAGTGCCACAGATCCCAAGATTCCCGGATGAAGAACTTAAACAAAACTTCATGGTGAGGGGCCCGTGGGGTGGCTCAGTCAGCTAAGCGTCTGGTTTCAGCTCAGGTCAAGATCTCACAGTTCATGAGTTCAAGCCCCACATTGGGCTCTGTGCAGACAACGTGGAGCCTGCTTGGGGTTCTCCCTCTCCCTTCTCTCTGCCCCCACCCCCTCCCCCGTTCGCATTCACGTGTCCACTGTCTCTTTTTTAATTTTTCAAGAAAATTTTTTTTTGTTTTTGAGACAGAGGGAGCACGCACGCGAGTGGGGGGGAGGGGCAGAGAGAGAAAGGGAGACACAGAATCCAAAGCAGGCTCCGGGCTCTGAGCTGTCAGCACAGACCCTGACACGGGGCTCGAACCCAGAAACAGCGAGATCAAGACCTGAGTCGAAGTCGAACGCTTCACCGACTGAGCCACCCAGGTGCTCCAACTCTCTCTCTGTCTTAAATATACTTAGAAAAAATTTTAATAAAAAAATTAAGAAGTAATTTATGGTGAGATTTTGCGGTGAGTTTCAAAGGAAAAGCAATTTTAAGTTGTCACTGGCTCATATGATCAGCTTCATTCTCCCGGACACAGTTTCAAACAGCAGCAGGATGATTGTAATTCGATGCCAGCTCTCTGAAAACCGCACCAAATCACGGTAGGTGTTGAGAAAGCTTCGGGATTACAGGCCAGTACATCAGGAGAAATACCCAGAACCCCTGTTATTCTCAGTGTTGGCTCGTTTCGTTTCTTTTCCCTCAATCTACCCCGACCTGGAAATGACTGTTATTTCACAAGCTGACGTCAGTCCTCCCTTGGAGCTACAATAACCAGACAAAATCTTGATGAAAGCAGCCGATTTAGTTGTTTTAATGTTCCTCCTTCAGCAAACTGGACAGAGTAATGATCATCTCTCATCAAATCTTCCCCGAAGTTTTAGAACCTAGGTTGCCCGAGTGCTATCCTGCTGACGAAGGTAGAAACTAATCAGACAATATAGTCCTCAAAAAGAATAAAAGAAACGGGTGCCTGGGTGGCTCGGTCAATTAAGCGTCCAACCCTTGATCCTGACTGAGGTGATGACCTCAGGGTTCGTGAGATCAAGCCCCGCATCAGGCTCTGTGCTGACAGTGCAGAGCCTGTGTGGGATTCTCTCTCCCCCCACTCTCTGCTTGAGATCTCTCTCAAATAAACTTAAAAAAAAAAAAAAGGAATGAAAGAGAAAATATTCAAAACTAGGTAAGTAACTCAAGGAGTTCAGAAGGCAAACAAAACCGGAAACTACAGAGGCCAAGGAGCTGGTGAATTTAACGCACGGGGCTCAAGGTGGGGGCTCCATGGTGAGCAGCCGCCGCTCCTGTCCTACCTCCTTTGCCACCGCGGAGCCTGGGTTCCAGACTATAGACGGCGCCATGCCGCACTCTGTCACTGGTGTCCGTGAGCGATCCGTCGCACTTCACGAAGAAGCATTCTACTGGAACATCCTAGAGACAAGTTTGGGGTTTTTAAATGCTGTTTACGAGACAATACGAGTTTCCTGCAGGAAGGGGCCTGGCCTGTTATCTTTTCATTACTCCAGTTACACGCAGAGAGCGAGTGGTCGACGAGCATTTGCTGAACTGAGAGTCGAAACTACTGAGAGAAAAAAGTCATTTCGCACAATTTTTTCCTGACACCTCACCATGACACGTACGAGAACTTTTTGTCTTTTGGGTGAAAATAAAAACCGCTGCCTTCTTCTCTGACAGGAAACCAGAGACAAGGTAGGGAGCTGTATGGGGCTCAGACCCAGTTAACTCTGCAAGTCCCATTCTGTCCTGACTTTTGTAAACAGGGAATGTCAAGCCGAACAGGTTTGGAAGTGACCGTAAGTATTCTGGGCCAGCTGGCGGCGGTGATCTCTGCTCGTGTACCCGACTCACAGCAGAAGCCGGCATAGCGCTAAGCCCGCTCCGTGTATTTCAAAAATTCTCAGAACAAGTGGTAGATAAAAAATATATAAACTGTTAAGTCTTTCTAACCAAGTCTGTGATGCCATAAAGTGAGACAACAGAGGAGTACCCTCCGAAGTACACAATTAAATCTGTAACATCAAGTGCTAAGAGACCAAACCCCAACAAAAGGAAAAATGCATGACTAGTGGGGTGCCTGGGTGACTCCGTCCATTGAGCGTCGGACTCTTGATTTCGGCTCAGGTCAGGATCTCATGGTCGTGAGATCAAGTACCGTGTTGGGCTCCTCGCTGAGTGTGGGGCCTGCTTGGGATTCTCTCCTTCCCCCCCTCTGCCCCTTCCCAGCTTACGCACACAAGCTCTAAGAATTTTTTTTATTTATTTTATTTATTTATTTATTTTTTCAACGTTTTATTTATTTTTGGGACAGAGAGAGACAGAGCATGAACGGGGGAGGGGCAGAGAGAGAGGGAGACACAGAATCAGAAACAGGCTCCAGGCTCCGAGCCATCAGCCCAGAGCCTGACGCGGGGCTCGAACTCACGGACCGCAAGATCGTGACCTGGCTGAAGTCGGACGCTTAACCGACTGCGCCACCCAGGCGTCCCTAAGAATTTTTTTTAAAATGCACGATTGGTATCTTCCTAAAATAGACACAACGAACACTCACTCTGAACCACACCACACAGCTATTTCAACAGGAATTACCTGTTCATTCAACAAATATTAAGTCCCTACTGTTTGCCAGGTACTTTCTAAGCGCTGGGATGCTGTAGTGAATAACACAGCGAACACAGACCCTCCCTCATGGAGCTTACACTCCAGTGGGGAAACCCAGATGACGAACACACGAAGTACATACTATGTCAAATGGCGATGAGCAGAGTGAAGGGGCAGCATACGCAGACGGGCATGGTGGTAATACATTTTACATACAGGTGGTCAAGAGGAGCCTCTTGGGCCAAGTGACATTTGAGCGGAGAATCAAGCAAAGGGAGAGAACAGGCCACGTGGGGGACAGCACTCCAGAGAGCCCAAATGCAAAGGCGGGCAGGAGGGATAAGCCTAGATACGCATGGAACAGCAACCCCACCGATGTGGCTGGAAGAAATCTACAAAAGGGGAAGGAGAAGGCCTTAGAAGCCACTGTAAGGACTTTGGTTTTACTCTGAATGATGCCACTGCAGGGTTTTGAACAAATTGAGAGCTGACTTATAGTCTTTAAGGATCACTCTATGGGGCGCCTGGGTGGCTCAGTCAGTTAAGCATGCGACTTCGGCTCAGGTCATGATCTTGAGATTCATGGGTTCGAGTCCCGTGTTGGGCTCTGTGCTGACAGCTCGGAGCCTGGAGCCTGCTTCGGATTCTGTGTCTCCCTCTCTCTCTCTGCCCCTCCCCTGCTCACGCTCGGTCTCTCTCTGTCTCAAAAATAAATAACACATTAAAAAAATTTAAAAAAAAAAGGATCACTCAAGCTGGTGAACTGGAAATGAGACTACAGAAGCAGAGACGTCACATCATGACAATCCAGGTGAGACGCGAGGGCCATCTGCACCAGGGGTGGTAGACGGAAGGTGATGAGGACCGTGAGGGGCCCTAGTGCCCTGAGTGAGGGCAGTGAGATCAACAGAGGAATACAGAGGAGCCCAAAAATCTGGTCTAAGGGGAAGAGTGAGACGGCACGTATTTGGGGAGTACTGGTCTCATGCTGGGTGTGCTTCTTTGAGAGGCCTAACAGCCATGCGAGATGCGGGGTAACCCGGTGGGGACACAAGTCTGGAGTCTAGGGCAGAGGGCTGGGCTGGAGCCTTACATCTGGGAGACGTCAACACACCGATGGTACTTACCGCCCTGAGAATGGACGAAGTTGCCCACGTCGGGGAGGAGGAAGCGTCAGAACAAGGATCAGAAAACTCGGCCCGGCCACTCTAAGGTTTAGAGACCAGGGAGATAAGGAGGAAGCTGCAAGAGACACTGGAAGGGAGGCTAGTGAGATGGAAGAGAATGAGGGTGACGCCTGGACCGGTAAGCAAAGCATGCCAAGGAGGGAATGGTCTCCTGTGCCCACGGATGCTGAGAGGCCACGAGAGAGGAAGACTGGAAACTGATCACCAGATACGGCAACACCTAAGACCCTGACTTGCAAGGCGCGAGTTGGTCTGCTGGAGTGATGGGCACGGAAGCCCAACTGGAGGCCCTAACGAAGGAGAGGTAGGGTATTTTCAAGGGTATTTTCTATAAAGAAAACCAGGGAAGATGAGGGGACAGCTGGAAGGGATGTGGGCTCAAGTGTGCGCACTGGGAGGACTGATCCAGGAAAAAGGGAAAACACTGGGAAATGCAGGGGAGAGAGAACTAACGCCAAGTAAGCCATTCAGTAGGGAAGACGGGACAGGACACTGGGCGAAGTGAGGGTAATTACAATTTTTTTTTTTAATTTTTAATGTTTACTCATTTATTTTCGAGAAAGAGAGAACACAAGCAGGGCACGGGCAGAGAGAGAGAGGGAGACACAGAATCCAAAACAGGCTCCAGGCTCCGAGCTATCAGCACAGAGACTACGTGGGGTTTGAACCCACAAACCGTGAGATCATGACCTGAGCCGAAGTTGGATGCTTAGCCGACTGGGCCACCCAGGTGCCCCCAAAATTCTAAGTAACTTTAAAAGACATTCATGCGAAAGCAGAAAAATTATATACACCACACTCCATTTCCAAACAAGAACTGCTTGTTAAGACAACTGATCAACAAAATTGCATTTTCTACTTGTCACATTCTTGTCAACAATCACTAGTAGAAACCAGGAGCAAAGGAAATTTAGAATCAATTCAAGGGCCTTTAACCTTTGCACATTATCAAGTTTTTCGAACACAAAGCCTGAGGCTACCAGAGACAGACCAGTAGTTCAACAAAGCCAAGTTTATTGACTTACTGCGGGCGGGGGGGGGGGGCGGGGGGTTGCACTCGCAGGGGTGTCTCACCACCACCACCAAAAAATAATTGTTGCAGGATTTGGGGCAAGGGTGGAATTTGGGTGAAATTTAAATGAAAGTGTTTTGAGAGACTCAAAATGAGCTGAGCTGTGTCTAAAAGGGGCAACATCAGGTCCAGACTACGAAGTAGATTAGATCCAGGCTCCTGTCTCCTTGGAAACCACAAAGTTAAGATAAACGTGGAATGTCGTGTTCAGAACTCCGAATCTGAAGTTCTGCGCCCGGGCTGGAAATCCAGATAGAGTGCTTCTCTGGATCAAAGGGACTTAGATTCTCCAGGAAAGAGTGGGATGCTTCATTCTTACTGATAACGTTTCAAACAGGAAAGTGTCTCGTAGTCTGTAATTTTCTAGATCGAGGCTTCTCGGTGAATCAGAAAGCAGGAGACTGCCGAGGGAGTCACGATGACATTTCACAACCGCACCAGGTCCCCGGGAGAAATAAATTTCCTATTAATTCTGCAGCCGGCTTCATCTGTGCTATCCTAGGCTGCAGACCAGCCAACAGATTTTTACTCTCTCGGTGGGAACTAACACTGACTTCATCCTGCGTCCCAATAATTTGGCTCTAAAAAGCACAGATGTGGGGCACCTGGGGGGCTCAGGTCACGATCTCGCAGTTCCTGAGTTTGAGCCCCCGCATCAGGCTGTGTGCTGTCAGCTGGGAGCCTGGAGCTGCTTCCTATTCTGTGTCTCCCTGTGTCTCTGCCCCTCCCCTGCTCATGCTCTGTCTCACTCCGTCTCTCAAAGATAAATAAATGTTTAAAAAAAATTTTTTTAATAAGTAAATAAATAAAAATAAAAAGCACAGACGTGAACTTGAGCTATTTTTATTCGTTCCAGTATCTCATCAAATGCCCTTTCATAAGTTTCTTGTTTCTGTTCACACATGCCACGGTTATATTTCTTGAGCACCCGACTGAATCCTTCATTTATATTTCTCCCCTCTTACTTAGAATTATTTTTTCCAATACTTCTCATGATTAAGATCCTATTCTTTCTGGTCATTTTGGATCAACTGCCATGAGATAAGAAATATTTTCAGAGATATTAAAATCCCATGTATTTCGTACTAGATTCATGAAATAAGATTTTCAGAGATGTTAAAATCACTAAACTAATATTTCACTTATTCATGAAATAAGATTTTCAGAGATACTAAAACCCATTTTGTAAAACAGTTCCCCACCTGGATGGCCAAACACACCTCTGACAGCTTTCACACTGGACTGCAGTGTAGAAAAACAAATGGGGAAGCTGAAAAACCACATTATTTGGAAAGACGTGTTGCTTCCTCACGGAACCGGTCCAAATACAAATTCGGTTTAGACTGCAGTGTTAACATGTGTTAAGCCCGTAAGTAACAAAGCAGAAGAAAACAGCCTAGGAAAAGAGGGACTTCGTGAAGTTATAAAGAAAAACAGACGACTCCATCAAGTGCCAAAATTAAAAGCAGATTCGGGGAGACCACTGAAGAACCAAACAGGTTCAAGGTTTACCAGTTTACGGCTGGTAAAAGCTGCTTGCTTGCCTATGAAGTAAACCGCACACAGAACTTCACAAGTCCGTGACAGGTGTTCAAAAATACGCACGGACAAACGTGACCGCCAAATGAAGAGATCTCAACGACAGACCGCACGAACCCACGCCCTCACCAGGACACGAGTGGGAGGGCTGGGCCCCGACCGGCGACCTTAACAACCCATTTCCCGTCGCCCTCCGCCACCATCCCGTGGCCCGGGTTTGGACAGGGCACTCTGTCCCGGGTTGGAGCTAACCGGGCTGGGTGATCAGGGGACAAAACGCATAGGGTGCATGCAGGGGAAATGTAAGGAAATGAGCCTCAGGAGCCAGCGGGTCCCACGGCCTCCTGAACGCACGGAGGAACCATGCCCCGGGGCGCTCAGAGTCCAGCCCGAGGGCCGGACTGAGCGCCTGAGAGCGGAGGGGCTGCTCCCCGCTCTGGAGGGAGACAGAACCACCACCACCCCAACACAAAAGCAAAACAAGGCCTCAGCAGCAGCTCGAAGCACCTTCACGCTGGGGGGCCTGCAGCCCCAGAAACACAACCCCAGGGAAGAGACGCGCCCCCGCCAGACCCTGGTCACCCAGCCCTGCCCGCCCCGCCCCGCTCCGCCCGCCGCTGTCTCCCTCCTCCCGGGGAGCGCGAACCCCACCTGATCCTGGCAGTGTCGGCGGATCACATCGCGTACGGAGCACGAGGCCGAGGCACAGCGCACCGCCTGGCACCCGAGGCCGGGGCCGCGAACCCACACCAGCGCCGCAGCCTCCGCCATCTCAGCGAGCGACGGCCGGGGGAGAAACAGCCACGACTGGCCCGGCGCGCCTCGATGGCGTCACGGGGCCTTCAGCGCCCCGCCCCCACAGCGGCCGCTCGCCCCGCCCCTCCCCTGGGGCCAGTCACGTGGGCCGGGCCCCCGCGCCGCGCCGCGCCGGCGGGGGAGGGGAACGGGAAGGGCCTGGAGGAGGCCGATAAGGCGCCGGAGCGCGCGGGCGAGGCGTTGCTAGGAGACGTTGCTGGGGCGGGGCTCGGGGGACCCCGTATAAAAGGCCGCGCGGGGCCGGGTTTCCAGCGCTCTGGCCGCGCGCGATAAGGCGGGTGCGGGGCGCCGCCCGCGGGCCTCGGCCCTTTCGGTGACGCCGCGCGGTTATTTTTGGGTCTCGGCGAGCCGGGGCCAGAGGAGGCGCGCTCCCCGGGGGCGGGAGGCGCGGCCCTGCAGTCCCGGAAGCGGTTGGGGCGGCCTCCTCCGGCCTCGGAGCCGCCCCGCCCAAGGGCCAGGGAGCGGCCGCGGGGGCTCCCCGGTGGCCCAGCGCCCACCTCCTCGGCAGCAGCTGCCGGCCGCGCGCAGGGCCTTCTTGCTTCCTGCTGTCGGCGCCGTTTGCACACCGCCTCCCCTCTCCCCCTGGAGCGGGCCGCGGTGGGGTGGGGCGGGGTGGAGAGCCCAGCGGCCCGCGGTGCGGGGACGCGGGGGCGATGGGGACCGCGGCTGGCCGCCCGCACAGCCAAGTCCCCCGAGGTGCAGAGGGCGAGGCAGACTGACCTCCCGGCGCGGGGACTCCACAGGGCTGACCCGAGGTGGCCACCCTATGCGGTTGAAGACACTGGGCAGAGGACACCTCGCAGAGACTCGGAAGTCACTGAAGGGTGGCTGTAGGAGCGAACTCGGAAGGTCAAGGCCCCTGAAGTTACAGGCTCTAACTCGTGTGTTAATTTCCCTGACACCAGAGGGAAATGGACGCAAAGAAAGGGCCCAGGGACAGAAGAGTTACACCAAATGGTGAGGATGTCGTGCCTCGAGAGCAGTGCTTCCGAGAGTGGCTCTCGTGGTGACCCTGGTTGGAGTCCATGGGGGCCCCACCAAGTATGAAAACACAGTGGGGGGGGGGGCGCTTGAGCGGCTCAGTCAGTTAAGCCTCTGACTCTGCGTTTCTACTCAGGTCATGGTCTCCTGCTTCGTGGGATCGAGCCCCACGTGGGGCTCTGCACTGACAGCACGGAGCCTGCTTGGGATTCTCTCTCAAAATAAACGGACATTAAAAAAGAAATTAAAAAAAAGGGGGGGGGGGCACCTGGGTGGCTAAGGTGGTTGAGCGGCAGACCAGCTCAGGTCATGATCTTGCCATTTGTGAGTTCGAGCTCGGCGCCGAGCTTGCTTTGGATTCAGTCTCCCTCTCTCTGCCCCTCCCCTGCTTGCACGCTCTCTCTCTCAAAAATAAACAAACAGTAAAAAACAACACAGTCCAAACTTTGGAAAACTTGAGCCTCCCGACTGTCCACCCTCAGTGCCCCCTGAACGTGCAACCTCGAGGGAGCCAAGCCAAGCCCCAAGCCTCTTTGTTCATTCATTTCTTCTTCTTCCTTGGGATTAAAAAAAAAAAAAAAAAAAAAAATGGCTATCTCAAAGGTCCTCCTCTCCGACAAGCAAACAGACAAAAGACCAGCTTCGCTTTATATAACATTTTTGTTTCAGGGCAATGATTCAAATATGTAAAGATCAATTAGTCCTTTTTAGTAAGGAAAGTCCACATCATTTATTTACTGGCATTAAAGCTCATCCTTCTAAAACCAAGTCTGAATGAAACTGTTCACTCTTTATCTCATTCTTACACTTAAATTCCTATTATCAAAAAAAACAACTCGAGGGGCACCTGGGGGGCTCAGTGTCTGACTCTTGATTTCGGCTCAGGTCATGATCCCAGACTTTGGTGGATGGAGCCTGCAGTCACACTAAGCCTGGAACCTTCTCTCTCCCTCCGCCCCTCCCCCACACAATGGTCTAGCTCTCTAAAATTAAACAAATGAATAACAATAACAAGGAAACTGAGTTACCTAAAGCTAGAGCTCTGGCCAAGGTCATAGGAGTAGAAAAAATTCTAGGCAGGTAGCTGATTAGCTGGGCAGCTGAGAGTATACAGTGGTGTCTAATGGGCACTGTTGTGTGGCCAGGCAGGTCGGCGATTACGGAAACATAGAATTGCTGTCACCTTCCCCACCTCATGGTGTCAGGGGAGGCACAGGAAGACGCATGTAGGGTTGGGACCAGTAGGTGGTGAGTGGGTGGAGGTCAGTTCCTCTATTAGCAAAATAGTGTAGCCCTGCTCCGGGGACATACTCGGTGTTCTTTCCAATAAGCCACGCTTTGTCCCTGCCCGCGTTCTCCAGAAGGTTGACTCTGGCTCCACCTTTGCTCTTTGAGGACTGGCTGGGGCCGGGAGGACACTGTGAGAGCGTCCCGGGGCGATGTGGGATAATTGTCCCCTGCCAGGAAATGACAGCTCCCGACAATGTTTGTGTGGCAACCCATGACGGGCTCAACTGAGCCAAAATGTCACGCTGGGCCGCAAGAACAGGAAGCGAGTCTGGACATTCTGGCAATTTTTACCAATGACAGCAGGGCTCCGAAACTGGCGAATTTGCAGACTACGTCCCTGTGTGACATTCAGGGCACACGGATGTGTTTTCGGCCATGTTCATGCTCAGGGGCAAGAAAAGGAAGTTGTTAATGCCATCGTTATGACAAAAGACAATGGTACGGCTTGGCTCCTCCTGTGCCACGAACACAAAAGTGCATAAACTCCTAAACTGGCAAGTGTTGCCTTCTAGATGGTTCCAGCCCCAGGAACAATGAGGTCAGCTCCTAGGATGGAAAAACAGCTTCTGGGTAGGAGCTGTGGAGTCCACACTGGGGGGTGGATGGCGTGGGAGGCGGAGCCTGACACAGGGACCCAAGACGTGTGGCAGCCAGGGAAGGCACAGCCCCACCCTGCCGCCTTTATTGGACAGAAGGAAACAGGACACGTCAAGGGCGAGGTGGAGTTGAGGGTAGAAAAGGTGTGCATTTAGCCCTGGTGCTGGGCAGGAGCCGGAGAGGACAGAGGTTCCGGAAAAGTAGGGTGGCGGTGCCCGGCCGGGAGAAAAATCTGGACCCACAGCCAGTGCTGGGTACAGAAGCCCACCTCTCTGCAGTGTCCGCAAGAAGGAAGGATCTTCCTTCGGGGTGGACTTTCATCAATAAATTCGGTCACTCCCGATCGCCCTGGATATTACCTTGTTTGATATATCACAACACTCGCTTCCAAAGGCCTCTTGGTTATCCTCATTCGTAAGTCGCCATCAAATAATGCTGTTACGATAAAAAAAAAAATTTAATTTCGGTCACTGTATTAGAATTATAAAGCAAAACTGGCGTAGCACACATCTTCCATAAATGGAGTATCTGAGCACTGGAATTCTTTCAACATTGAAATTCAATTTCTCTCTTGGCAATAAAGACCCATAGTTCTTTATGAATTCTGCATGGCCAAGCCATTGAAAAGGGGATTTTTCTCCTGGAAAACTCATAGGTCTGTAGGAATATTTTTTAATGATCTGACGTTAGAATGTGTTGACTGTATTAGGGTTTTCTAGAGAAACAGAGCCAATAGGGTGGATAGAGAGAGAGAGAGAGAGAGAGAGAGAGAGAGAGGGAGGGAGGGGGGTACAGGCATACCTCAGAGACACTGTGGGCTCAGTTCCAGACCGCCACAAGAAAGCCAATATCGCAATAAAGCAAGTCAAAGGAATTTCTTGGTTTCCCAGTGAATATAAAGGTTAGGTTTACACTATATTATAGTCTATTAAGTGTGCATTAGCATTACATCTAAAACAATGCACACACCTTAATGAAAAAATATCTCATTGCTAAAACATCCCAACCACCATCTGAGCTTTCAGTGAGTCGTAATCCTTTTGTGTCTGGAAGGGTCTCCATATTGGGGGCTGCTAGTTGGTCAGGGTGGTCGGTGCTGAAGATTGGGGGGCTGTGGCAATTTCTTAAAATAAGACAGTGAAGTCTGCCTCATCGATGGACTCTTCCTTTTTTTTTTACTATCTTTAAAATTTTTGTTTAATGTTTATTTATTTTGCAGAGAGAGACAGACGGAATCCAAAGCAGGCTCCATGCTCTGAGCTGTCAGTGCAGAGCCCGACGCGGGGCTCGATCTCACAGACCAAGAGACCATGACCTGAGCCTAACCCACGCTTTGGACACTTAACCAACTGAGCCCCCGGGCACCCTCTGATACACATTTTAGAAGCCCACCAAACAGGGTAGAATTTTGAACATTCATGAACACATGGGTTAAACGCTAACGAAGAAAACTCAACTGTCCAATATGGCGGCATGTGTCCCCGTAGCCGCTCCGGTCCCCTCTCCTAAACACCTATTGTACTTTAAGGCAGTTCAAATAGAGGGTCAGACAAACTGTTTTGTGTACAAATAACCAATTTTCTCCAGTTACTATAAGATGACAGTGATTTTAACACATAATTTCTCTTTTAATTGCCCAGAGCCTTGTGCCCCTTTGGACGAGAAGATAAAGGGATTCTCCGATTTTCTGTAAATTCGTAGAGGGCTCTCCTTTGAATATTTACTAAAAATCTGCAATGCATGTATCTGGGCTCTCGGAAGGAGTCATAAAGGAAACAGAATGCATGATATCCTGTAATCACCGTGGAAAGCCTCTGGACGCTGGCAGAAGGTTCGAAACAACACACATTAGCTGCTGCAATTTGAAGATGCAGGAAATTCATACACAGCCTCCAGCTGATATTAATATTAAATTAAAGGAGGGGGCCCCTGGCTGGCTCAGTGGGTGGAGCGTGTTGACTCTTGATCTCAGGATTGTGAGTTCGAGCCCCACGTTGGGTGTAGAGATTACTTGCAAGTAAAATCTTGGGGCGCCTGGGGAGCTCGGTTGAGTATCTGACTTCGGCTCAGGTCACGATCTCGCGGCTTGTGGGTTCGAGCCCCGCATCGGGCTCTGTGCTGACGGCTCGGAGCCTGGAGCCTGCTTGGGATTCTGTGTCTCCCTCTCTCTCTCTGCCTCTCCCCTGCTCAAGCTGTCTCTCTCTCTCTCAAAAATAAACATTAAAAAAAGAAAAGAAAAAAAAATTTTTAATTTTTTAATGTTTACTTATTTTTGAAAGAGAAAGAGACAGAGTGAGAGCAGGGAAGGGGCAGAGAGAGGGAGACACAGAATCCCGAGCAGGCTCCAGGCTCCGAGCCGTAAGTGGGCCTTGAACCCACGAACCTGAACGACGAACTGGGAGATCATGACCTGAGCCGAGGTCAGACGCTTAACCAACTGAGCCACCCAGGCCATTCCAACAGGCGTGAAGTGATACCTCACTGTGGTTTGGATTTGCATCTCCCTGATGACTAATGAGGCTGAACCCCTTGTCATGTATTTTGGAAAATGTTCTTTGGAAAAAGTGTCTGTTCCGGTCCTCTGCCGTTTTTAATTGGATCATTTGCATTTTTGGTATTGAGTTGTGGGAGTCCTTTATCTACGTGTTGAATATTAACCAATGGGGTATTTAAAAAAGAGAGAGAGAGAGAGAGAGAGAGAGAGAGAGAAACCGGGCAATTCCTCAGGGCATTTACGGAGCTCGGTTCATTGTAATACATAAAAGCACACTTCGTTCTCCATATACCCGCAAAACCTACTTTACCATATGTGTTTTTTCTGGCTTTTAGCATCGGTGCTGGTGAGCTATCTCGTTCTTTCTGCCTCTGGGGGGACAAGGTAATAACAGAACACAACGGCATTACTTGCCCTCCTCCTGCTCGGGAGCAGAGGCCAGCGCGCAGAGGAACTTACGGTGTCGAGAGAGCTTCTGTATCGTCCCAGCTCCCACCGAAGATTTAGTGGCCCGCCGTGTGAGTTGGTCGCTCAATTCAATTCCACCGCCATTCATTTCTCACCTCCTAAGTGCTGGAGAGGAGAGGTGGGCGGCAAGGGACCGGACGCAGAGACAGCGACATAAACAGGCGAGGGTCTGTGCGCCACATGCTCCAAATCCCTAATACAAGCATCTTAAAGCATCTCAGACCAACACCGGCTGTGGCGGCGCGCACACGCACACGCGCACGCACACGCGCACACGCACGGCATCCCGTAGGCACGTAGGAGAGACCGGAGCGGAGACGCCGGGTTTGGGAGGGGTGTGCGTGGATAAACTGATTGGGGACACACGTTCGCGCACACGCGCTACTTTCTAGAAAGGCCCCGAGGAGCAGAGCTCGGGGTTCAGGAAACAGCGCGAAGTCCATCCGACGTTACTGTTAAACGCGTGTGCAGCCAGGGGGCGCCTGGGTGGCTCAGTCGGTTAATCGCCTAACTTCGGCTCAGGGCATTTTCTCGCGGTTTGTGGGTTCGAGCCCCGCGTGGGGCGCTGTGCCGACAGCTCGGAGCCTGGAGCCTGCTTCGGATCCTGTGTCTCTCTTTCTGTCCCCCGTTTGCACTCTGTCTATAAATAAATAAATAAACGTTAAAAAAAAAAAAACACACGCAGCGGGGGGTGGGGGGAAGGGGTGGAAGCCGCAGAAGATAACGGCTGGGGAGTCGTTGGGCTTTTTAATGCCAGGCTGAGGCATCCAGACCTCAATCTGCACAGAAGGAGAGACCACAGAAGGCTCTTTCTGTTTGCGTTTCTGTTGAAATACAGCCGCCGCACAACGTTTCACTCGTTTCAGGCGTACAACATAGGGACTGGACAAGTCTACACTGTGTCCCTGTCATGCTGTGACAGGCTGCCACCTGTCACCCTGCAGCGATTACAATACCCCCGAGTCTCTTCCCTGCCTGTGCCTTCTGTCCCCGTGGGCAGAGCAGGTTTCGAACAGAGAAGAGACACGATCAGACACATACTTTAGAGCAATGACCCTGGAGACTCCTAGACCCTGGACTCCTCTTTGACTAGTATGGAAACAGGCTCAGAGAGGTTGAGTGGCTTCACCCAAGTCACACAGCAAGGCGGGGGGGGGGGGGGGTCAGAGCCAGGATTTCAGCTCCGGCTCTGATTCTGCAGCATGGAGACCTACAGTGAGTCTGCTGTTCCCAGGGAATGGGGCACTGGCGGGGGTCAGAGAACAGGTTTGGGGCGCCGAGGAAGCAGAATGGACAGGCAGCCGCCCAGAGAAATCACCGCCTGGAAGAGAGTAGGTCACGGAGCGAGAAAGGAGACGTTTGGCCAACCTCCAGCCTGGCGACTTCTTCCCGCCAGAAACCCCCAAGGTCACTGCCAAGTACTGAGCGGGGCGTGTCTGGGGCTCCCTTCGGTCGTGTCTTTATCATCAAGGACCTTCTTGCCAGATGCCTTTTCGCCGCCTTCCCGCGGGTCTGTCTGCCCCCTCTCCCTCCCGCCACAGGCCGCGCCGTGAGTTCGTGTTCGTGATATTCTGCTGTTATCTGCACGAATCTGGAAGACGCTTGTGTGTTTGCGTCACAGACCTGTGCAAAGAGAAAAACCCCAGAAAAAGGCCAGCTGCTGCCGTGGACTTTACGGAATGCAGGTGCAGGCGAACACGTGAGGTCCGCGCCCGGCCCAGAATCCCATGACGGGTCTTCGTACCTTGTTTGCACGTTGAAATGGTCATTTGCTGTCCCCGAAGCAGGGGCCCTGTGTGGTCATTTGCACGCCATCTAGGACTTTCTTCAGGGCTTTCGTCAGTGGCTTCCTGGAAACACCATTACCTTTTTTCTATGAAAGCTCAACACTCACAAGACGTCAAGACCTGTAAGACGTCCAAGCTGCCTGCCCTCAGGGTGTCCCAGTTGCTCTCAGGCCCCACCCCCCTCCCCCCAAAGTTTAACCTGCTGGATTCCCTAACCCAGTGACCCCCTCACCTCTATCTACCCGTGTCCTCAATTTGTAAAGCCGAGGGTCATCACAGATCCCCGTACTTTGTCATGCCCCAAATCTGATGGCTGTCCAAGGCCTTTACACCTCTCTCCCAGCCCTTCTGCCCCCAGGGCTAACGCCTGGTTTCAGCCCTCCCCACCTGGCCCCCTCCGCAACCCCCACCTGTACTCCGCAGCTGCCAGGGACCTCCCTGAAACCGACTTAGTGACGTCAGATAGGGGACAGTCAGGTCCCCAGACTGGCCCTGCTGACCTCCGCCCCTCCCCCACCGGACTCAGCCCTGCTGGCTTCTTCTGCTCCTGTGTCCACCTCCTTATCCACCCCTGCCTGCCTTGCCCCAGCATCCCTCGCCCTCCACCAGGCCTCCGTGCTTCTAGCCTCCAGATAGCCGGTGCTCGATACGGATTCGGCCAGGGAACGTTTACTCATTGTCACTAGCTGCGTTGGAAGCTTTAGTTTTCCTAACTTCAAGTTCTCGTTTTTGGGTGGGGATCGCGCCCTATTTGCTTCAAAACAGCAGAGTTTAAGCTTTTCCTCCCATCGCCGTTCCCAGCCTAGAAAGGCTCTGACCTTTGGGGGCGCCTGGCTGGCTGAGTCAGAAGAGCGTGCGACTCTGGATCTTGGAGTCGTGAGTTCGAGCCCCACGCTGGGTGTGGAGATTCCCTAAAAATAAAACAAGCCTCTGACCTTCGTTATTCCAAGTGGGATTGAGAGAGGGGTGCTCTCTAGGACTATGGAGGCAGCTGAAATTCTGTTTATACCCAAATCTAGTCTCAAATTACGAAAGGCTTAACATGGGGGTAGAGCTAAAAGCAGCAGGACAGGGGCACCGGGGTGGCTCAGTCTGTTGAGGGTCTGACTTTGGCTCGGGTCATGACCTCGCGGCTCGTGGGTTCGAGCCCCGCGCCGGGCTCTGTGCTGACAGCTCGGAGCCTGGATCCCGCTTGGGATTCTGTGTCTCCCTCTCTCTCTGCCCTTCCCCGGCCCGTGCTCTCTCTCAAAAATAAGTAAACTTAAAAAAAAAAAATGTTTAAAAAAAGTTACTCAAAAGCAGCAGAATAATCTTGAGTCCTGGAGAGTACGGCAAACCTAGAGGCACACAAATGTTCTTAGTTTTAATAGAGTCAGATGTATCCATGTTTCCTTTTGAGTTGAGCGGGGTTTTCCTGTCTTAAGAAATGCTTCCAACTCCGAGGTCAGAAAGATTCACGTGTGTTTCTCAGTCGGGGTTTCTTTTGTTTTGGTAGAAAAGTGCTTTATTTGGTGTTGAGTTTTATTAGAGACCGAGGGAGGGATTCTGCTTCATCCTTTTTCGTGCGGATAATAATTTCATCCAACTCCATTTATTGAACAGTCTCTCCTTTCCTCACGGTCTTAAATGTCACCTCTGACGTCTGGCAGCTTCGTTCCGGCCCGCTCTATTCCGCCGGTCGGTTGGTGCCCCGGCCACCACGACTGCAGAGCTCTGATTACTATCATTCAAAATAGGCCTCGGTGTCTACAGGGACAGATGCGTCTGGGAGATCTTTTACAAGCATCTCGTCTCCTGTTCACAGGAGCAAAAACCCAAAACAACCCAAATGCCCCTCAGGACATTGCCCCTAGACAAGCTGTGGGTTTCTGTTTAGAGTTTATTTATTTATTTTGAGGCCGAGGGAGTGTGAGCAGGGGACGGGCAGGCAGAGAGAGAGGGAGAGGGAATCCCAAGCAGGCTCCGTGCTGTCGACTCCGAGGCCGACGCGGGGCTCGATCTCCCCAACCACGAGATCGCGCCCTGAGCCGAAATCAGGAGTCGACCGCTCGACCGATTGAGCCCCCCCAGGCGCCCCCTTGGAGCAGCTGTGTTTTATCCCCACGGTGCAAAATGATTCGGCAGTTACGAGAATGAACTACAGCCACCCATGACGACACGGCTGAACCTCAGCAATCCGTTAAGTGAGAAATTAAATTCCGCAAGATTGCATTCAACACAACATACCCTTTGCGTCAAGTTAAAGATGACCGAAATAGAAACGTACTTTTCCGGAATACACCGGCATGGACTAAAATGGTGTAAAAAGAAAAAAAGCAAGGGACTAGGAGCAGAGGATTCGGGACGAAAGGTTCCTTCAGGCGGAGTCCCCGGTGTCCGCGGGGGCTGGGTTTGGGGGTGCCTGTCGCGTGGTTACAAAGAACTCAATAAACACATGCATGAATGAGGAGGATGTGTTTAGCCCAATGCTGAGGGCAGAAAGATTAAATAAAATAAAAACTATAGAAATGGGCTTTGCGAATGTATGTTGAGTTCTCAATGTGCCGGGACCGGGGGCACCCCGCGGGCCTGGTCGGTACAGCGTGTGGCTCTCGATCGCGAGGTCGTGAGTTCAAGCTCCGCATCGGACGTAGGGCTTCTTTTAAAATGAATAACTGATAGGGGGGCGCCTGGGGGACTCGGTCAGTTAAGCATCCAACTCTCCGTTTCGGCTCAGGTCATGATCTCACGGTTCCTGGGATCGAGCCCCGCGTCGGGCTCTGCACCGAGGGCGTGGAGCCTGCTTGGGATTCTCTCTCTCTCTCTCTCTCTCTCTCTCTCTCTCTCTGCCCCTCCCCCGCGCGTTCTCTCTGTCTCACTGTCTCTCTCTCAAAATGAATACACTTTAAAAATAAATAAATAAACAAACAGATAAACAAGGACCTAAATACCTGCTCGGAAACGGCCTGACAAAGATGTCATAAAAACTGGCAGACCCGTGCGATTTAAAAACAATACAAAAACATCACGCTGTCCTGCGTGCGTAGACAGCACGCTCCTGGTGGGTAATACAGGGTTCTCTGCCCGGCGTCCCTGTCTGTCGCTTCCTCTCCCTACGGCCCCAGTTAGCAGGGGAAAGAATTTCTAGTTTCCCCGTGAAGACACGGAGTTGGGAGGGTTGTTCGTGCGAGCGTGGGGTCCACTCGAGGTAGACCATAGCACATCCTTCCCCACCTGTCTCCCTCTACCCGTGCGTGCTCTTCCTACGGACCGGCGGTTCTCAAACCTCCGCGCCATCCAGAGGAGGTGTTCGAACGGGGTGCTGGGCCCCATCCCCAGGGCTTCCGATTCTGCAGGCCTGAGAATTTGCATTCCTAACAAGTTCCCGGGGCTGCCCGAGACCACGTTCCAGGTCCCAGATCGAGGCACTTGGGTCGTGACAGACCCTGGGATCCCTGGACCTCGGGCCTTCCACGAGAAGCCATTAGAAAGTGTGGAGTCCGGGGCGTCCCGGGGGGCTCAGTCGGTTGAGCGTCCGACCGCTGACGTCGGCTCAGGTCGTGAGTTCGAGCCCCGCGTCGGCCTCTGCGCGGACAGTGTGTCGCCTTCTCGGGACTCTCTCCCTCCCTTTCTCTCTCTGCCCCTCCCCTGCTTGCACACCGTCTCTGGGCCTGCGATCGGGACGCACAGTCAGCTATCCACGGAGGGATTGGGGTCCAGAGGTGATAGGCCAGCCGTGATAGCTCAGGAAGCATTTTCCCGTCAGAGTAACGCAGGGAGGAGGCACGCCTGAGTTATCAGCCGCTCGCGTTTGCCCAGAAGAGACGTCCTCTCACGGAAGCATGGCCTGAATTGGGCTCAAAGGGCATCCAGAGACTGAGCGTCGAGTCCGGGCCTCCTCCGCGGCCTGTCTGTTTTCCTAAAGTCTGAGTCAGGAGCCAAGGGCCACGCGCACCGACGCGCAGGGACAAACCCAACAGTGAGCCCTTGAGGCCGGAGCACGAGCCTGGTTCACCGACGCCAGACTCGGGGTCAGGGCCGGCACCTTCTCCCCGAGGGTCTGGAGCGACATTTTCACCGTGGGCCTCGTCACTGCCGCCGCTGCAACCGAACGGCAGGCTTTCCGGCCCACGGGCCCTGGCAGGCCGAGGACTTCTGATCTCACGCGCTAGGCTAACCGAAGTCGCCCCTTGCCAACTGGGAGGTGGCTGGAGGCAGCCTCGCTGCCGAGAAGCCAGGTGGCCCGAGGTGAGGACACTCGACGTTTTCCAACACCTGCGAGGCAAGCTCGAACAGCATCTTGTGGTGATTTACTGCTTAATTATAACCGGACCCACGTCTGCCCGGGCCTGTACCAGCTGGGGACGTCTTTCCCTGTCATCCAGCACGAGGCAGTCACAGCGGCAGCTTCTGAGATGACTGTCGTTTACGGTTCACGAGTTATTTCTAAAGAGGTACCCAGCCAAGTCAACCAAAACAAGGATGCGAGAATAAAGCAAAGAGAAGAGAGAGAGGCAGGTTGTTGCCAAAGGAAATGGAGGCTGGCGGGGCGCCTGGGGGGCTCAGTGGGTTAAGCCTCTGACTTCGGCTCAGGTCACGATCTCACGGTTCGTGGGTTCGAGCCCCTCGTCGGGCTCTGTGCCAACAGCTCGGAGCCTGGAGCCTGCTTCGGATTCTGGGTCTCCCTCTCTCTCTGCCCCTCCCCTGCTCACGCTCTGTCTCTCTCTCTCTCTCAAAAATAAATAAACATAAAAAAACTCAAATTAAAAAACAAACAAACAAGAAAACGGAGGCTGGAGAGGCCCTGAGCTTCGGCGTGATGCAACATTCTCCAACCTGGGCCACGGACGGGTTTTCGATCGGGATCAAGAGACCCCTGGAGCTGTCCCATGATGGGGTGCAGGAGTGGGGAGGGGGGACAGAGACAGAGAGACAGAGACAAATACATACTTCCTGGAGAGCAGAAGTCAGGCCAAAATCTCTACTTCCAAAGTGCCTCTGGGCTTCGATACCCTGAGCACAGAGGATCTGACGCGGGAGAGCCAGGGCGTAAGACTGACCAGGGTGACCCCAGCAGCGAGGGGACAGCTGGCCCCGAGTCCACTGTCTCCCGGCCGGAGCATGAAAAGGGGCATCCGGGTTTCAGTCTTGCTCCAGAAGCCAAGCGTTCGTCACCGGGATTTGGAGTTCCCTCCAGCCTTAAATTCGATTTTCCTGCACGCGTCCCCAGTGGCGTCGAGAGGTGCCCCCTCGGTGGCTCTGGACCCTCCTCCCGGTCTGGGGAAACCTGAGGCACGCCGGGAAACGTGGTCTGAGGCTTTGAAGGAGTCACGGGAGCTGTTGCTGTCATTCTGGAATCTTCTAAAATCCCTTTCATCTGAAGATCTCAAAGACCCACGTAAACATTAATTATTCCCACAGGACTGGTTGGAGGTAAACAGATATTACGATCCTATGAGCCTCTCGCCGATGCTTGTCTACACCTGCAGACGTCAGTTCCCATCCTATTATTCGCTTCACAAAAAAAGTAACTATTTTCCCCGCAATTTGTAGGGAAAACGAACTTGCCTATTAAGTACGTAGCCATGGGCCAAAGTCTCTGGGCTGTACAAAGAATTCCCCCGCCCTCAGGGAGCTCACAGCCTATTAAAGAGATAAGATAAGTACATACAATGAATAATAACATAAAAATTATTTTAAGACAGGACACGATTAGTGCGAAACGAGAGGTTTTCCGTGGGAAAGAGCATCATGGTTGCTGGTAGTCCAGGAGAGCTTCACGGAGGAGGATTTGGACTGGACCTTGGATACTCCGTGTGTGTGTGTGTGTGTGTGTGTGTGTGTGTGTGTGTAAGTGAACACGT
Source organism: Felis catus (assembly GCF_018350175.1). Classification (NCBI taxonomy): domain Eukaryota; kingdom Metazoa; phylum Chordata; class Mammalia; order Carnivora; family Felidae; genus Felis; species Felis catus. Next base: position 2,079,823 of record NC_058384.1, read on the forward strand.
GCATTCCAGCAAGGGATGAGAGCAGGGACAAAGGGACTGAGGTAGGAACGTGCCTGACTCCTTTAGATGCCAGACGGCTTGATATTGTCACAGCTAGAAGAACAGTGAACAATAAGGTGACAGACCCAGGGGGCCCGGGACCAAATGGTGAAGAGCCTTGATAACAAATTCTCAAGATCTGGGGGCACCTGGGTGGGTCAGTCGGTTGAGCCTCTGACTCTTAATCTCAGGGTCGTGAGTTCGAGCCCCCTGTTGGGTGTGGCGACTACTTAAAAACATTCTCAAGATCTTGACTCTTATATTGGGGTGCCTGGGTGGCTCAGTTGGTTAAGCATCCGACTTCGGTTCAGGTCACGATCTTACAGTTCATGGGATTGAGCTCCACATCAGGCTCTGTGCTGGGCTCGGAGCCTGCTTGGGGTTCTCTCTCCCTCTCTCTCTCTCTCTGCCCATCCCCTGCTCTTTTGTGCGTGCCTCTCTCTTTCCCTCTCAAAATAAATAAACTCAAAAACGAAACTAAAAAATAAAAATACAGTCAAATATTCTAATACCTTCTAAATAGTCAAATATCCTTAGCTCAGTAAAGTTCTAGAGTCAGAAGTAATAATAATAATCCGGGGCGCCTGGGTGGCTCAGTCGGTTAAGCGTCCGACTTCAGCCAGGTCACGATCTCGCGGTCTGTGAGTTCGAGCCCTGCATCGGGCTCTGGGCTGATGGCTCAGAGCCTGGAGCCTGCTTCCGATTCTGTGTCTCCCTCTCTCTCTGCCCTTCCCCCATTCATGCTCTGTCTCTCTCTGTCTCAAAAATAAATAAAGGTTAAAAAAAAATAATCGTACACAGTTGTATGGTCCTTTTAAGCACTTTACCTATATTGACCCATTTAATTTTTTTAAAAAGCTAGTAACAAAGGGCCAAACATGATGCCAAAGCAGGGTAGAGAGATATAACCATAGGAAGCTGGTTGACTAAAGGTTCAGGTAATGGGATATGGGATTTTTTTTTTAAGTTGGATTTTCTCAACAAGTCATTTTTTCCTGGTGTATATGACCTGTCATTTATAAAATGACAGAACCCTTGGGGCACCTGGGTGGCTTAGTTGGTTGAGCGTCTGACTTCAGCTCATGATCTCGAGGTTCACGAGTTTGAGCCCTGGGTCGAGCTCTGTGCTGACAGCTCAGAGCCTGGAGCCTGCTTCGGATTCTGTGTCTCCCTCTCTCTCTGCTCCTCCCTCGCTCACGCTCTGTCCGTCACCCTCTCTCTCTTTCAAAAATAAATGATAAAAAAAAAAAACTTAAAAGAAACCCCAACAGAAACCTTGATACTTACCAATCGATGAATCTCATTAGTGTATATTTGAGACACGGACATACCGTGTGCATACGGACTTTATATTCTTGCAACTGCAGTTTGAGCCAGATGATGTCACAAAATACAGAGGATAAATCTGGGTCCCAACTGAAGTGAACCACCCCCAGGAAATTCAATACAGACTGCAGAGTTTAATTGTTTCACTGTCTTTCCTCAACCTTTCTGGGGGAGGACCCCTCCATCCCTCTGCCCTGTTCCCCCCACCTCCTCACCTGCCTCCTTCCCCCCTGTGTCTCCCTCGGCCATTTCACAAACGTGTCGCTTTGCGGCGTCTCGTCTGGATTGCTTTTGTACGTTTGGGTACGAGGTAAGCAAGTGGCTAAAATGTCAAGGAGAGTAGACCGTATCGAAGATAAGAGCCATTCCAAAAATAGTTGTCTGCCTCTCAGGGTTTTTTTGTTTTTTTTTTTTTTTCATGCCAGTAATGAAGCTCGCTGCCTTTAATTATAGTTTGAGACACTGTGTTGAAATATTTAATCTCAGAGTAATGACTGGATTTTAGTTTCCTAATTGGCATCCGTGCGTTCAGCATCTGTGCCAAAGCCCGAATCTGAGAAGCAGCACACAACCCAAGACACGGGCTGTATACGTAAAACTTTCTGATACCTGGCGCCTTGCCTCCAGGGCAATCGTGTCATAACCAAGGAAGGAAGGATACGTATCACATATTTTATGATTCCACTTATCTTTTAATCGCTAACCAACAACCTGTTCGAGCGTAGGAGTCAAACAGAAAGCCTGTGCGTGATCAGCGTACAATGAAGAGTAATTACAGCCCCGAAGGACCCTTGGCCTCGGAAACAGATCTTGTGCTCATTCTCGAATGGTATCTCAGCTACCTGGGAGTAGTTCCCAGAAGGTACTGCCCCACCCACAACGGGGTGACTTATTTAAGACCTTGTGAAACCAGCTTGAAAGGGCTAGAAGGGGAGGTTGGGTGGAGAAGGCATCGGCGTGAACTCTGCCCACCGAAATTCTTTCCTGCCGCCCTGGGAGGAGAACCCCCAGATGCGTCGCTTGAGCCTCTTGCTCCGATCGCTGCTAGCTTCGTAGCATCTGGAGCAAGACACAAGTCTCCGTGCACAACAGCCTCTTTGGAGCGGGCCGATACTTGCTGTGGGCGTGGGACCTACATGCTCACATTCCCTGAATAATGTATGCTTCCTTTGGCGGTGTTTATCCAGCCTAAGTTACACACCGTGGGGGTGGAGGTGGAGGCGGAGCTAGAGGTGGAGTCAGCTCGTAGCGCTGCTCTCTCCGCTGCTAGTCTTGCAAACGTGGGAAAACAAATCCCCGACGGGCCCGACGGCAGCAGCCCTCTCCACTCAGGACAGGGTCTAACCAGCCACACTGGGAACTTTGGAGCTCCGTGTGCTCCCGGAGGCCACGGCCCGCACGTTTCTCTGAAAGTGCAGACCGGGCTCTCTCCTGCCACGCGTGAGTAACAGCGCGTGGGAGGGACACGAGGCCGGCGTGGGGACACGGTGAGTAACCACGGGAGCCACTCCCAAACACCGAACCATCCTGCTGGTTACTGAATAGGGTCACCGTGGCAGGCCTCTGGGGGCCACCAGATGCGGGCGGACGCCGGGCGCCCACGCTGACCCCTGCGGCCGCCTGCGTGTCCCCTGCATGTCATACGCCGCATCCTAAGTCCCCCGGGGCAGAGCCCCCCGTCTCAGCTTTTACTCTTTCCACCTTCAGATGAAGGGGCCCGATCACGTTCCGGACGCCGCGCTCCATGCTGTTTCGTGAAACGGGATCTTTCTCCTCGCGTTACAGAGAAGAAACTGACGCTCAGGGGACAGACCGCCGGGAAGAGACGGCGCCAGGAAAGAACCCGCGCCCATCTGACTCCAAAGGTGACACTCTTACCACTTCCTCATTTCCATCTCCCCCCCCCCCCCCCCCCCCCCCCGCCAGCTCTGGCGGGAGTAGACCAGCAGCGGGGACGCCAGCCCCCAAGAATCACGCGCTCTGCTCAGGTCTCCTCCGGTATCTGGAGGGACACAGCAGCAGCAGGTGGGGAGAGGAGCTGGTTCCTCTCGTTCCGCTTTCTCCACGGCGACACGGGCTGAAACCCCCCCCCCCCCCGTGCTTCCCCCCTGCACCCACCGCAAGAACCAGCATGGCCTCGGCCCGAACGAAATCCAAGCGGTTGCCAGAAAAGCGCGTGCAGTTCGGTTTGGGCCGCTGGGGATGGAGGGCCCAACTTTCAGCAGGATTTTTAATCCCAACCCACGAAGCGTGGGATCATGGCCTGAGCCGAAGTCAGACCCCTGGCCGACCGAGCCGTTGATGATAGAGTGTCATTCACATAATCTAAAAGCCCAACAGGAACATCACCGCTCATTTTTATAAACACACGCTGGGGACGCCTGGGTGGCTCAGTCGGCTGAGTGTTCAACTCTTGATTTTGGCTCATGATCCCCGGGTCGTGGGATCGAGCCCCATGTCGAACTCCACACTGAGTGTGGAGCCTGCTTAAGATTCTCTCTCTCTACCTCTGTCCCTCTTCCCCACGCACACTCTCTCTCTCTCTAAAATAATAATTAGGGGCGCCTGGGTGGCGCAGTCGGTTAAGCGTCCGACTTCAGCCAGGTCATGATCTCGCGGTCCGTGAGTTCGAGCCCCGCGTCAGGCTCTGGGCTGATGGCTTGGAGCCTGGAGCCTGTTTCCGATTCTGTGTCTCCCTCTCTCTCTGCCCCTCCCCCGTTCATGCTCTGTCTCTCTCTGTCCCAAAAATAAATAAACGTTGGAAAAAAAAAAAACATTTTAAAATAATAATTAAAAAAACCCACACACATTGTATAATAAAAGCATAAAAATATGAATGGCAGAGAAACACAATGAGATTCTTGATCACAGTTTCTCTGACAAGGGAAAAGAACGGGACGGGGGAGGGGAACGGTGTTCAAAGTGGATTATAACCATATCCGTTTTGAGTCTGGTTCATCTGCGAAGAGAAGGGAAACATTTGAAAGAAACATTTGTTACCACTGTACATTCTGGCTCATGACTGTATAGGTTCCTGATATGGTCTCTGAATTCCTCTCAATTTCTCTCGTCAAAATAAAATACGTTTACAAATGTCGTACGTCACAGCCACGATTGACTGCTGAAAGGGCACTGTGGGAGGCTATGGGGGTCTTGGGGTGGGTTGGAGGCATGGCCAGGAACTCTTCCCAAGGAAGGAGCAGAGCCTGTGGGAGTCGGGAGGGTCTCCCCCCAACCCCAGGAGTTCTAGAGTGACACGGGAGACGATTCTGGAAATCCAGATGGCAGGGACGTGGACGGGGCAGTCAGTGATGGATATGCAGGGGAATGGACGGACTCAACAGAAACTGAGGAGGTCAAATGGCCGGACCTGGGCGGGGACTGCAGGGGAGGGGAGAAGAGGGAGCCAGACAGGGGCCTTCGTGTCCAGCTCTCGCCCTCCTGCGGGTGCCGGCGCCCCTTGAGCTATGGAATGCCGAAACGAGGCCAAGTTCAGCGAGGAGCACCATGGATTGGGTTTGGGACTTACCGATTTTGAGGTGCCCGTAAGACATACACGGAAAATCGGGGTGCGAGTGAGAAGGAAGTGGAGATAGATAGGGGCCACCCCAAAGCCAGCGACACCGCTTGACTGATTGTCAGACGCACCCAGGCCCGGCCTCTCCTCTGTGACGCGTCCACACGGCCACTCTCGGGTCGGCGGCTGAGGAATCCCGTGAGGATTCCTGGGCTGTTACCCGTCTACACCCGGGCAGCGTAACCCTTCCAAGCTTAGTTCCGCTTGACTAAGGTGTTGAGGATTCTGTCTGGATTTCTGTTTTCCTCCTGTCCACCACCAGGCCCGCTAGGCTCTCTCTCGAATCCTTGCGGGTCCCTTTCAGGTCCCTTTCAGCTGGACTCCGCTGTGGTCTGAACGTCTGTGTCCCCCTCCCAAATTCTTCTGTTGCAAACCTAACGCCCAAGGAGGTAGGGTCCTGGGGGGCGATTAGATCCCAAGGGCGGAGCCCTCATGAATGGGATTGGTGCCCCCCCCATAAAAGAGGCCCCAGAGAGCCCCCCACCCTTTCCACCTGGTGGAAGCGGGTCTCCATCAAACACAAAAACCACCTCGGTGGGGACCGCGGCTGGGGCCCGGCCCTGCGGGGGACCCTGGGAGACAACCTCGGACACACCTCCGACTTTTCCTGCCCGAGGGGTGAGGAAGTGAGGGACCCCACCCCCCGCCACGTCCCATCAAGTCCACGGGGGTCAAGTCCAGGCATGTCTGTCCCTCACGTGGAGAGAGAGAATTACACGTGGGTGGAGAATTACATACAGGTGCCTGGGGTAGGGCCGCCTTGAGAACGTTCTGGAATGCCGTATGGGGAGGAGATGCGCCTCCCACGAGGACTCTCACACCCCGGGTGACAAACAGACTCTGAGGTGGCCCCCGTAACCCCCACGTCCCGGGACCCACCCCCTGATGTAATCCACTTTCCACGAGGGGGGGCGGGACGCGCCGTGACCCGCGATCACCGGCAGAACGTGGCAAAGGGGACGAGGTTGCGTTATAAAGCTTCCCGTCCTCGATGGCCTTGCAGAACAAGCTGCCACACCGCAAGACGGCCTGTGGACGGACCCAGGCGGCAAGCCGCTCGTTGGGGAGGAGCGTGGCCTCCGGCCCACCGTCCGCAGAGAGCTGGGCCCCGGGGGTCACGGCGGCGAGGCGCGGAGTCCTGCCAACAGCTGAGCCCGGACGCGGGTCCGTTGCCGGTCAAGCCTCCAGAAAAGCGTGGCCCGCGGACACTGGGACCACGGCGTCTTGCGGGACCCGGGCCTGACCGCACCTGCCGGGCCTCCCGACCCCCCGGGGCGTGAGACAGCAAGCAAGCGTGGCTTTGAGGCTCGGGGTTTCTGGTCATTCGCTGCACATCACGGGAGCCAAACGCGCTTCCTCGTCCCCTGCGCCTCCCGCCTTCTCCTGGGGCCTTTTCTCCGCGTCCACCGCCAGCAACTGTTTTCCTTGAAACCAACGTCTCGCTTTTTTTTTTCTTGTTACAGAACTAATACATGTGTATCCTACAACGTTTATAAAATCTCTATAAGCAGGGCGCCTGGTGGGGGGCTCAGTCGGTTGAGCGTCCGGCTTCGGCTCGGGTCATGATCTCCCGGTTCGGGAGTTCGAGCCCCGCGTCGGGTTCTGGGCCGGCAGCTCGGAGCCTGGAGCTGCTTTGGATTCTGGGTCTCCCTCTCTCTCTGCCCCTCCCTCGCTCATGCTCTCTCTCTCTCTCTCTCTCTCTCTCTCTCTGTCAAAAATAAATAAAACATTAAAAAAAATTTTTAAAAATTACTAAAGGGGCGTCTGGGTGGCTCAGTCCATTAAGCACCTGGCTCTTAATTTCGGCTCAGGTCATTCTCACAGTCTGTGAGTTCAAGCCCCGTGTCGTGCTCTGTGCCGACAGCGTGGGGCCTGATTCAGATTCTCTCTCTCTCTCTCTCTCTCTCTCTGCCCTTCCTCTGCTAGCACTCTCTCTCTCTCTCTCTCTCTCTCTCAAAATAAATAAACTCTAAAAAAAAATAAGTAAAAATTAAAAGATTATTTTTTTTAAAAAATCGGTGTAAGCCAAAAGAAACTGGCAAAATTCACTCAACCTTTTCGGAGGTAAGTTCAGACGCTCGCATGGGGCTTTCCCTGTGAGTCCCACGTGCATTTATTCCTTTTCACCCCCGCTCTGGACGACCCTTTGCCCAAATATAAGTTTCTAGTTAGAAACAATTGCATGCACATGGATTGTTCCTGGGCTTTCCCGAAGAGGAGCTCACTCCAAACACCCACCTACTTGGAAGGAGAGGGTATTCCCGGAGAGAAGAGCTCCCGAGGGACAGCAGAGCCATCGGTCAACATTTGCTCCGAGGGGGTCTCAGAATGCTCGCAAGAGGACACACGAACCAAGTGTCTAAGGCCGTGGATCCCGAACGTGTTTTCGGTAAATAAAAGTCTTCTGAGCTGGGAATTCAGGGGCGGAATGTAGCAAAGGAGGGACAGCAGGGACAGGGTTGTTTTGTACCCCCCCCTTCCCTTTTGTCTTCGGTCTTCACCCCCCGGCAGGGGACGGCACACGCTCCCGCGGGCTCCGGGCTCTGAGTCTCCAGGTGGCGGCTCTAAAGCATTTCCTCTTTTCTCTCTTCCTCCCCAGCTGTCCCTCTTTCTGCCGCTCACAAAGCGGTTTCAATTCTACCGGGATGTGGCCTCCGTGAGGCCACCGGCCCATCAGTGAAGCTCCAAGAGCTTAGATCTAGAGGCGAAGCCCCGTGCGCTCACCGTGACGTGCTGTGTCGTCGTCGCTCTGGGCGCTCTCTGTGTCCCCAGCGCCGCGGGCAGCCGAGGAGAGGATGTGAGGCTGGAGAGGGGCCAAGGGGGAAGCCAGGAGCTCAGCCGCCACGGCACGGCATGCCCGCTAGGGTGGTCCTAATAATAAAGACAGCGACAAACGTCGGGGAGGGTGTGGAGAAATCCCTGTACCGCTGGCCGGAATGCAAAACGGTGCAGCCCTTCGGAGAGCAGCCTGGGGGTTCATCCAGAGTCCCCCCCCAGAGCCACCACACGACTCAGCAATGCCACTGCTAGGTAGACACCGGAGCGTCTGTTGACAAAAGTCACACGGACACGAATGCGCCCAGCAGCCTCGTGCATAACAGCCCAGAAATGGAAACAACCCAAATGTCCGTCAACTGCTGAAAATGGAGAAGCATATCCCATTCAGTGAAACTGATTTGACCATTAAAAAAACAAAAAACAAATCACAGTCCCGGGGCTCCTGGGGGGCTCAGCCGGTTGAGCGTCCGACTTCGGCTCAGGTCACGATCTCACGGTCCGTGAGTTCGAGCCCCGCGTCGGGCTCTGTGCGGACGGCTCAGAGCCTGGAGCCTGTTTCAGATTCTGTGTCTCCCTCTCTCTGCCCCTCCCCCGTTCATGCTCTGTCTCTCTCTGTCTCAAAAATAAATAAACGTTAAAAAAATAAATAAACATTAAAAAATTAAAAAAAAAAAAAGAAAGAAAAGAAACGCAGTCCTGATACGTGCTACGATGTGGATGAACCTTGAAAACCGTTATGCCGAGTGAAAGAAGCCAGACATCAGAGGCCACTCATTTTATGATTCCGTTTCTACGAAATCTCTAGGCCAGACAAATGCTTGGAGACTTGGGTCTGGGGCCACGGATGGGAGGATGGGCGTGGCTACTGATGAGGTCAGGGTTTCTTTCTGGGGTGATGAAAATGTTCTCGAAGCATGTGGTTGCTCTGTGAGTATACTAAGACCCCTGAGCTGCACGCATTAAAAGGGTAAACCTTTTGGGAGGCGAATCATAGCTCAATCAAACATTTTTTTGTAAGCAACTGAATATCAATATATCAGAATAGCCTGCGGTTGTGTTTTTTTGTTTGTTTGTCTTTGGGGTTTTTTTTTAAATTGTTTTAGTTTATTGATTTTGAGAGATTGAGCGTGAGCACGACTGGGGGAGGGGCAGAGAGAGGGAATCCCAAGCAGGCTCCGCACCGCCAGCAAAGAGTCCCACGCGGGGCTTGAACCCACTAACCGCGAGATCATGACCCCAGCAGGAGTCAAGAGCCGACCGACCCACCCAGGTGCCCCTGTCTTGTCGTTTTTTTAAGCGTTACACGGCCAACGTTTATTTTTCATTTACCACTCGCGTTTAAATTACGGGAAGCTCCGGGGCAGAGGCACTTTCCTCTGCCGGCTTAGTTTGATGTTCAGTCACCGCGTTCTGAGCGCGTTCCAATTAACTCGTCCCTTGGCGCAAGATGCGCACTTCTGCGAACAGGTGGAAGAGACGCACGCGCCCTGGGGTCTCCGGACGGGACCCGGGCCGCTGACCCTGCATCCTGCAGCCGACGCTTGCTCTTTGGAAAAAGAGGCCCGTCCCCCTCACCCTGAGGCCACCGGGTGGTGTAGCCTCTTCTCTCAGCGTTCAGAGACGCCTTCTCTCCTGTCAAGCCCACCCTGTCCTTTGTGTTGAAGAAATATCCCTGGTGCTACTTTTGCTTCGACTTGCCAATGCACGAAAGTTCATCTTTTGTTGAACGAGCGTATCTCGTCCCTTTGTTGGCACCCGTTTAGTGTCTCGTGCAGAAGGACCCCATAGCCGAGGCTCCAGTGATTATGGGACTTTCCGGCGCTGACCAAGGTGACCAAACTCTCGTCTCTAAGTGCCTCCCTGCCACACGGCAGGCCATCGCGGCCTAAGAGCGCCTATGAGCCGTATTTCCTTCTCCTGGATCTTGACCTCTGAGAGCAAGGCTCTCCACGCGCGCCGAGGCTGCCTGTCGGGATGGACACCCTACAGTGTCACTCACCTGAACACACAGAGGAGTTACACACGCTGGCGCTGTCAGGAGCGCGGAGGTGTTTACTCAGCACACGGATGGCCGTTCCCCACTGTTCCCACCGTGTCGAGGTTCAGTCTCCCCACGTCGGGGAGCTAATGACAATTGCCTGTTTGCCTCTCTACCGAAGACACCGATCTGCGTGACGGTTCAGCGGGTGACAGCGGGGAAGCTGGGGACGTTGCCTCGAGCCTGCAGCCCGCGCCTCTGTCAGGGCGGGTCATCGGGGCCAGGTTTCGCCAGTTCTACACCCGTCTGTGTGCATCTGTGTGTGTGTGTGTGTATGTGTGTGTGTGTGTGTGTGTGTGTGTATTTAGTTCCGTGTACGTCTCCATTTCCCTTTTATTTAGGCTGCTGGGCGCTGCTGGTTTGTGACCACAAAACAGGTGTGACGGCCACCACCGTCGAGAGCCCCCCGTCACCCGTCTCGCTGGTGTGTGGCCCTTCTGGCCAGCCATCCCTCCTCCCGTGCACCTGGCCCCTGCTTGCCATCTCTACAATTTCGTCGTTTCACGATGGTTAGACGAACAGAACGACACGCTCTCGCCTTCCAGGCTGACTGTCTCCACCGAGAGGGCTTCTTCGGCCATCCATCCAGGTGCCCGTGTACCCGCACCTCCTTTGGTTTAGATGCGGAGTCATATGCCACGGTACGGGTGGACCACGGTGGAGGCCACCACAGTGGAGGCCATCGGTTTGGGCACTGGGGGGGGGGGTTGTTTCCGGTCTGGGGCCAATGCGAAGAGAGCCACGACGAACATCCGTGCGCAGGTTTTGGCGTGGATTTAAGTCTCCGTTTCCCTGGGATGGGTTCCCCGGGCGCTCACGGCGGGGTCACGTGGGACGTGCTGACTTAATGATGAAAGACCCAACCACGGTCCTTCGGAGACGGGCTGTTCCGTGTCACACGCTCTCCGGCGACATCCACGTGGTCCGATTTCTCTGTGTCCTCGCTGGCATTTACTGTTGTCATCGGTGTTTCTTTTAGCCATTCTGATTATACATATATATTTTTAAAGTTGAACAAACATGCATCAGACTTTTGGCAGAGTGGTTATTTCTGGGGTTTGTGTGTGTGTGTGTGTGTGTGTGTGCATGTGTGTGTGTGGAGGGAAGTGCTTAACAGGATGGAGGAGTTTTTACTTTCTATGTTGTATATTTTTACAGTGTTCAGATTTTGCCTAACTCGGGGCAATTTTGTGTAACTGAGCCCGGCCGGCTCAGCGGGTGAAGCGTTTGACTCTCGATCTCGAGGTCGTGAGTTTGAGCCCCACGTCGGACGGGGAGTCTACTGGAAACGATGTCTTTTGTGGGTCACCTGGGGGGGGGCTCAGTCGGCTCAGTGTCTGACTCTTGGTTTCAGCTCAGGTCGTGATCTCACGGTTCGCGAGTTCGAGCCTCGCATGGGGCTCTGCGCTGGCAGCTTGGGATTCCCTCTCTCCCTCTCTCTCTGCCCCTCCCCTGCTCTCTCTTGCGCGCGCTCTCTCTCAAAAGAAATAAACTTTAAAAAAAATTTCTTTTTTTGCATAACCCAGTGAGTGTTTGAAATCTAAAACTTAGCGAGGATTTTTAAAAAGGTAACAGGGAAAAAGTAAAGTATTATAAACTAGTCTGGGGAAGAGCTTGCGCGCAGAGGAAGGGAGAGGTGGGCGGTAGAGGGGAAGTTAGCCTCGAGGGAACGTTCTCTCTGATGGAGCCCAGAAAAGAAACCAACAAAAAGGGGAGAGGCTGATAGTTCCGGACGGAGGGAATGTCTGAGAGCTGGCTCTTCCCTGTTTGGCCAAGACCCTCCCTCCTCTGCCCTACTCTGCGTCCCTCTCCCTCCTGCTTCCAGAATTCTCTACACAACTGAGAGGCAGGAGGAGGGAGAGGCGAGGCTTGCTGCTCTCCAGCGCAACTGTACCCCATTCTCCCAGGCACCCCTCACAGCGCCCCGGGACCCCTGTCTCCTCTGGCCGGTACGGGGACCCAGAGCAGGAAAGTGAGGGTCTCTGAGCCCCAGGAACGCCGGGGAGGGTGGCCCGGTGGGGACGTCTGCAGGGGAGCAGGACCTGGTGCCCGATTCCCTGGATGGTCTTGGTGAACCCGGAGGCCACGGTTGAGCCACGGAGAACCAGACCGTGCTGCCTGAAGACGTGGTCGCCTTGGCCCCTCCTGAGGAATAAGGCCCTCGCTCTACTCTCTTACTTAGGCTGCCAGATGCTGCTGGTTTGGTGACCACAAAACTAACAAGGGCTTAGGGACGCCACCCCCGGGGCTGGTCCGGTCCTATCATCCCTGTTCTGTGAGGCTGGACGGGGAAACTCGCCCCGCGCCTCAGCTCTCTCGGCCATAAAATGGGGGGATTTGCTCTGAAGTTTCAGGAGAATAAAAGACTTACAGGAGGAAAGCACCTAGAATAACGCCTGGCCCTCGGCGGGCGCCAAGGACACATCGGCTATAATCAATCCAGAGGGAGCGGTGGAAGGGGCCGCCCGGAAGAGGTGGAGAAGGAGAGAGGACCGAGGACAGGCGACGAGTCCCCGAGAGGAAAGCTGGGGCCCGTCTGAGATTGTTCATTCACGCCAAGACTGGTGTGGGGTGTTCGCTGTCTAACCAGAAATGCGCTGGGCCAGGCAGGGCTAGGACAGGTATGTCTGGGCTCCGTCTTCCGGCCACCCAGGGAAGGGGACGGCGGGGTGGCCCCACGAGGACAATGTGCTGATCCAGGCAGGTAATTGGGGCTGGAGGAACAGGAACCCACTGGAGCTCGCCGGGTCCAAAGAGGGTGTGGAGGGCAGGGCCCTATAGGAAATCTCACTTCTTAGATCCAAGGGCAGGGAAGGGGGGCAGGGGGGCGCGTGGGTGGAGCCTCAGGGGACCGATGGACGCAAGGGGAGGCTCCCCTCTGCTCTCCCAGGGGTTCTGGTCCCTTCTGCCCCACCTCTCCCGGGGCTGCTCTGCTCATCTCTGTCTCAACCAGTGCCCTCTGCTTAATTTTCTCTCCCACGGCCACTCTCGTCTATCAGATGCCGGCAGCTAATCCACAGTGTAGCCCGCCAGCTGGGGGACCGGGGGCCAGACTCCCAGCCCCGGTCCGTCAGCAGCGGGCAGGGTAGTCCGTCCGCCTCAGCAAGCGCATCGCCCCTTGAGTTCCCCTGCGGGATCGCTTTGCGTTTCTCTTCTTGCGTCGCAAGGTCAACGTGAAGACAGAAATTTGGGGCCTTTGGGTTGAGGCTTTTCGTGCTTGGTCAGACCTGTCCACGTTGCCCTCCCGCCTCCTAGGCCCAGAAGATTCTGGCTTGGCCCTCTCCAGAAATCCTTTCAAAGAACACAAAGGCCAGCCCCCTCCCCCCCCCCCCACCACCTCTCACACTCACTCCACACAGCCCTGGCAGGTGCAGAAGTAGCCTGTCTCCCTGAGTGTCGGCCCTGCCTGCCCACTGTTGTCATGCGTCAAACCTCAGGCATGAGAGACATTGGCTCAGTAAATTCCTAGGGAGCCTCCTGGGCAGGTGGCCGTGACCCTCTCCTACCAGCAGAAGGACCCAAGGGTACCGAATGCCACAGGGGGACGCCGCTGTCCTCCTGGCCCTCACTCAAGAGACAGGCATAGGCAAAATGGTCTAGTAGGTGACGTTCGTCCCCAGTATGTCCTCCCCTCCCCTTTCTGCATCTCCCTCCAAGTTTGGGGGGTGGGGGGGTCACCTGCCCTCCCAAGGCCCCTCCCCTCCTGCCCTCCCCAAAGCCCCTCCCCTCCTGCCCTGGGAGCCCTGCTCCCCCAGAACAGGTGGCCCTAAACACACAGACCGGACTCCCCTTCCCCAGCAATTTCTGTGACTCTGACGTCATCGCCTGTAAACCGGGGGCAGGGGAAGGGATGATTTCTGTGCCCTTTCAATTCCAGCGCACGATACACGATGCCTGTTTTGATTAACCCTTTAATAGCATGAACAAATGACTGAATGAATCTTCAGGACTTTCATCAATACCTTTGTATTAAAACTAAATTTGGAGTTTATGTAATAGCGGCGGGGGGGTGGGGGAGGCAGGGGGGCACGGGAACCAGAAAACCACCATAAAAAGGAGCATCTGGTTTTTTCTCCGGCCTCCACCCTGGACCGGGCGCTGAAATGAGGCTCTTCTCCCAGGACAGGCAAAGCGGTCATCTGAACTCCCCCCCCAAAAGCCCCTAAATCATGGCTAAGAAGTTGTAAACTTTCGTACAGTGTTTCTGTCGGTCAGGACTGACGGACCTGCCTTTGTACCGAATGACGACACCTGCCAACAGAGACGCTTCCTGGGTCGGATAGTAACTCAAAAGACCCATTGTTTTAGCCACAGGAGGGCAGGGCATCGATTTTATTTGGTGCCCTGATATCTAACGCTGCCCTGAGACGATGGCACCATGGGTGGCCTTTAAGTCACTGACACCACAGTGGCCAGAGCGGGGCCCTCAAATAAAGCCATTGGCACGATTCGTTCTGGCTGGCAGCCGTCATTGCCCGTTCACATGTATGCATGTGTGGGAGCCAGGAGAATAATTCCAATTTCAAACCAAGGGTCCAGTTGCCAGACTGTGACGTCAGGCCACGTGTCCTGGTGTTGCCGGTTGTGAAAACGCGCATCACAATATCATACGGTTCTAATTGTACTTAGAAGAATTTTCGCATGAAAAATCTTTCCACGATAAAAGCCATATAATCATATTACTAACATTTTGGAATATTAAGAAGAAAAAGATCCCACCCATAATACCACTAGCCTGGCGTGTAGGTAGGCATACACAAGTGTATAATTTTCCCAGCACGTTACCAAAATAAACACACAATTTTATATCCTACTCTCTCCAACCAAATTACCCTTTTTAAAATTATTTTGTTAACGTTTCATTCATTTTTGAGAGACAGAGAGCTCGGGGGGGGGGCGGGGTGCAGAGAGAGAGAGGGAGACATAGAATCCGAAACAGGCTCCAGGCTCTGAGCCCCACGCGGGGCTCGAACTCGCGACCCTGGGATCATGACCTGAGCCGAAATCAAGAGTCGGACACTCAGCCAACTGAGCCACCCAGGAGCCCCCAAAACCCTACTATAGAAGGGAAAGTACAGGTACAAAATGGACAAGAAACAGAAGAGATGCTAAAGATAGTAAAAACTGGCCGGGGGTGTCTTTAAGCCAGGTGAGCAGGAGAAAAAAAAGATAACGCACACACCGCCTCGTAGGAAAAGTCTTCCTTCTCTGAGGATCCCTTGGAAGGCGCCGTTGTCCCGCGTCGTTTTTCGAGCTCTGCTCATAGATGCGCTACGTGGGAACGACTCTCGTTTTGCAACGTGGTCGTAAACGGGGGCCAGACACAGACCAACCAGCTAGGCTCTGACCCAGGGACGGGGACATCAGCACTCGCGGGCACCTGCGGAGTCAGGTCCTTCCCACGGGGTTTCTCCCCCAATAAGCCGGGATCAGGGCGCCTGCGCGGCTCAGTGGGTTGAGCGTCCGCCTTTGGCTCAGGTCACGATTCGTGAGATCGAGCCCTGCGTCGGGCTCTGTGCTGACAGCTCGGAGCCTGGAGCCTGCTTCCGATTCTGTGTCTCCCTCGCTTCCTGCCCCTCCCCTGCTCATACTCTCTCTCTCTCTCTCTCAAAAATAAATAAACACGAAGAAGAAGAAGAAGGAGAAGGAGAAGGAGAAGGAGAAGGAGAAGGAGAAGGAGAAGGAGAAGAAAGGAAGGAGTTTGGTGAGTTTCACTGCTCACATGGCAAATGATTGATATTTACCCTCCTTACAGGAAGATTTTTGCATTTAGATACTAATCTCTCTGAGGGGCGGTGGCTCAGCCGGTTAAGCATCCGACTTTGGCTCAGGTCATGATCTCACAGTTTGTGAGTTCGAGCCCCGCGTCGGGCTCTGTGCTGACAGTGTGGAGCCTGCTTGGGATTCTCTGTCTCCCTCTCTCTCTGCTCCTCCCCTGCTCGCAATCTGTCTCTCTCTCAAAAATAAATAAAGATTGGGGCGCCTGGGTGGCGCAGTCAGTTAAGCGTCCGACTTCAGCCAGGTCACGATCTCGCGGTCCGTGAGTTCGAGCCCTGCATCGGGCTCTGGGCTGATGGCTCAGAGCCTGGAGCCTGTTTCCGATTCTGTGTCTCCCTCTCTCTCTGCCCCTCCCCCATTCATGCTCTGTCTCTCTCTGTCCCAAAAATAAATAAACGTTGAAAAAAAATTAAAAAATAAATAAATAAAAAATAAATAAAGATTAAAAAAATGAAAAACAAAAAAATAAAAAAACATTGTGGAGAAAGGTTAGGACTCATCCCCTCCCCCACACTCCCTGCCCCCGAGGCTTCCACAGAACCCCGAGCGCCTCCCGAGGATGCGTCACCCCAGGCTGAGGGTCACCCCTTTCTCAATGGGGCAGGAGCCACATTTTTCCCTTTGTAGCAAATGCCTCACATAGAGAAGGTACACAGTAGGCACTCAATAGATGCTGTCAAACTGCCCTCGTCACCCCTCGTGAGCCACTAGAAGGCCCGGGAAAGACCTGTGGGCAGACCCTGGCCTCACATCTGTAAAAGGCGACTTTGCTGTTCCCACTTTGTCAGGAGTCGGGGTCACCTTCTCCCAGTTTTTATACTTCAATTTTTGCTGATGAGAGAATACAATCTTACTGCAAAAAAATTAAAATCTGAGGGCGCCTGAGCGGCTCAGTCGGTTAAACAGCAGATTCTTGATTTTTAGCTCGGGTCGTGATCTCGTGGTTCACGGGATCGAGCCCCGAGTCGGGCTCTGTGCTGGCAAGCGTGGACCCTGCTTGGGATCCTCTCTCTCTGCTCCTCCCCTGCTCGCTTGTTCTCAAAAAGAAAGATTAAAAAAGAAAAAGAAATTAAAATCTGGGAAGCATAGGCTACAATAAAGTAAGAAACAAAAATCTAACCCATCCAAATACCCACTACGTTTTAACCGGAATTATTTGGATCGATGTTTTTTTAATTTTCTTTCCCCATTTGCTAGCACATATACTGACTTCTAAATTTTCCAAGCACTGGGCCGATTAGGAAGAGGGATTCTATGCCCACAAATGAAAATTTGTAGGGGCCCTTAGTGCAACAGATAAACTTTTAGTGATCTCTCTCTCTCTCTTTTTAATTTAAGAGAGAGCTCGCACCCTCGGGGGGCAGAAAGAGAATCTCAAGGAGTCTCCATAGTCAGCACAGAGCCTTACGCAGGGCTCAATGTCACGACCGTTGAGATCTTGACCTGAGCCAATCAAGAGTCAGATGCTTAACTGACTGAGCTCCCCAGGAGGCTCCCTCCTTGGCGGTCTCTTAGTGTTGGAGTTTCTTTGTTTCCTGCTAAGGTTAAGGGACGGAGGGACAGAACCTTGCCTCTATAATGACAAGAGATGCCCCATCAGTGACTCCTGGTAGGTAGCTGTGAATAAGCCACTTTGGCGTCCAGGATAGCCCAGAAGAGCCAGGAAAAGGTGATCACCCTTGGAGGGAGTGCAAAGGTATTATCCGGGATAACTGAGTCTTACATAAAGTGGGGGTGGGGGGACCCTTCTCCATGGAATAATGGACTTTTTCCTGTCGATGCTGAGTAGCACTGGGGTGTCCTTGCCGAGTATCCGGGGAAGGACAGCCCTCGCAGGCCCAAAGATGGCCCAGGTGGATTCAGTCCCTCTCTCTCTCTCTCTCTCTCTTTCTCCCAGGGAGATGTGAACGCTCCTGTGGACCCGGCACAGAAGGATCTTCCTCCCTCCCTCCTGTTCCTGCAATCACCATCCTGCCGCAGAGACTGAGGCACATCGTGGGGCTTCGAGTAACGTGTCTACCTCTTCCTTAATCTTCTTCCCTGACCCTCATGTAGGAGTACCGGGCCGTGCTATGCCCTGGGGGACACTGACTGGCTACCCAGCAGGGGACGGAAGCCAAATCAAGCATGACGAATCCTCCAAAGGTGACCAGGCCCTGCCTGCCTCCAAAGAGGTCACGGCGTGCACGTGAGAATGAACACGGCCATTGCACACTGTGGTCAGACACGGCAGATGACGCCTTCTGGAAACGGCAGAGGCAGAGTTGGTACAGTGAGCCCGGAATCTGTCAGTGCCCCGTACCCATCCTTTCGAACTCTCCCAGGGACCTGGCGGGGCAGGATTAGTGGTACACTTCACGGTAATTTTACTCATTTTACAAACGGGGAGACTAAGACCCAGAGAGGCTAATATTCAACTAGCCGGAGGCGGCAGGGCAGGATTCAAACTCAGGCCCATTCGATCCTGAAGCCTCGCCCCCTCCCGCCGGGCCTCCTTTTATCCCTGCTGTGCCCGGGGGTTAAGGGAGGGAGGTGGGGGGGCGGGTTTGGGCTCAGGTCACCATCTCACAGTTCGCGGGTTCGAGCCCCGCGTCGGCTCTGCGCTGACAGCGTGGAGCCTGCTTGGGATTCCCTCTCTCCCCGCTCTCTCTGCCCCTCCCCTGCTTGCTCCCTCTCTCCCTAAATTAATAAATAAACCTGAAAAAAAAATTTTTTTGAGAAAATGACTTTATAAAAAAAAAAAAAAAACTTCCCAGGTGCCACTCGCTTGGCGACTCGAGGCGTGGCCCTGGGCCTCCAGCCTCCGAAACTGCTGTCGCTTCTTGGCACGCCCTCCTCACGGCGGGCCGACACTGACTGGTGGAACCAGGGCACCTGTCTCGTCATTTACGGAGGAGGTGAAGGTCTCCTGCGTCCAGGGAAGGCATCCCCGATGTACACGGGGGGCCCGGCTGCAATCCCACGGCCGCTCGGGGAGCAGGGAATACGCAGGGGACGCCACGAATCATTGACAGTGCGCCCGAAATCAATAAAACATGAATAGTGACCGCCCCAGGCCAACGGGCAGATTTCACGCTCACATCCTCATCCCAAGAAAAACATTTCCAACTGCCCTCTTCCCGCTGAGAATACAAGGAAACGTGTGCAAGGAAAGGCACATCTTTCCAGAAGCGCCTCTCCTACGAAATGCATCTCACGGTCGATTGCAAAACCCTGTGTAGTACAGTTGCTTTTTGTTTATTCTTCTGTCGTATACTTTTTGAAAAATGTTTTTTTAAGTTTACTTATTTTGAGAGAGACCAAGAGAGCAGGGGAGGGGCAGCGAGAGAGGAAAGAGAGAGAAAAACCACGCAGGGGCCACACTGTCAGCGCAGAGCCCAACGTGGGGTTTGCACTCACAAGCCGCGAGATCCTGACCTGAGTGGGATGCTTAACCAACTAAGCCACCCAAGCACCCCTTAGTTTTTTTTTAAAGTAGGCTCCACGCCCAACGTGGGCTTGCACTCACGGCCCTGAGATCAAGAGCTACATGCTCAGGGCACCTGGGTGGCTCCTGATCTCGCGGGTCGTGGGTTCGAGCCCCGCGTGGGGCTCTGGGCCGACAGCTCGGAGCCTGGAGCCTGCTTCGGGTTCTGGGTCTCCCTCTCTCTCTGCCCCTCCCCTGCTTACGCTCTGTCTCTGTCTCTCTCTCTCTCTCTCAAAAATAAATGAAACATTAAAAACAAATAAAAAGTATCCAAGCCCTTGCTCCCTCTGCGATTACAGTCTAGGTGGAGAGACCACAAATCAGGAAGCAAGTCAGCAAAATATCAGCTTGTGAGCATTGCTGTGATATGATCCCGGGAAGGTGACAGAGGACAATATGGGCGGTAGGGATGGGAACACAGGAACTTGGGGTCATGCCCTGAGACCTCAGAGCAGCCCAGCGGTCTGTGGGCTATCGGGGGGGACAGGGGATAGGTCCCTTCGGCCCTAAGGACTAGGGCCCCTGGGAGGGCGGCCTCAGCAGCGTGGGCCAGACCTGTGCCCCATGGTGAGGGCGGCGCCCCCCCACTCACGGCTCCACGTGATATGAGCACAGCCCCTCCCATCCCTGCCTTAGTCCTGCGGGGCGGGGAGCAGTCCCATCGTGGACAAGGACACGAGGAATACTCACGCCAGGCCCCCCGAGGAGCACTGGTGTGTCCCCAGATGCGGCCGCTAGGGTTGGAGGCAAGGAGGCGAAACAGGCTCCCGGGGCAGACCTGAATTTCCGTCTCCCTGCCGGGTACTTGTCTCCACTGTAGCGCACAGGCCCTTTCGGTGGTGACCCAGGCACGTGTGCCTGCTACAGCTTTGAGCTGCATGATTATTTGTAAATACTTGACCTTTCAAAAGTTCATTGGATTTGGGGCGCCTGGGTGGCTCAGTCGGTTAAGTGTCCGGCTCTCGGTTGCAGCCTAGGTCATGATCTCACGGTTCGTGAGATCGAGCCCCGTGTCGGGCTCTGTGCTGACAGCTCACAGTCTGCTTGGCATTCTCTTCGTCTCTCTGTTCCTACCCCACTTCCATGCACTCTCTCTCTTTCAGAAATAAATAAACTTAAAAAAAAAAGAATTTAAAGAGATCTTCATTATAAAGTCTTGATCGGGAATGGAATATGGCCATTTCAAGCATAAAACTTGATATAAAATATTATGTTCACAGACACAAGCTCAATGCTGCCAATTGAAACCTTTGAAAACATCTTACTTGGGAGTGTTACGCTAGTTTCATGGTTAATATCTTCCTTAAGATGCAACCAGTTTTGTTTAGTGATTATGTAAGGCAGAAAAATGAATAATGAAATTTTTTAAGCAATGGCTCCAAATCCCCTCCACTTTTCTTTCGTGTACCCGACAAACAGGATCCCTTTCTAAGAGTAAAAAGATAGGAGAAAGTGGGAAATACCGCCCGACAAGACAGTGAGGTTAGCCCCAAGGTGGCTGGGCTGCAGCCCCCAGGTGGGGGTTCATTATACTATTCTTTCTACTTTGGTCATATCTTTGACAATTTCCAGGAGCGATCCCCGTCCTGCGAGCGCCGATTGTCACCAGAGCTGTGGGAGCCCCTGCGTGGATTTGAGCAAGGATGCGACTTCAGCTGATTTACCTTCTATAAAGGTGAGGAGAGACAGAAGTGGGTCGTCCTGAGGACTTTTCAGAGGGAGGGACCAGCAGGACCACGAGGGGGAGAAGGGGGGTCTCCAGGAGGATGCCTGTGCTTGCTGGTGTGAGGACTGAGTAAATCACGGTGCTCTTTACTGGGCAAGACTGAAGGGCAAAACACTTCTGGGGACAGCACTGGGATCCAAAGCCTCAGGATGGATTTTTCGATAAAATGCAAAGGAGAGAATGTATAGATAAGAGATTTAATAGGCAGATCAGCCATTTATTTGACTCCCACGATACCTACTGAAATATCTATAGATGAAATGATGTTAAAAAAAAAAAAAAGTCTGGGATTAGCTGCAGAAGAATTCAAGTGGGAGAGGCAGGACAAGTGAGTAGATGAAATGCGAGACTGGTCACGAATAGCTCATTTTTGAAGCGAGATGATAGGTGCATGGGGGTTCATTATACTATTCTTTCTACTTTGGTCATATCTTTGATGATTTCCATGGCTAAGGACGTACAGCAAATTCGGAAAGGTCCCTAACCGGGAGTGGAGTTAGGGTACTAGACCAGTGGAGAGAGACAGATAAGCCTGCTACTATCCTAGACTTCACATTCTTTGGGGGAAGAGACAGATAATACACAAGTAAACAAATAGGATCACAGAGCCCGATGCGGGGCTTGAACCCACGAACCGCGAGACCATGACCTGAGCCAAAGGCGGACGCTTAAGCGATTGAGCCACCCAGGCGCCCCAGCCAAGAGCTTGAGAAGGAAGAGCCAATTCAGGACTCACCCTGGTGCCCCTTCAGCATCCTGTTTTTGCCGGGGCAGCTCTCCCGCTCCTTCGCCTGGACTGGAAAGCCTTCTTCTGTCGCTACAGCTTTCTGCCACTCCAGAAGACCCCCTTCCTGTCCCTCGTCCAAGCGCCGCTTCCTAGCAATGTTCCTAGAGATCATAAGCCCTATGAGGACAGGGTTGTTGCTTGCGCGGTCACTGCTGTGTTCCCAGCATCCAGAATTGTGCCTGACGCGCAGCTGTCGCTCGATATATATTCACGCAGCGAGAGTGAACTTCCAGAATCCACCAGGTAAGCAACCGGACACGTACCCGGGTGCTTATGCATTCCACTCCACAACTAGAATGAACTTGTGGCCTATCTTCACAGGGATAGATAACACTTCCATTTCACAGATGGACAGCTCAGTTGGTTCAGATCATCCAAGACCCGAACGATTTCATGTAAAAGTCTCTCCCTTCCCTAGGAATATTTTTTACAGCCAAAAAAATAGACGCTCTGGAAAAATGGAGCCCGTGAAGGGAACGTTACCCACGTCATTTAACATTTCTCGAGGAGATAACGAATTTAATTGATGGGGCACGGCTTTCCTGGATCGATTCAACAGCAAATATTTCGCTTCCCTGAAAACAAAACAGAACAAGCAAAACAAAACTCTGCTCGGCCTCAGTGACAGGAACTCTCCGCTAGCAGCTCTGCCTGGGCTGTTTTTTGTTTTGTTTTGTTTTTTTGCATGTGTGGTTTTAGGAGAGGCTTCCAGATCGCATGTGCTCTGCACAGCAACCACGGACACTTAACATCCATTAAATAATAATGAGACAGGAGGCCTGGAGTTTTTCTGCTGCTCCCAGGTCTGTCCCTTACTTAAGTGACCTTGGACAAACCCATTCCCTCCCTGCTCTCTGATTTCCGCGCGCCTGTTTCAGGGTAATGTTTACGACTAAGGTGCTTTATAAAATCTGGGGATCGCGACTGGCACTTCGCCCTTCGCCCGGGCGGCGTAGCTCCCCCGCTATCCCCCGGGGATGCCCGCAGGAGCCCCGGGGGAAGCGCCCGCGCACCGCCGTGCCGCGCTGGCGGGGCCGTCCCGGGGACGGTCCGGGCGTCCCGGGCCGCGGCGGGTCGGCTTCCCGGGCTACCGAGGGCTGGAAGGCGGGTGAAGGCGACCGTCCCCGGACCGCCCCTCCCTCCCGGCCGCCGCTCTGCGCCGCGCGCCAGCTGTGCGGGCCGCCCCGGCCGGCCGTCCCCGGGCACCGGGCCGCGGCCGCGGGGGG
This sequence comes from Felis catus, assembly GCF_018350175.1. NCBI lineage: Eukaryota > Metazoa > Chordata > Mammalia > Carnivora > Felidae > Felis > Felis catus. Next base: position 2,102,564 of record NC_058384.1, read on the forward strand.
CCCCGGGCGGCCGGCGGGGAGGTGCGGGGACCGACAGGCGGGCCGCGCGGCCGCGCATTGTTGTCGCGCTCGCCGAGCACAGCCATCTTGCGTCGGGCGGCCCGGCGCCGCCACCTGCGGGGAAAGTTGCGCGCGGGCGGGCCGTCCGCCCCGGGGCCCCCGCGGCCGCGTAGCCCCCCCCCCCGGGCCGTCCCCCCCCCCTCCCCGCCGCCCCGCCCCCACGCCGCCCGCAGGCCCGGGCGTTCACCGGCCGCGCCCGCCGCCCCTCCCCCACCGCCCCTGGGCGCCCCGACCCCGGGCTCCGGGCGCGGGATGACGTGGGCGCCAGCGGGGTGGGGGGGGAGGAGGGGGCGGCGGGCGGTTTGGGGGGGGGGGGGAGCCGAGCGCGGGCGCGGGGCCGGGGGCGCGCGGGCCGGCCGGCCGGCGGGCGGGCGGGCGGCCGTCGCGGCGGGAGCCGGCGGCCCTCCGGCACGTCTTTTGTGTTTGTACACACTCGGCGCGAGGCGGCCGCGGGGAGGGAGCGGGCGGCGCGCGGGGGAGGGGCGAGCGCGCGCCAGCGAACGAACGCGCGGGGGGAGGGGCGGGGGCGGGGCGCTGGCGGGGGCCGGGGGCGGGGCCGAGCCTTCCCTCCATTGTGTGTGATTGGCTGGCGCGCGGCGCGGGGGCGGGGCGGCGTGTGTTGGGGGCCAGCCTCGGTGTCAGCCATCTTTCAATTGTGTTCGCAGCCGCCGCCGCGCCGCCGTCGCTCGCTAACGCCAGCGCCGCCTCTAGCTCGCCGAGCTCCAGCCGAAGGAGAAGGGGGGTAAGTTTCCCCGGCCGCCCGCCTCCCCGGGACCGGGCCCCGCTCGCCGCCCGCCGCCGCCCGGGCCCCGGCGCCGCGGGCACGGCCCCCCCCCCGGCCCCCCGGGCCCGGCCCGCAAACTTTTTGGCCCAGAAATGGAGGTGAGGAGCGAGTTTCCGCGTCCCCGAGGCGGCGGCGGCGGCGGCTCTCCCCCGTCTCTCGCCGCCTCAGCCCCACAGCAGCAGCCGCCGCGGCGCCGAGCCGCTCTCCCTCCTCCCCGCGCCCCCGGCTCCCCTTTCTTCGGCCAAATCCCGCCCGCCGCCCCTTCCCGGGACCCCAGACCCTCACCACGACCCGCGCGGGCCCCTTCCCTGCCGCCCCCGGGCCCCGGGCCCCGGTTTTCGGGCGGGAAAAGGGGGGAAATCGCCGCCGCTTCGCACCCCGGGCTAACTCGCTTTTTGCTGCCTCCCCACAGTTGTTGCTGAGCTTCACCATCTTGTCTCTCTTCTCTGGTCACCGACCATGTTTTCTCCCCCGTCTCTCTCTCTTCCCCGTTTCGAGAACGGAGGAGAATTTTTTCAGAGAGGGACATTTTTTTTTTTCTCCTTTTTTGGAGAAGCGGAAACTTGATGCATTGGAAATGCAAAAAAAACTTTTGCATTTTGGAGGGCGGCACGTGGCGGGGGATCGGGGCGTTTCGGAGCGGCTTGGGTGCGTCGTGCCCCCGGGAGGAAGGGGCTCCGGGCGCCGATGGTTGGCGTGTGGGTCGGGGCGCTGGGGGCCGCGGCGGGGGCGCGGGGGGCCGGGCCCAAAAGTTTCCGCGGGCCGGCGCGGGCGGCGATCACAGCCCGGCTGCGGGGCGCTCGGCTGCGGCGGAGCCCACGACGGCCGGCCGCGGGACCGGGCTTTGTGGAGAGCCGGCCGCCGGGCGCCGCTGTCCCCTCCCGCGTCCCCGGGCGCCGTGTTGTCAACACGCTGTGGAAACGCGACCCCAGGCGTGTTTTCAGAGCTTCGCCCGGGTCCGTCCGCGGCCGGGCGCCCGGCGGTGGGGGGCGCGGGGGTGGGGGGGGAGACCGGAGGCTTTTTGCCGAAATTTGACTCGACCTTTCTGTGTTTTGTGGCTTCGTTCTTTGGACTTGTTTGCGGGTCGGATGTTTGCAGACGTTTCTGATTTCTACTTTAATTAAAGAGAGGGAGGCCGAGGCCGTTAGGGGGGTCTTTTTGTTTTGCCGTCGGTCTTTGGAGGGATGGTCGGCGTTAGAGGTCCCAATTTCCGAGTCCCACAGTTTGTTTCGAGAAGTCCTGTCTGGGTGGCAGGCGTGATCTGCACCCTGGCGAATTATATAACATGACGGACATTGTTGGGTTTTTTTTGTTTTGTTTTGTTTTGTGCTGGGCCTAATTTCCAGCCTGGCGGGGGCGGGGGCCGGCAGTGGCAGGAAAACTTGAACGTCTGGGGGGGTCGTGTGTATGATTTTTGTTTTTGATGCTGGTAGGTAAGTGAGGAGGTCTCAGTACCATGGCTCGTACAAAGCAGACTGCCCGCAAATCGACCGGGGGTAAAGCACCGAGGAAGCAACTGGCTACAAAAGCCGCTCGCAAGAGTGCGCCCTCTACTGGAGGGGTGAAGAAACCTCATCGTTACAGGTATTTTTTTTTTTTTTAAAGAGGAACTAGTGGGATAGAGTCCGTCTACGGAAGCAGCAATTGTAAAATATAATGAAAAGATGTATAACCAGCAGACTTTTTGATCTAGGGAAACCGATGTTTTTCCTCTTTTGAATATTTGCTAATACTTTAAAAACGTATGCGCGTGTGTGTCCCAAAACATAGTGTTGGGTCTTGTCGGAATGTTTTATTTTGAAGCTACCCAGAGCCCAAAGGAGACCTACTGAATCACCGATGATGTTAATGAGATAGATTCTCGTTTTATTTAGTTGTTATGTTAGTAACGTGTGTTTTTAAAATAATAAAGTGTTTTTTAAGTACATGTGTGAGGATGGACACTCGTTTTTGGCAAAATAATACATTTTGATACCAATTCTATTTTAATAATACTCAAGGTGGGGTGTTTTGTTTGAGTAAAGTTCTTCATTTACTTAAATGGGTGTATTTCCTCGTTAGCAGTCTGGTGTTGAGCTGCCCTCAGCAGTGTTGTTAAGGGCATCCGCCGTTAGAGGGCAGAAGCTGTCTGTACTTAGCCTCTGCAAATGATTTTATAGTTACTCTAAAATAAAAGCTCACAGAGTGGGAAGAAATAAGTCAGACTTGAGGTACGTTTTTGTTGACACTTAATAAAAATAAAAAAAAAAAGATGCACAAACACTCTGCCCTGTGGAAGGCACACCGCGCCATCAGGAGTATCCAGACTTCATCATTCCTGACGGATGAGCCGTAGTCAAAGTAAACGTGTTCTGGGAAATGGGCCTTGAGTATACCTGAGTGTGTTTTTAAATGAAGCCCACTGAGTGGTGTTGGTGCGTCTTTTAGAAGAAGCAAAGCTAGTAATACCAAATTGACAAGAGTCTGAATGTTGACTTTTTATTAGTGGCCTCACACCCTCCCAAGTAATGATACGTTATTGACGCCCCTGTGTTAAGACGAAGAAAGTGAATGGGACTCGGATAAATGCCCTGCTCAGAATCTCCTTTCATGTTACGCTTTTTGCTTTCAAGGAATGGTTCTGTTACTCTCGACAGCTTTGAATATTCAGAGCATAAACTGATGAGGGAAATTTTATACCCAAGCTAAAAAACAGAAAACGGGTGGTTTATTTTTTGGACGATGACTGGATTTGTTAAAGCTAACCGCTTATCTTTGTTAAAGATAACCATTTGTTTAATGTTGTTTTGTTTTGTGTTAAGGCCTGGTACCGTGGCACTCCGCGAAATTAGACGTTACCAGAAGTCCACTGAACTTCTGATCCGCAAACTTCCTTTCCAGCGTCTGGTGCGAGAAATTGCTCAGGACTTCAAAACAGACCTGCGCTTCCAGAGCGCGGCTATCGGTGCTTTGCAGGTAAAGTGGCGGGTGGGGACGGCTCTGAGAGTCGGCCGTCCTGCTGTGTACCAAGAACAGTTCTAAGTCTTTCCACGTGCTTTGATCGGCACAGCCCGTAAGGTGGGCCATACCTTTGCTTCACCGTTGAGATGTCAGAAAGGTTAGGTTGCTCAAGGTCATACACACCGAAAATGCGACTTGAACCCATTTGGGTGACAGTCCTCATCTGAACCCATCTGGCTCCGAACGGTATAACGTTCGTTCCGGTATACCGTCTTTCAGTTTTTTAAACATTGCGTTGAGAACGGTGTCTCGAGGAAAAAAGAACCCTCTTGTTCGGTCATGGGTGCTGCGGGACATTACAAAGATGTGGGACTAAGGTCTGTGTTGGTCATCAGTTTTAAGCAGTGATCGCTGGAAAAGGCATGGAGAGTTGGTGTCTTTCTGGATGCGCAGAGGCCACGCGAGAGGGGAGCGCGGTGTCGGTGGGGAGCCTGTGCACTGAGCTGAAGGAAGCACCCAGCTAGCTGGCATGGGCTTGGCCGTAGGGAGAAAAGGTGCGCTTCGAGATCACACCGTACGTGTTAAGGGGCAGGGATGTCAGGACTTGGAGTTGGCCAAAGAGGATTATGGATCTCCGCTTAAATGGGAAGCACGTTGAATTTAATCTCCACACCAGGTGTCAGAACTCTGAGAAGTACGGTCTTAGAGGTGGTTACATATCCATAATATTTGTGTCTTGTCCCAGCATTAAAACTTGAAATGCCCACGGGTAACATGCTTGATTAGAGGTGAGAATATAATTAATACCAATCACTAACGTGTAACCTGTTTTATATTGTGTTTGGCATGTTTTAGATCGGTGTATCTCAGACTACTGCCTCCATGAGAGCAGGGGTTTGGAAGTGACTAAAAGTGCGGATTTCTAGGCACCACAGACGTGAATCAGAATCCCTGGGGGTGCGGGGACCACAGTCCACATGCGCTCCATTGGAGGATTGTGAGGCTGCTGTTGCCGTGGCGAGCTTTGGCTTTACATGGGAGGGAGATTTGATAGGTGGGTTCTATGCTGAAGTGCGATTGGTTGAGCTGTTTCTATGGTTAGTCTGAACTGGGTTTGATTGGTGGATTCCAGGAGTAGGCATCCATTAAATTCTCAATGAATTGAAATTACTGAAATTTCAAACTACTAAAATCTTCTAGCGCTGGTACTTAAAACTCTTTTTTCTGTTTTAATCGTTGTTTACCGTGAGGTCTCCTTTCGTCTATCACTACAGTTGCAAGTCACATTTTGCCCGCTGTATTTTCCAAGATTGTCAAGCATATGATACAAAGCTGCTAGTTTTGGTTCCTAGTCCCAGTTAGCCAGGACTGTGCTTAAAAAACCCATTATACTGGGAAGTCCCAACGTGTTCGTGTTAAACGGTCGGTCCGTGGTAGAGCCTTGTAAATGGAGATTACTAAGCAATCTGGGCAAAACACTATGTCTTTCCAGTTCATGTGTAAACTTCACGGTCACTGGCACGAAGGTGTGTGGTTTAGGTTAGCAAGTGTTCCTGTATTGGTTTTGAGCACAATGTTTCCTTCTGCTGCCTGTACTCCAGCAGTTAGATGGCTGTTTGGAAAGAGTAATCTTTGTTACCAGTTTTTTTGTGCACGTGTTTGCTTTCTGTATCCACGCACTTCAGTTCTCTCAAAGACAGGGATGGAGAATTTGCTGGTGGAAATAACAGAAGAGAGCAGTTGAAATAAAATTCAAAAAGTCTTTTTATTTTTGGTTTAGAATCACACAGTTGACAAGTTTCCTAATAGAACTAAATGAGATGGGGAGGTGGTGCGGGGGGGGGGTGAGGGGTAAAGAAATTAGTCTGGGTTTGCCATACGATACTCAGGAACGGACGGACTTAAAATCTAACCTTTGTCTTTAATGTCTGAGAGTTTGGACTTGAGGTATCCTCGTGTTAAAAACGTAGACATTGGTGTTTCGAAATGATGGGAGAATCAGACATTGAATATAGTCAACGCGTTGTAAATTAACATTTCCTTCTAGTTGTAAGATACTTTTTCTTTTGCCATTATCTCAAAATTGGTTTGTTGGGCTATAAATTTATGTGGCAGTCTTTCATTCCCATTAGAGCCTTCCCGTTGAGAAGGTTTTAGGATCTGTGTAATAGAATTAGAAATATATGGGTCATGGTCAAATCCCCCGTGGGTATAGAATACTCTCCCAGAGCCGACCAGACATAACCCTATAAAACCAGTAGCCGGGCTCCAAGACAGAAGTGAGAATGGCCACGTGCCATTCGGAGCAGTACCAGGGAGCCCATGGATCATTCTGCTCTTAAATGGTCTCAGAACCACGGGACCTGTTGGCTTGTCCATCTAGCAGCTCACAGTGCTACGTTTTGCAGAAGCATTCTGGATGGGCGTGAGGCCGGGTGAAACAAAATCAAAGTGGTGTCTTGCCTGAGGAACGTCAGTCCTATTTGATGTGTGTGGTGAGCCCATCGGAGCCCACACTATGCCTTGGTCTCCACACCTCTCACCCATTCCTTAGAATATTGTAAGAATGAATCCCCGGCTGTTAAAGGCTTTTGCCTTCATTACATCCTTTGGAATGTTTGCATGGAAAAGATGTAAACTTACTTGGGGTTAGATTTAAAAAGCAAACATTTGTTGAACATCTACTCCAAGGCAAGGTGTCGTGAGTAGAAAACAAGACTCTATTATAAAGTTACGTACATAAGAGGGTGGCTCTGGCCAGAGAAGCAGCAGGGAGTCTGGAGGAAGGAGTTCAAGGCTTTGTGCCCTTGGGAGCTGGGAGTGGAAGTGCTTGCTTCCTCCTGCTCGGAAAGTCTGAGCTAGGCCTTAGTGGGTAGATAAAACCTGACTCTTAAATGCAGCAGGAGGCTCCTGGGGGGCCCAGTCAGCTAAGCGTCTGACTCTTGATTTTAGCTCAGGTCATGATCCCACGGTTCCTGATCCCGCAGTTCCTGAGTTCGAGCCCCACATCCATTAGTATAGAGATTCCTTGGGATTCTCTCTCTCTCTCTCTCTCTCTCTCTCTCTCAAAACTAAATAAACATTAAGAAAAAACGCAGCAGAAGAACATTGTAGGGGTTGTAAAATTTAGATGAAAGAAATTTTCATAGAAGAGAGACATAAGGCAAAAAAATTGAAGATATATAAATGTGAAGGGCGTACTTTTTCATAAGATGATAATGTGAACCAGTTGAATTAATTGTTGCTGCGTTGATGCTTGGGAAAGCAAGTCTCCGTAGTTTTATTGCAAAATCACAAGCAAATCTGCCTGTTCCTGTCTACATATTTTGTGTTATGTAGCATAAGTGGCTGAAATTGCTCAAGTGTCGGGTGGCATCATTTTTAGCTTTATTGTTACCTAAGGGTTCCAAAATGGAAAATATTTTTTTTATTAGGACAAAAACAGCAACTACAGGAATCTTGGTTTTTCTAAGTATCTTGATCAGAGAAGTAACTTTTCTACAGAGAAGGCGACAAGGCCAGACAGCCCCGTCTGGTGCTCCTGAGCCACTAAAACAGCTGGGCGGGTGACTGGACTGGTAAAACGGTTTCTGCCTCTCGGAATGAGGAAGCAAATGTGACTTCGGCTAAAGGACTCTTTAGCTTTTCAGACAGCTGTAAGGTCTACTAACCTGACTTGCCAAGTGTCCGGGAACAGTTCCCACAGCTGGCGGTTTCTGAGTGGTGGTAGAGAGAGGGGGTGCCTTCAAAGACTCCTCGAGTGTAATGAGAAAAACCAGAGGGATCCATATTAATACGAGAGGGGAAAAGGTCACTGCGGGTTGGGGAGCACAGAGGAAGGTGCGCTTGGAGGGGGCACATCTAGGCAAAACAGGTCCAAGAATGTAAACAACGCCAGCGTGTTGTGCTCTGGGACCCGTGGGCCCCACGTGATAGAACGGAGGTGGAAAAGAAAAGGTTGATGGGGGGACCATGTGATGGAAGCCAGTTGTCCGCTGTGTTGGATTATTGGCAAGCAAAGGTTCAGGCAGATACTCCGGGGCGAGCGGGATTCGGGATGAGGAGGACGCTGGCGAGGAGACAGGATTAGAGTCTAAGCTGGAGTTCCTGGATTAAATGGGATTCGCCGAAGACGTTTCGGTGGAGAAGAGATCGCGTGTTAACAGGAGAAAAATCGAAGCTTAGTGACGAAATCGTTTGACTCTTGTGTAATTTGCTGAAGGTTTCCAAGCTCGAGCCTTCCGCTTTTCCTCAACTGCCTTTCAGCCTGTCCCCCAGGTTTTAAAACGTACCCGTTTGGTGAGCAGGTCAGCGTCTTCTGGAGCGGCTTTTCAGAGGTCCGAAAACCTCGTCATCTGAACCGGTACAGACTGCCCCGTGACGGGTGCTAATAACGCCATTGATGCCTTTTTCTTTGCTCCTTTGCAGGAGGCAAGCGAGGCCTACCTGGTGGGCCTCTTCGAAGACACCAACCTGTGTGCTATCCATGCCAAACGTGTAACAATTATGCCAAAAGACATCCAGCTAGCGCGCCGCATACGTGGAGAGCGTGCTTAAGAATCCACTCTGATGGAAAACGTTTCGTTCTTTTAAAAAAAAAAAAAAAAAAATTTCTCTTCTTCCTGTTATTGGTAGTTCTGAACGTTAGATATTTTTTTTCCATGGGGTCAAAAGGTACCGAAGTATATGATTGCAAATGGAAAAATCGGGGACAGAAATCAGGTATTGGCAGTTTTTCCATTTTCATTCGTGTGTGAATTTTTAATATAAATGCGGGGACATAAAGCATTAATGCAAGTCAAAATGTTTCAGTGAACACGTTTCAGCAGTTCAACTTTATAACAATTATAAATAAACCTGTTAAATTTTTCTGGACAATGCCAGCATTTGGATTTTTTTAAAACGAGTAAATTTCTTATTGACGGCAACTAAATGGTGTTTGTAGCATTTTTATCATACGGTAGATTCCATCCATTCACTATACTTTTCTAACTGAGTTGTCCTACATGCAAGTACATGTTTTTAATGTTGTCTGTCTTCTGTGCTGTTCCTGTAAGTTTGCTATTAAAATACATTAAACTGTACCTGCTTTTGGTCTTTATTCTCACCCCTGCCCGTGTAGTTCAGTCACTTGAACCGTTAAGAGTCATTTTAGTGCCAAGCGGTTTGTCACCTCCCGTCTGAGACGAGACCGTTGAGAGACGGAGAAAGGATACGTTCTGTGTGGAAAGGAAGCTGGAGCTGTTGGTTTTCCTCCTGGTTTAAAATTTGCAGAGAGTAAATCTGTTCGTGAAAACCAGATCCTTTGGATCTGACCCTTTGGATACGTGGTGCTCCAACCGGGCGAGTCCCCACCCACCCGGCGGAAGCACATGGAAACGGGGAAACCTTCCTGAGGTCTGTCCACTGACAGACCTGCGCCGTTGAACTTTGTTCCGCAAGTGTAACGGTAAGTCTGGCTCCGCAGCGAGGGCCCTGGAGGCGCGTCCACCCCGAGGTGACCGGTCAGGCCCCGAGACTTGCTTCCCGGCGCGGTTTCCCTCGGGGAGGGGAGCGCACGTTCTGCGGCCGGGAACGCGGCCCTGGTGGGCGCGCTGGTTCCAACGCCGCAGCGCGTGGAGCTGCTCTCGAGTCCGGCGGAACTAGGTCATCGACGGGCCGAGAACAGTCCGGGAGAACGTTGGGCTGCTGCGCCGCTCGTTCACGGGCTCTTTCTTGACTTCATTTTCATTTTTATTTTTTATGTTGATTTATGTTTGACAGAGACAGAGCATGAGCGGGGGAGGGGCAGAGAGAGAGGGAGACACACATTTCAGAGCCTGCTTCCAGTTTGTTGACGTGGGGTCATAGTTTTGTGTGTGTTCTTAAGTAAACTCTCTGCTCCACGTGGAGCTTGAACCCTGAGGTCCGGAGGCACATGCGCCACCGACTGAGCCGGCCCGGCCGCCCCCTAAGAGCCAATTTTTAATGAGCTTCCCCAGTCCGGTTTTGGCAGGCGCACACAATAGGCCCTCGCCGCCTGTTCGTGGAAACGGACGGGAGAGCGGGGGTCTCCGATGGGTTAGGAGAGGCCGCGCTTTGAGCCGAGTCCCTTAGGATTTGTACTAAACTGTACTTTACAAAGCTTTAGCTTTGCCAACTAAAAAGCCTGTTTCTGCCTTTCGCATGAAGCGGTCAGGGTACCCGTTAACCCATCTTGTTGAGTGAGGAGTCCTTGACTGCTGCGGTCTGGGCACGAACATACAGTAAGTCGCAGGTTATAAAACGGAGCGGTTAGAAGCCGCCCGGGACCGCATAGATGAGGCTGGCGCTCCGCGCACGCTGTGATGGGCTCGTCCCGATATTCCACGGTCTGTCAACATCTGACGTGTTCTATTCCGAGGAGGCGGGGAATTCATTCCTACTTACAAAGGAGGCGATAACTTCGGGAGGATTATTCTTCGTTACCGGTGTGTACGACTCGCACAGTTTTAGTTCGGGGCCGTTACCGGACTTGCGGGTGTGAGTGACCTGCCGGCCCCTTGGTCCCTGGGTTCATGTTCAGTAACAGGTGGTAATCTCTCCCCCACTGCTACGCTTTGGAATCCTTACCTGACAACGCCACCTGGGAGAAGTGCCCAATCGGATTTGCCCCCAAAGTGACGTGGGGGGGGGGGGCTGCGGCTCAACTCCTTACGCCTCGTTAAGCTCAGTCTTCCACATCTTCAACAAGCTGACCCACTTTGGAAGACCAAAGTAACTTGCCAAAACAGCTAGTTAGCGCCTCTTACGCTTCCAGAAAATATTCCTAAAGTCTTACAGAAGAAAAACCCGACATTACAGGGTAAGATACAAATAATTTTAGGTTCGGTAGGTCTTGGAAAATCAGGGGAATACTTGAACTGGGAGAACTTCGGGGCAGGAATTTGGAGACCGTTCTCTTAAGCAAGTGGAGCGAATGTCACCTGGCTGATAGACTTGGGTGAGCAGGTGCCCGAAAGTCCCCAAGTTTCCCCTCCGATCTGTACAGTCTAAAATCCGAGAGGAAGTAAATTCCAATTTGCAGGCTTGAGCCCATCAAGGATCTGCTAGATGCTGAGGATGTAAAAGCATAAATGCCTCCAACTCAACAGCCGGGACGGGGTCACCCTTCTCTACCGATGTCCTACATGAAGAAGCTTGTCCGAGGTCACAGTTCACCCAGACAGGATTTGGTCTCCAGTTGACTCTGTCCAGGGCCTCGCCCTCCCACTGCCACGCTCTGAGCGTTATTTTTGCCGGGAGTGACAGACGTTAGGGAAAGTCTCTGACAGTGGGAACAAGTCAGGAAAAAGGACAAAACTGGGAAGGAGGGGGACAGACGATAGAAATCACAGGAAAACCCTCTGCCTTTTTTTGCCACCTGTTCCGTCTCCAGCAGTCCCCTAAATTCCTCCCTCTCCCTCACCTCCGTAAATCCCACTGATGCTTACTCCAAAATGGCATCTGAGACTTTGCAGTGACACTCCTGCCCCCTACTCCAAGCTGCCACCTTCCACCCGGACCACGGCAACACCTTATATCTGCACCCCCACCCCTGGCCCTTCACACAGCCTCCGGAGAAATGCTGCTAAAGCCAATCATTTCAGGACGTCCCCAACTTAAAAAAATACCGAATGGTCAGGGCGCCTGGAGGGCTCTGTCGGCTGAGCATCCAACTCTTGATTTCGGCTCAGGTCGTGATCTCACGGTTTGTGGGTTCGAGCCCCATGTCAGGCTCTGCACTGACAGTGTAGAGCCTGCTTGGGATTCTCTCCCCTGCCCCGTCCCTCCCCCCCTCCCCTTGTGCTCTCTCTCTCAAAATAAATAAACTTAAATTTTTTAAATTTTATTTTGAGAGAGAGAGAAAGCACGAGTGGGGAAAGGACAGAGAGGGAGACACAGACTCCGAAGCAGGCTCCAGGCTCTGAGCTGTCAGCACAGAGCCAGGTGTGGGGCTTGAACTCATGAGTTGTGAGATCATGACCTGAGCCCCCCAGGTGTCCCCCCCACACACACAATTTTTTTAAAATATCGAATGGCTTCCATTGCACACTGACTACCACCTAAACTCGTTGGCTCATGAGTCCCCATGTGACTTGGCCTTCCAGTCTGTCCACCTGTCGCTTACTAGGGTGCAGCCAAACCCCTGCCCACCTGCCTTTTTGTCACCCCCTTGGCTTTATTGCCTGAGGATGCATCGAAACCTGAAATGCCCTCGCTCGCTTTTTTATTGGCCATGCCCGCTAGCACGAGCTGAAAGAACCAGGTTTCGCGAGTTTTCCACGGTAACCCCAGGGGTGGCACAGAGTAAGCCTGTATGAAAATCGGCCGGAGTCCGCTAGAGGGACGGGGTGTTGCCGCTTTCCTTCCGATTTTAACACTTCTGAGACCTTCACGGACGGGCTGCTGTTGGATCGGATCCCCACTGAACCTCATGTCATTAGGTGTGGGGCTCTAAACGAATCAGGACCGGGTGTACCTTCACCATTGATAAGGGGAGTCAAATCGATAACATTAGTGGCGAAACCCTAGGCCAGAAGCATTCTAAAGTCGTCATGAACACTTTTCGACGCTATTAAACGTCTCTTGGAAAGTTCTAGTCAAGGAGAAAATATGTTTTTGAAAAAGGAAATCATTATTTGCAGGACGCCTTCGTGGTTCAGAGTTCAGGCTCTGGGGGCGACGGGGTGACTCCGTCGGTGAAGCGTCCGACTCCGGCTCAGGTCATGAGCTCGCGGTTTGTGAGTTTGAGCCCCACGTCAGGCTCTGTGCCCACCGTGCGGAGCCTGCTTGGGATTCTGTCTCCTTCTCTCTCTCTGCCCCTCCCCCACTCACTCTGGTGCGCTCTCTCAGGAAATGAATAAACATTAAAAAAAAATTTTTTTTTTTAATTAAAAAGAGTTCAGGCTCTGGAGGGGCGCCTGGCTGGCTCAGAAGAGCACGTGACCCTTGATCTCAGCGTCATGAGTTTGAACCCCACCTTGGGTGTGGAGATTACTAAAAAGAAATTTTTTTTGGTAAAGATCTCAGGAGCTGAACTGCCACTCTAAGCCACTCTCCTAGCAGTGTGACTTTGGAAAACTTGCCCAGTCTCCCATGCCTCATTCATGAAGTATGTAGGAAGCACCTACTATGCGCCAGGCGCTGTGGTGGGAATATGGAAGACAGCAAAACAACGTCCCCAGTCCTCTTGGGGAAAGTACAGTCTCGTGGGGGAAGTGGACGATAAAGAAGTAAAACACATTTAAAAAATAAAGTAGGGGCGCCTGGGGGGCTCAGTTGGTTAAGCAACCAACTCTCAGTTTCAGCTCAGGTCACGATCTCACGGTTCGTGGGTTCGAGCCCTTGCATCGGGCCCTGGGTTCTCTCTCCTTCTCTCTGCTCCTCCCCTGCTGTGTCTCTCAAAATAAATAAACATTAAAAAAAAAAAAAAAAAAGACCTGCCTGAAAGAAAGGAGAGCCATTTTATTTTTGAGAGAGAGAGAGAGAGAGCGCGAGTGACCAGGAGCGGGGAGGGGCAGAGAGAGGGAGACACGGGATCTGAAGCAGGCTCCAGGCTCCCAGCCGTCAGCACAGAGCCCGACGCGGGGCTCGAACTGAGAGTTGTCCACTGGAGATTGGCAACACGGAGGTGATCGTGATCTTGACAAAAACAGTCTTGGGGAAATAGAGGGCGCGAGACCCGATGGGAGTGGAGTCAAGAAGAGACCGGGGCTTCAATCAAAATAATTGCACTCGCAGGCGCCTGGCCGGCTGGATGGAACGCACAACTCTCGATCTCGGGGTGGTGAGTTCGAGCCCCACGTTGAGCGGGCTTAGAGCTGACTTGAAAAAATAAATAAAAAGAGAATCGGAGGAAAGGAATTGGAATCAGCAAGAAGAGGGAACTCCAGAAGTTTTGCTTAAAATACAGGGAGATGGAAACTAGCTGAAGAGAAAACAGGACCGCGGGTTGGTTGGCTTGTGTTTTTCTCCCTGTAAGATAAGAGAAATAGAATGTTTGCTACTGAGTCTCTTCTATGTGTTGTTGGGGTTGTGCGGATTGTATGAATCAAAACATGGCAAGTGCTTGGAACTCTTTCCGGCACGTAGTAAATGCTCAATAAATATTCACTGCTAGTTTTGTTATAAAATTATTATTTTTTTCCATTTTTTTAACGTTTATTTATTATTTTTTTTTAATTTTTTTTCAACTTTTTTATTTATTTTTGGGACAGAGAGAGAGACAGAGCATGAACGGGGGAGGGGCAGAGAGAGAAGGAGACACAGAATCGGAAACAGGCTCCAGGCTCTGAGCCATCAGCCCAGAGCCCGACGCGGGGCTCGAACTCCCGGACCGCGAGATCGTGACCTGGCTGAAGTCGGACGCTTAACCGACTGCACCACCCAGGCGCCCCACGTTTATTTATTTTTGAGACAGAGCATGAACGGGGGAGGGTCAGAGAGAGGGAGACACAGAATCTGAAACAGGCTCCAGGCTCTGAGCTGTCAGCACAGAGCCCAACGCGGGGCTTGAACTCATGGACCGCGAGATCATGACCTCGGCCGCTTAACCGACTGAGCCACCTAGGCGCCCCTAAAATTGTTATTAACAAATAATACTTATCCTGAAAGCCTAAGAGTTTCAATTACAAAATTATTGGGTTTAAAAAAAAAGAGTTTAATGTTTGTTTATTTTGGAGAGACAGAGAAAGAGACAGAGCATGAGCAGGGGAGGAGCAGAGAGAGAGAGGGAGACCCAGAATCCGAAACAGGCTCCAGGCTCTGAGCTGTCAGCAAGGAGCCCGGCACGGGGCTCGAACTCACAAACCGCGAGATCATGACCTGAGCCAAAGTTGGACTGGACGCTTAACCGCCTGAGCCACCCAGTGCCCCACAAAATTATTGGTTTTAATGAGATCTCAGTAAGATAGCAGGCTATGAAATATACAAAGGTCAACAGAATTTCTATACATTACCAATAACTAGCTACAAATTTATAATGAAACTAATTGTTGGTTATAAGATCAACATAAAAACTGTAATGTAAAAAATTCTATCTACAATGTCCACTTCTCGATAACACGCCAAAAAATAAGCTTAGGAAGTGTGTGAGAATTATTTTTAAAAAATCTTTTTTGAAGACCATAGAAAAGATCTGACTACATCAAGAAAGATGTATATTCCTTGATGGAAATGCTCAATACCGTAAAGATTTTAGATTCTTCCACACTGAGACAATCTCAACAAAATTTCTAACAAGATTTTTAATGGAACTTGGCGCTAATTCTGAGTTCATCCGGGAGAGAAAATATGCATGCAAGAATTAAGAAACTTTAGGGGCGCCCGGGGGGCTCCGTCGGTTAAGCATCGACTTCGGCTCAGGTCATGATCTCACGGTTCATGAGTTCGAGCCCCGCGTCGGGCTCTGCGCTGACAGCTCGGAGCCTGGAGCCTGCTTCGGATTCTGGGTCTCCCTCTCTCTCTGCCCCTCCCCTGCTCACACTCTGTCTCTCTCTCAAATAAAGATAAAAAAAAATTGAAGAAAAAAAAGAAATTTTGGAAACTTCCTTGAAACAAACGTCAAAGTATATTATAAAGCTATAAGATGTAAAACTAATACCTGCAGAAGGTAAGCAAATAGATCAATGGAACTAAAGAGTCAAGAAACAGAACCCAGACTGTGTGGGAATGCAATATATAATATAGTGGTAAAAACTTGGATAAGAGGGGCGCGCGGCTGGCTCCATCCGTGGAGTGTGCAACTCTTGATCTTGGGGTTGTAGGTTCGAGCCCCACCTTGGGTGTAGAGATTACTCAAAATAAAATAAAATCTTAAAAGAGGAAGAAGAAAAAGAAAACTTGGCTAAAGGTGACCCGTCGAGTTTTTAAAGTGAAAGAGAATTGCACTATTCATGAGAGAGCATGTGTTTTGTTTTGTTTTTTTACTTTTTTTAATGTTTATTTATTTTTGAGAGACAGAGACAGAGCATGAGTGGGGGAGGAGCAGAGAGGGAGATCTGAAGCAGGCTCCAGGCTCCAAGCCGTCAGCACAGAGCCCCAGGCGGGGCTCGAACTCGTGACCTGAGCCGAAGTCGGATGTTTAACCAACTGAGCCACCCAGGCGCCCCTCTTCACATGTTTTAATACGCTTCCCCAACATCTCCACCATAAACCTACAAATGGCAGCACTGTTTTGTATAACCGAGACATCTGAACAACCCAAATGTCTATCAGTGGAGAAATGGCTAAATAAAATTTTATGGAGTGATACTAAGAAGTACCGTGTAGCCATTACACAGAACGAGGCAGAGAAACCTATAGATGCTGACGTGGGAAAAGGTCCAAGCTCTACAGTGACACAGAACAAGCACACTGCGGGTAGTAGGTTTCTTTCTAGGAGTTTAACAACAAAGGCAGTGAACACACACCCCAGAACCTCTGTAGGTACGTGCGTGGAGATGGCCATATTACACACACATATTACAGGCCCGGGCCTGGAAAGGTCTGGACACGCCCGCCGGGTGGCTCATCGCCCCAGCCCCAGGGGGACCTTGGGACTGGGCAACCACTCGCTCAGGAGCAAGGCCTCAGACGCCGCCGCCCAACTTGTCACAACGGCGGGAAGGACGCACGGAGTGCCGAACACCTGCTCGCCCTAACCGCGCCTGGCTCTCCCGGGGACCTTCGGGGCCGAGCGCCACCGTGTGCGCCGCAGAGATGGCAGGACCCGGGCTCAGAGCGTCCCCACCTCCCCAGCCCCGCCCGGTCCGCGTCTCCGTCGCGTCCCTGGTTCCGGTTCGCGGGAGCCGTCGTGTCTGGACCCCCAGGTGGCATCCTTTTGCTGTCAGCAACGCGTGCACTGCGGCACCGGCAGGCGGCCTAGCCCATACCCGCGGGCGGGACACGTAACCTCCACCAGCCTCAGTTTACCAGTCTGAAACACAGGGACCACGGGGACAGGCACGAGGGGATTTCATGGGGCTTATTAGGAGTGAGCCTCTTTTTTTTTTTTTAAGTTTCTTTCTTTCTTTTGAGGAATCTCCACCCGCAAGGCGGGGCGCGAACTCACCACCCCACCGGGAGATCAGGACTCCAACGCTCCACCCACCGATCCAGCCGGGCGCCCAGGACCGAGCATTTTTAAGACGTAAAAGACACGTGGTACAAGAACCCTGGGGTTCCGGGCGGCACCTCTTTGGGTTTGCGTCGTGAGCGGATGAGATCGTGGAGAGGGTGCTGGCAGGGCCCGAAGCGGAGGGCGGCCGTGCGGGGTGCGTACACGACACGACAGGACGCGCGACAAGGGCTCCGCGCAGCCGGGGTCCCCGGGGTCCCGTCCACCTCCGCTCGGGGACGCCGGCCCTCCACGCCCTCCAGTCCCGCACATCGCCCCCACGTTCGCAGGGCGCACCGGGGGCTCTTCCCCGTCTGAGCGCTTCTGCAACCGTCTCCCGACCTCTGCTTGCGGCCTCCGCTCCCCTGCTCTGCCCCCCCCCCCCTGCCTTCCTCTTTCCTCCCCTCTCCTGCGGACTTCCCTCCTCTGCCCTCCCCTCTCCGCCCCTTCGGACTTCCCTCTCCTGCCCTCCCCTCTCCTCCCCTTCCCTCCCCTCCGCTCCCCAGCCCTCCCCTGAGGCCTCCCCTCCACTCCCTGGCCGCCTCCCCTGCTTTCATCTCCCCTGCTCTCTCCTCCCCTCCCCTGTGGTCTCCCCTCCCCCCTCTTCCCCTCCCTCAGGCGTCCCGGAGACCTCCCCACCGAGCTAGCAGAGCGGGCCAGCCCCCGCCTTCCTCCAGGCCCCCTCGCCTCTCCCCAGCACTCCGCGGGCTGCAGCGGCCGTCCCCAGACCACGCCCCTCGGGGTCCACGCCCCTCGGGATCCCGCCGCGCCCTCCCTGACCACGCCCTCCAGCTTCCGGGGCGTCCTCGGGCCCCTCCCAAGCGCAGCTCCCGAGACCACGCCCCTGGAGAGTCTCGCCGCGCCCTCTCAGACCACGCCCTCCGAGACCACGCCCCCGCGCTCCCGCCGGGTCCCAGGCCACGCCCCTGATCACGCCTCTCCGAGTCCCGGCCGCTGCGCGCCCGCCTAGCGCTCCGCCCTGCAGCGCGCCGCGCGCTAGTCTCCCCCGCGACCGTGGGCCTCGGCCGCCCGGAGCTGGACGCGGGCTCGCTGTCCCCGCAGCCCCTCCGGCCACAGGTTCGGGACCCCGGCCCGCGAGCTGCAGCCGCGGCCCTGAGAATGCCGCGCCTCCTGCCGAGGGCGCCCGGCACGCGGCCCCTCGGAAGACAAAGCTGCTTAGTGCTCGCCGCGTCCCGAGCAGGTGGGAGAGAATGATCTCTTCGGCGGCGGAGGAGCCCCCAGCAGCCGCGTCCCCCGGCGGGGCTGGGGGCAACCCCGGGGCAGCCGCCGCCCCCAGCCTCCCCCTACCCGCCGGCTCCCTTGCGCCGGGTTCGGCTTCGTCATTCCCGGGGCCGCGCGGCCTCGGGCTCAGCCTCTGCTAGGAGCTGGGACAGAGGATGACCCGGCGGCCCCCAGGTCCCCGGTCGGGAGAAGGCTCGTCCTACGGGGACACGCGGGAGGGAAGGGGCTGGGACTGAGCGCTTGGCCAGGGTGTCATTCCCGACCGCCTCGACGGTGAGCAGGGCTTACACGGGTCAGGACCAGAGAGAGACACCCGGCCGCGCTCGGGCTCAGGATCAGATTTCACTTAGGAACCAGGCTTGCGGAGTTGCGGCAAAGAGGTCGGTTAGGAGGTCACCCCAAGGCCTGCGGAGCTGCCCCTGGGGAGGAGGGAATCCCAAGTCCTGGAGAAGCCAAGTCTTGGGGACAGGGAAGTGGACGGGTATATAGGTGGCCTTCCACAGTCCCACGGTGGAAGCTCCCAAGGGCAAGGGCGGCTTAAAGGCTCAGCTCCCATTGTCTGGGGAGAGGGCGTGGGGAGGCCGGAGGAAGGGACCCCAGCACAAGCATCACCTGCAAGGCAGCCTTGCCCAGAGGTCTTAACAGGACCATTTTGTACATCAGAGACTGCCTCCCCGCCCCCCAACCAGACAGAATCAAGCTATTTTTCCAAGGAGAGGGCACATCCAGCCAGAAGGTGCTTCCTCCCTTTGGGGATCTCAGCCCAGGATCTCCCCAGAGCCTCCCTCCCTTCCCCTCTGCAGGGGCGGGGGGGGGGCACCAAGGAAGTATTTCCCACTCTGGGGGAGTAAAGAACAATGGCTGAGACCCAGATTTCCAGGGACCTAGGAACCTCATGTTGAAAATGGTTGACAAACCCCTTTCAGGGGGAGATTTGGCCTCGTATTCGGGGTGAACAGAGATGTTCTTGAGTATCTTCTCCACCACGAGCCAAGCACCGTGCTAAGCTTTCACGCTGCCCTCACAGCCACCCTCCCCGCCCCCCGGAAATAAGCGTTGTCCCCCCTGTTTCAGAGACAGGGACACTGAAGCTGCCGGTGGTGAGATGACAGGCCCCAATCACACAGCCATTAAGGGGCAGAGTCAGAATTGCAAAGCAACCTTGACCGCCTTCAATTTTGGCAGGAGAATGACTCCAGATACGGTACCTAGGAAAGGCTTTCCGGCTGGACCGATGGGGACCGTACCTGGGCGTCTCTGCCCCGGCCCGGGTCCGAACCTCCTGCTTTCCTGCTGCCCCAGCAGGCTCCACTGGGAGCACTGGGCAGGAGGCCAAGGGGACCCCTCCCCCGTGGGCCTCCCGTGTTCCTTCTTGGGCCTCCAGGTCCCGGACATGCCACCCCCAGTCTGAAGTGTTCAACCCGGTTCGTAGTCTGTCTGGCCTCCTCGTCACACGGCCGCATCCCCAGAGACATTAGCCCCACGTGGACGGGGCCCCTTTCAGGAGCCCACCCCCCAGCCGAGGCTCAGCGCCCTCTCGGAGGTCCCTGTGTGAGAAGTTTCCACATTCTCCTAATTCCTGCAGCCCTGGGAGGGTGGCCTTTTCCAGCAGTTGCTCCCTTCAGGAGGCCTCACGGCTTTCTCCTTACCTTTCGGTTACTAGCTAATGAGTTTTTCTTACGTGCTTAACACTCCTGTGGTTTTGTTTTTTAAATTTTTTAATTGTTTATTTTTGAGACAGAGAGAGACAGAGCATGAACGGGGGAGGGGCAGAGAGAGAGGGAGACCCAGAATCCCAAGCAGGCTCCAGGCTCCGAGCCGTCAGCCCAGAGCCCGACGCGGGGCTCGAGCTCACGGACCGCGAGATCGTGACCTGAGCCAAAGCCGGACGCTTAACCCACGGAGCGCCCCCCAGGCATCCCAAGACTCCTTTAAAATAAATGTCCGTTGTGACACTTGCGGTGGCTTCTGTCTCGGGACCAGGCGTGGGGTGTCCGGGGCTCTCCCGCCCCCTCCTGCCCAGGCCCGAGTTTTGTGGCCGCGGGAGGGACAGCACGACACAGTGGGCTCTGATTCAGAGCCTCCGCTGGACCCCGGAAGCCAGGAACCCTTCCACAGCTTCCGCTGGAACCCTTCGATGTGGTGTCTCCCCACAGGCCCCGCAACTGGGTCAGTCTATCAGGCCAGCTGCTTCTGAGTGATGAGTGTGTGGTGAAACCAGTTAATTCCAGGGACATCGGCCCCTTTGCTGCTGCGCTTCGGATGTGAAGCGACTTCCTTGATCGGAAGCAGTGTCGCGTGGAAGGTTAGGACGTGAGCGAGGCAGGCCCGTGTGTGGTGGTGCCGGGGGGATCCCTTCCGGGCGGGAAGGGCAGTTCCGTGTCCAGGATCTGGGTAGAATCCGCGGGGGACAAATCTCTGCCCCTTCCACGAGGGGAAGGGACCGGTGTCATCAGCCTGCTGCTAGGAGGCCGGCCGGGCCCCGCGTGGTCGGTCTCTGCCGCTGGCACAGGGACAGCAGGTGGCCCCGTCGGCACTGGGGAGGGGAGGCCACGCAGAGCCCCACACCTGCCACCACAGCCGCTCGGTTGCCTCGTCCCTGGGACAAGACGCTGACTGATGCCCAGAGGACGAGTTTCCTCACCCGTCAGGAGCCTCTTCGGCAGTGGATACCCTCCAGGGGGCAGTCGCGTGGGACACAGGTACCCTGACATGCCTTGTGTGTTTGGAGAGACCCGTCGGGTCCTTCCCCCGGCCTCCTTGTCACCAGTGCCCACCATATTCCCTCCCTCCCCTCCCCCCCCGCCCCCAGCGGACCTGTGCGGATCCACACTTCTGGCCGTCTCTCAGTCCAGACAAATGTGCCTCGGAGTGCTGTCCCCGGGGCAGGATCCCCGTCACCGCCGTCCGCCAGGGCTTCCCCGGACGAGGGCTGGAGGGCTGCCGCTGTCCCCTTGCTGCCCATTCCTGCGGAACCATCCGTAAACTACACCCGAATTCTTTCCCTCTCAGCTGATTACAGGAATTTTCTTTTCTTTTCTTCTTAAGTTTATTTATTTATTTTGAAGGAGAGAAAGAGAGAGAGAAACCCAGGCAGGCTCTGCGCCGTCAGCACAGAGCCTGATGTGAGGCTCGAACCCACGAACTGTGAGATCATGACCTGAGCTGAGATGGAGAGTCGGATGCTCAACTGACTGAGCCTCCCCACCCCCCCCCCAAGGCGCCCCCAGGCCCGAGGATTATCAGGTCTGCTACATCACCCGGTCCAAACAGAAGAGGACCTTGCTCCGCCCCCTGCCCGCAGAACCTTCTCGCTTGCTCAGGTCCTCACTCGAAACTCTCGCCTCCTGTATTTCTTTACAACGACCCCCAATTTTTTACCTGCACGATCGCAACCTCACCCTTAGCAGTGGCGTCTGGGATGGACTGATTGTATTTCTCCTTGTGTGTAAGTAAAACAAATACTTGATTGAAAGTAAGAACTTTCCATCTGAACGCTCCCTGAAATACCCGGGGCCCTGCAGTCCCCCCTGGGGACACGCTCGCAGGGGCGAGGGGGGGCAGGACGGGCACAGCTGTTTGACCGCACTTTTCAGTTCTTGTTTCCTGGAACCAGCTGAAATCTGACTCTGAGCCCTCGGCCACCAGGGTGGGCAGAAATTTGATTTCGGCTGTTATGGCAGATGGGCCACCCTAGGTTCTTCTAGAACTAATGCCAGTCCCACATCGGGGGAGGGGGGATCTAGTTACCATCCCCCTGAACCTGGATGGACCCACGGCTCCCCTGTAGTCAGCGGAAAGCCGCGGAAGTGACTCTGTGCCACGGACAGTGACGCCAGGTGCACCTTGTGAGAGCCCGAGGCACCGGGTAGGCAATCTGACGCCCTTGAAGTGACCGGGCCCCAGGAGAGCCCTCTTCTGGGACCAGGCGTAAGCGACGGAGGCTTACGGGACCCAGGTCACCCCCAGCCCGGAGCCCCAGCCATCTCGGGGTAAAAACAAGCGGCCTCACTGTGGGTTTGTTCTAAAAAAATTCTTTTTTAATTTAATGTTTATTTATTTTTGAGAGAGACAGAGACAGAGCGTGAGCAGGGGAGGGACAGAGAAGGAGACAAAGAATCCGAAGCAGGCTCCAGGCTCTGAGCCATCAGCACAGAGCCGGCCGCGGGGCTCGAACTCAAACTGTGGGTTTGTTTTTTTCTTTTTGAAAACTCCCGCCCCGCAGGAACCGTCTGCCTTCAAGACAAATGGTTGTTTTGTGCCACCAAGTTTGGGGGGTTTCTTACACGGCAGTAGGTGTGGGTGACCCTTCCCGGTGGCCTTCCTTAGGTGACCGTGGGGTCACTCCCTCAGGACCCATTGTCCCCTCGCCCCCAGCGGAAAGCTGCCTTGTGTCCAGGCTCTGGAGGTGGACATCGAGGCTCGGGGCCAACGTTGCCCACACAGTCCCCACGTCGGCACAGTCTCGGGCTCGGGGCAGGGGCCTGTGTGACTCTTTTGGAGCTGATGACAGTGGAGAGGATATTTGATGGGAACTTTTGCATTTCAGATTTTATTTTTAAGTAATCTCCACACGCAGTGTGGGGCTTGAACTCACAACCCCGAGACCAAGAGTCACACGGTCCACCCACCCGGCCAGCCAGGCGCCCCCGATGGGACCTTCTGAGAAAACAATGAGGATTTCTCCCTCTTTGGAGACAGATTCCACAGGTGCTCCCACACACGTACACAGCCCCCCACCCCACGGCCAAAGAAGAGACGCTGACGAATTTGCCGTGACCATGAGAGGGAGCCAGCTTTCGGAGGAAAGTTAAGAGTGTCGAAACCAGATTCGAGGCAGAAAACAGCAACAGCAACAAACCAGGCCCCAAAAGGGAGAGCTGCGCCCCTAAATCAAACCCAGCCTGAAGCTGTCTCTAAGTGACCGCAGGTGAAGCCGGGGGCACGTTGTCGTCTCTCAACCAAGGAAACGGGTCACGAGGAGGCATTTAAACTAAACACATCCCATAAGAATTCCAAGACTTGGGGCGCCCGGGGTGGGGGGCTCAGTCGGTTAAGCATCTGACTCTTGGTTTCAGCTCAGGTCACAATCTCACGGTTTTGTAGGTTCGAGCCCCACGTCAGGCTCCACACTGACAGTGCAGAGCCTGCTTAGGATTCTCTCTCTGCCCCTCCCCTGCCCGTGCTCTCTCTCTCAAAATGAATAAACGTTAAAAAAATAAATAAAATGTTAGGGTAAAAACATTCTTTCTCCATCAGGATGCCCTTGCGTACAGAAGTGAGCCCTGCTCCGCGCGAGGGACGTCAGCATGGGAAGCAAGCTAACAGAAGCACGAAGAATGAGAGAGGGGCAGAGAGAAGTAGCCAGGGCCCTGGTGACGTCAGAAACCTCTGGAAGCCCTCTCCACCTCTGCACTGCTCAGTTATTAAGTTAATACACTGCCACGATGTTTTTTTATCTATTTATTTTTTAGTTGTTTTCAACGGGCTTTCTTACTTATTCATTTTTATGTAAGCTCTGCACCCAACATGGGGCTCGAACTCATGACCCTGAAATCAGGAGTCTCATGCCCCACCCGCTGAGCCAGCCAGGTACCCCAATAGGCTTTGTTTTCATTTCTCTATCATCTATCATCTATCAATCACCTATCTATCTATCTAAAGTTGGTTTCACTGCTCAGCACAAAGCCCAGCGCAGGGCTTGAACTCAGGACCCTGAGATCAAGACCTGAACTGAGATGCTTAACTGTCTTACGCACCCAGGCGCCCCTAGGCTTTACATTTTTGAGTGGTTTTAGGCTCCCGGCAAAATTAAGCAAAATGTACAAAGCGTTCCCCTACAGCCCTGCCCCACACAGGCATGGCCTCGGTCGTTTGCTGCATAGTTCAGCCCACTGTCAACCCCCCCCCCCCCACACCAGAGTGGGACATTTGCTACAGTCAGTGACCCTGTGCTGACACATCGCAATCGCCCGAAGGCCGCAGTTTAGGGTTCATGCTTGGGCTGTACATGCTGTGGGTCCACCATCATTATTGTTTTTTTTTTTAATATTTATGTATTTTGAGAGGGGGGAGGGGCAGAGAGAGAGGGAGAGACAGGCTCCCAAGCAGAGATCAGCGCAGAGCCCGACGTGGGGCTCGAACCTCGAACTCCCAAACTCCGAGATTATGACCTGAGCCAAAGTCAGACACTTAACCGACTGAGCCACCCAGGCACCCCTTGATAAATTCTTATTTATTGAAAGACCTCCAGTCGAGAAATAGAGAAGTAATTATTAGGTAGGAATGCACGGCACATGATTATGAGGAAGTCCCACCGGATCCTATTCCCAAATTATAGTCTCTCTGCTAAATTCCAGAGCATTTATACTAGGAAGCATTGATTTTTTTTTTTTTAATGTCATCAGATGCGTCTTTTTTGCAAATATTTTCTCCCCATCTGGGGTTTCTCTTCTCGTTCACTTGATAGCATCTCTGTCCCAGAGCAGAAGGTTTTAATTTTAATGAAGTCTGGCTTCTCGATTATTTCTTTCATGGGTCACGTCTTGGATGCTGCAGCTAAAAAGTCGTCACCAGGGGCGCCCGGCTGGCTGGTCAGTTAAGCGTCAGACTTCGGCTCAGGTCATGATCCCACAGTTGGTGGGTTCGAGCCTCATGTCGGGCTCTGTGCCGACAGCTTGGAGCCCGGAGCCTGCTTCGGATTCTGTGTCCCCCTCTCTCTTGGCCCCTCCCCAACTCACACTCTGTCTCTCGCTCTCAAAAATAAATTAAAAAAAAAAACAAACATTAAAAACATTTAAAAATAATAAAAAATAAAATAAAAAGTCGTCCCCAGACCCAAGGTCAGCTAGACATGCTCCTAAGGGTAACTTCTGGGAATTCTAGTTCCACATTGTACATTTCGGCCTGGGATCCCGTGAGAGTTCGCTTTGGTGAAGGCTGGAAGGTCTGTGTCTCGCGTCCCCTTTTTTGCAGGCGGATGTCCGGCTGTTCTAGCATCACTTGTTGGAAAGCACAATTGCATTTCGGTTTTTGAATTTGCAGACAGCCGACCCCGCCCCTTATCCTTGGGGCACGCCTGCCAAGACCCCCAGGGGACGCCTGAGACCGCAGCTGGTTCTGAGCCCCACCCAGACTGGTACGCACACACCTCCGAGGAGGTTTAATTTCTAAACTAAGCACAGCGAGGGGTGAACAACAGTAACTAATGATCAAACAGAACGATTATTACAATGTATTGTAATGACAGGTATGTGCAAACGGTTTCTCTTTCTCTCTCTCTCTTGCTTTCAGAATATCTTATTGTCCTGTGCTCCGCACCCCCCCCCCAAATCTTGTGACGATGTGAGACGATGAGATGCCCCCGTGGTGAGGTGACGTGCGTACCTGATGGAGCACTGGGCTACCGTTGACCTTCTGAGGCTGAGTCAGAAGAAGGACCATCTGATCCTGACTGTGGTTGACCACGCGTCGCCGGTCTTCGGGGACTTCCGGAAGTTTCCGTGAGCATTTCTGTACAGGTTTTGCGTGAATATAAATTTTCATTTCTCCAGGGTAACTACGCACGAACGGGTCTCTTTATCTTTTAGGTCAGTTTAATTATTTGGGGTTTTTTTTCTTTATTTTTTTAAGGTTCTATTTTGGGGGCTCCTGCGTGGCTCAGTCGGTTAAGCTTCTGACTCTTGATTTCTGCTCCGGTCCCGATCTCATGGTTTGTGCGATCGAGCATCGCATCCGGCCCTGCGCTGGTGGCGTGGAGCCTGCTTGGGATTCTCTCTCTCCCTCTCTCTACCCCTCTGCCACTCACGCTGTCTCTGTCTCTCTCAAAATAAATAAAATTTAAAAACTTAAAGTTTACATACGTATTCTCCAGGGAAGGACGCTTGCTCGCGGGGCCCAGGCCCCAGGCGGGGAGAAATCCCAGCAGCCCCCGTGGCAGGTTCACGTGCAGGTGCGTGGCCACAGGTGCAGCTGAGGTCCCAGCCAACAAGCAGCGTGTGATCGAGCCCTCCTCTCGGTGATTCCGCCCCCAGCCTTTGAGTCCAGGCCCAAGCCGATGCCACAGAGGAGAGACCAGCTGTCCCCGGCAAACCCTGCCCAAATAGCAGATTTGTGAGCAAAATAACTTGACGCTAAGTCCTGGGGTTCATTCTGCAGGAACAGGCAACCACAGCAGGACCCCTCTTCTGTCCCCGGCTCTCTCCTGCGGGCCTCACAACGTGTCCCCCCCGCCCCCCACCGGGGCACCCAGCTAAGGCCAGAAAGGACAAGATGGTAACTTACTACCTTGCCAGGTGTGTCCCCAGTACCCTCTCCCCTCCTCTATAGTCACGTGGCCCAGTTCAGGTTAGCCCGTGCGGCGGGACCACATTGGGCCGCATCCCTGGGAGCGAGCTACATCTGCCTGCTTCCGTCCCAGACGACGGGGTGTGAGCGGATGTAACGCGTCTGCTGACGTCAGGCCTGGGGCACGTGCCCGCACGCGGGCTGGGACACAGATGGGCTGACCTTACGACCCCTCCAGGGGGTGGAGGGACCACCGCACCCAGGAGACCGCGGTCCCTGAAGGAGGACAGCAGCGGACCCGTCCTGAGCCGCTCTGCTCTCCCCGCGTCGGTGCCTGGGACGGAAAGAAACCGCGATCTTGCCTGAGTCGCTGTCTCGGGGTTTCTCAGTTACCCCGGCTTAGCCTCCACCCAAGTAATACCGGAAGTGAGTGTCTCAAGCCCGGTGAGCTGACCCTCGCTGAGACGCAGGGCACAGGAGAGCCCGTCTGCTTCCTTAACATGGGACAGGAAACACACAGGCAGGAAACATAGCTGGACACTCACCTGCTGCGAGGAGCCCCGCGTAGCAGGTGCCACCGAGGGGGCCGCGGGAAATCCGAAGGCGGAGGGAGAGCCTTCAGAAGGAGCCGTGAGCAAGCGTCCTGCGGAGACAGAGGCCGAAATCGAAGGCCAGAACCGGAGAGACGGAAGTGGGGCCAAGGGCAGTCCAGATAAAGGAAGGAGAGGCACAGGGCCGACGCGGGAGGGCGCCCGATCCTTCGGGGGAGACGCGGAGGCCACGGTACGCGGTTCAAAGGGCTCGGTAAACACCGAGGAGCCGGTGCCGTGGGGCTTAAACCCAACGTGGCCAATCCTAAACGATTCTTTCCTGTTTCTATTCGGGAACTGTCTGCAAACAAATCTCTACCTGATGAGCAGCTTAAGCATAATTGCACCTCGTGTGTTACGTGCATATTTCACTGCTTTATTAAATCCTTCAAACAACATAGTTCTGGGAGGTGTAATTAACCTCTTGAGAACATTACCTCGCAACACAATAAATGAGCCATACGCTTCGGTTAGTCTTTCGAAAGACCCCTCAGTCTGTGCGGTCTGCAGTGGCACTGAGTGGGGCCGTGTGGAGGACCCCCATTCCCCACGCCTGAGTGATTGGGCCAGAGAGGGACACGTGGCCCAGGCAGGGCCAATCAGAGTCCTTCCCTACGATCCACCCACAAAGGCAGGAAGAGAAGTTTGCAGGGGACCTAATCGCAGGACTCTAAAGAGGGGCTGCCCTACGGGGGAAGAGAGCCTGTTGTCAAAGCCGAGCAGAGATGACAGATGGACAGAGACCCAACGGTGCCGAGTCCCCGGAGCTCCTCCCCCACCTGTTCCCGGGCTCCTGCCTGACTCTCGGGCTAGTGCATTCCTCCCCAAGTTGCATTTCTGTCACTTACCACCAAGAATCCTGGCTCAGCGTGACCCTTAGTGCGACATCTCAACAAACTTCCAAACCCTTGACTGCAAAACATACTAACATTTCACGAGCCACGTCCCCCAGGGGGGCAAGCTGCCAAATAGCTATGACAAGGCCCTGACCATAAGATGCATCCCGGTTTCATGAGGGGCGCCTGGGTGGCGCAGTCGGTTAAGCGTCCGACTTCAGCCAGGTCACGATCTCGCGGTCGGTGAGTTCGAGCCCCGCGTCGGGCTCTGGGCTGATGGCTCAGAGCCTGGAGCCTGTTTCCGATTCTGTGTCTCCCTCTCTCTCTGCCCCTCCCCCGTTCATGCTCTGTCTCTCTCTGTCCCAAAAATAAATAAACGTTGAAAAAAAAATTAAAAAAAAAAAAAAAAGATGCATCCCGGTTTCAGAAACAGAAGAATAAGGGGGGGAAAGGGACTCCCTAGAACGGATAAATATGGCAGCCGTGTGCCCGTGGATGCGTCACCGAGTCTCTGTCATGGTCAGTGTCCTCATCCACAAAGCAAGGACAGGACGATCATACCCACGACACAGGATCGGGAGGGTTAGAAATACAACACAGTGGAACTGTCTACACACAGACGTTCTTAGCAGCGTTACTCAAGAGTCAAAAACTGGAAACACCGTCAACTGGTTGGATGGGTAGGCGGAGCGGGGGCCAGCCGGGCTCCCCAGCGAGAAGCAGAAACGACACCATGCTGTGCCACGATGTGCCTTGGAAACATTCTGCACCGGAAAGAAGCCAGACGTGAGAGACAGCACATCGTAGAATTGATTTATGTGAAATGTCCGGAAAAGACAAATCTATAGAGACAGAAAATAGATGAGTGCTTGTCTGGGGCAGGAAGAAAGCAGGAGCGACGGAGAAGGGGCGTGAGGGATCTTATCTGCGCCGCAGTCGCGTTCTACAAACCCACCCACCGTGACGGGCGCGCGGCCGGGCGATCTACTAAAAATTGGTTGGGGTGTATCCTCGAAATGAGTGAATCAGACAACATGGAAAACACGACTCAATAAAGTGATTACTATTATTACTTTTATTTTGAGAGAGAGAGAGAGGGGGGCTGAGCAGGGGAGGGGCAGAGACAGAGGGAGACAGAGAGAATCCCAAGCAGGCTCTGCGTCCATCGCCCAGAGGCCGATGCGAGGCTCGAACCCACAAACTGTGAGATCATGACCTGAAGTCAGGAGTCGGCCATGCAACCGACTGACCCACCCAGGCGCCCCGATAAAGTTATTATTAAAGAACTAGATGTCGAGGTGCGGGGGGGGGGGGGCTCAGTCAGTGAAGTGTCCGGCTCTTGGTTTCGGTCCAGGGCACGATCTCACGGTTCGCGAGTTCTAGCCCCACATAGAGCTCTGCGCTAATGGCGTAGAGCCTGCTTGGGATCCTGTCTCTCCCTCTCTCGGCCCCTCCCCTGCTCAGTCTCTCGCTCTGTCTCCCTCTCAAAATAAATAAATAAAAGATTTAAACAAAAAGATGTCAAGTGTCTAGAACAGACACGGTGGGTGCTCAAGAAATGGCGACCCTCCTCTGATCCTGGGGTCCAGGTTCCTGACTCCACAAGGCCGCGCCTTCCTGGGCAGCTGGGTGGGAGGTGCGCTGTTCTTTGACATGCTGCAGGGGCTCCCCGGGGGGCACCCAGAGGAAGCACTGCTTCTCGAAACTGCTGTGGTCAGAGACCGCAGCAAGGCCCCGTCTCCAGAGAGCCGACTGGGGAACCTCCCTCCACCCTCCGCCACCCCCACACACAGACCGAGAGGCTGGTGACCTACGGTGTCTCAGATCTGTCCTGGACTCAGTAAAACTCACAGGAACACCAAGAAACGAGGCTCATTTCACCTCCTGGAAAACGAGTCGCGTCCCCGAGACTCTGCAACCCAGGTGAACCTTAGGCTTGTCCGCCTCCCGAGGGCGGGGCGGCAAGGACGAGCCTCGGGACCTGTCCGCCCGTCGGTTTAGTGACCCTCAGCGTGCCCAGATGCTCGGACACCGCCAGGAACTTGTGACACCGTCCCAGAGAGACTCTTCTCGGAAGGCCGTTCAGCACAAGGCGGGACTCGGCTCCAGGAGAGGCCCTGGCCTCCCTTCCCTCCCCCTGCCCGGCCGCTGGACAGAAATGCGGGCTTCGGGCTCAGGGAGCCCGCCAGGAACCACGGCGCTCTCTCTCTGCTGCGCGGGTCACCTTGCGGTGGACATTCTGGGACGCCGTGAGTGGCCACACCGCGCTGGCGGCTTCCTTCCCGGGGCTCCTTTCCGGCACCTGCTGGGGCCGATGGGGAACTGAGCCCCCTTGGTCCTTCCTGCCTTCTTCCTTCCCGGAACTGAGAGGCAAGGGTCAGAGCGCCAGCAGCCATCTTGTGTCACGAGGCAGCCTCGAGAACGGTGGAGAATTAAATGAGAATTAAATGGTGAAGCCCGGGTTCCTGTAACCGTGGGGCTGCCGTCCCAGCCTGGAGTCCCTGCCTCCCGACTTTTTACGCAAAGTCATAGACACTCGTAACTCCGTTCAAGTTGACGTCGTGTCGCACGAGCCGTGCCTTCCTGAAACACAGCCTGCCCGTCAGATAAACTTTTCATTCACTGACTTCCACACGTAGGACGATCCTGGGTGCTAATCAACGGTCCCCTAAAACGTTCTGTGCGAATCATCTCTCTGCAGATTCAGTCGCTGTTCCCCGCGGACTCACTTTATGAGTCTCAGGGAGGCCTTTGGGAGTCGGTATTCCATTGGCAGTGATGCCCTGCCCGTGTTGGCACAAGGCTTACAAATGCGTCACTCCCCGCTCGGGTGGGCGATGACTAAACAGCACTCGAGAGTCCTGCAGCGTCACTCGAAAGAGAAGAATCTTTCTGCCAGATGGGTGTAATTCCCACCCCTAACGTGTGTGCGACCTTGCAGTCAATAGAGCAGCCCACGGCTGAGGGGAGGTGACCCCGGGTCCACCCTAGAGGGTGGAGCCGGTGTTTTGGGTGGATGTGGCCTCAGAGGCAGGCCCCCGGATAGAGGCACAGCCCCTGAGCAGGTGCATCCGGGGCCCCTGAGCTGGCTGAAACGAGCCCCTCGGGAGAAATTCCGAGAGCGCATCCTCCCTTGGACATTCACGGCCTCGGGTGTTATTAACAAGCAAAGTTTTAAAGGGGTCGGAGGTCAGATCCATTTAGGAAAAGTGCCCACAGGGATCTCTCCAAGCCTTGCCCTCGCCCCAGTCCCACTGTTCCAGGACCCTGGGGGTGGGCGAGCGCAGGGCACCCTCAGGGGGACTCTGCCCACCACGCAGGCCGGTGCTAGGTTAAGGCGCCGCTTCTTCCCAAGTCCCAGCTTCCTTTCGTTACCGACCACCGGGCACCGGGCACCGCGCTGGGCTCTGCTCAGCGCCCCGGGACCCAGGGTCGTAGGACGGCGGGTGGCCAGTGAGGCGCGAGGCAGGAGCTCCAGGCTCGGCGAGGGCGGCGCCCGTTGGGGTGCACAGATCCTCACCTGGAGGACTGCCAGCCGCACCCCTCCCCAGCACGCTCCCCGAAGGCGGATGGGAAGGACCAGGTTCCTTGTGTCCAGTGGGGCGCCAGGCCCCGCCCACAGCCCGAGAAGAGGAAGTAACTCTCTGGGGGCGGGGCGGGGCCAGCTCTGCCCGAATGGGGGAGGGGAGAGGGGAAGGGAAGGGAGGGGAGGGGGAAGGGTAGGAAGGAGGAGGAAAGGAGAGGGGAGGGGGTAAGGAGAGGGGGACAAGGGGGAAGGGAGGGGAGGAGGAAGAAGGAGGAGGAAAGGAGGGGGAGGGGAGGAGGAAGGGAGAGAGAGGGGAGAGGAGAAAGGGGGAGGGAGGGGCGCCCTGGGGTGCACAGGAAGCAAAGGAGAAATGCCACTTCCTTCTCCCCTGGCTACTTCTCTGTTTTGTAGTCAAAGAGATGAGCTCTCCTCGCCCAGCTCAGTCCCTGGAGAGCGCTCTTGAGCTGAGTTGTGAGTTCGAGCCCCACAATGGATGTAGAGATGACTCAAATCTCAGAGGAGAAACAAAGGCGGGCAGGATTGGGAGGGGGGGCACACCCACCTAGGGGCAAATCAAGTGGCTTCCGGCAGCACTGGAACAGCACTATCCAGCGGCCGGGCCACCCATCCGGACACCCACCCATCCGGCCACCCGCCCGGCCACCGCCAGGCCCCAGCTTGCCCTAGGTCCTGTGGACGCTTCACGCCCCACAGAAGGCCTCTGCTCTCTGTCCCCTCAAGGACGTGACTCCAGCCGCTGTCCCCTCTCCACCGGTCACCTCGGGCGGCAGGGACAGTGCCACCATTTCTCTCACTTCTCGGGCCACAGGAGCGCTTTCCAGCTCACCTCCCTCCCAGCTACCCGCTCCTCTCCCTTTACAGGGAAACTCTGCGGTGCGCCTCCCCCTTCCTCCTGGACCCACCCTGGGCTCCCCTCCTGGCCCCTCCAGCAAGGCTCTTGCCACCTCAGCAGTGACCTCGTGGCCGCTGGACCACGTGCTCAGTCCTCATCGTCGACCTTGCGACAAGGGACAGGATGCTCACTCCGTCCTCCTGGCGACACCCTCTCTGGGGGTTGTGGGACACCACACCTGCCCGCCTTCCCACCCGGCTCCCCGCTCCTGCAGGCTTTCCCTCCCTCTGACTGGCTGTGTTATGGGGGGTCTGTGGCTCAGTCAGTCCGTGGACCCCTTCTCTCTCCAAGTCCCTCCCGAGATGGACACTGTCCAACGCAAGCCTGATATGAACCGCATGTGTCCTTTAGCATTTTCTCGGGGCGCCTGGGTGGTCGGTTAAGCGTCTGACTCCTGACTTCAGCTCATGTCATGATGGCGGGTCACGGGATGGAGCCCCGAGCAGGGCTCCGAGAAGCCTGCTTAAGATTCTCTCTCTCCCACTCCTCTTCCCCACCTGTGCCCCCTCTCTCTGTCTCAAAATAGAATCTAAAATAAAATCAATTTTCTAGGAACCAGGTTGGAAACGTAAAAAGGAAACAAGGAGGGGCGCCTGGGTGGCGCAGTCGGTTAAGCGTCCGACTTCAGCCAGGTCACGATCTCGCGGTCCCTGAGTTCGAGCCCCGCGTCGGGCTCCGGGCTGATGGCTGGGAGCCTGGAGCCTGTTTCCGATTCTGTGTCTCCCTCTCTCTCTGCCCCTCCCCCGTTCATGCTCTGTCTCTCTCTGTCCCAAAAATAAATAAACGTTGAAACAAAAAAATTAAAAAAAAAAAAAAGGAAACAGCGAGATTGATTTTAAGACTACATTAACCCTAGGGGCACCTGGTATTCGATGTAAAAATTATTGAGATACTTAACTTTCTTGTACTAAACCTTCGAAATCCAGTTTGCATTGAACACCTGCAGCGTCTCTCAATGTGGACACTAAATTTTCACTGGACTTTTTAAATTTATTTTTCATAGTCTCGACACCAAGGCCGGGGCTCAAACTCACCACCCCGAGGTCAGGAGTCCCATGCCCTTGCAACTGAGCCAGCCAGGCGCCCCTCATTGGAAACTCTTTTTTTTTTTTTAATGTATATTTATTTTTGAGAGACAGAGAACGCGTGCGGGAGGGGCCGAGAGAGGGAGACACGGAATCCAGGCTCCAGGCTCCAGGCTCCGAGCTGTCAGCACAGAGCCCGACGCGGGGCTCGAACCCCTGAACCGTGAGACCGTGACCTGAGGCGGAGGCCTAACCGACTGGGCCCCCAGGCGTCCCTCCACTAATTTCAAGTGCTCAGTAGCCACAGGAGGCTGGTGGCTCCCGCAGGCCACAGCGCGGAGCTAGATAATCCCAGCAAACTGCGGCTGTCGACGCCAGGAGGGCTGTGTGGTGACCTCCCGTATTTATGTCCGGCCCGCGCATCTCCGCACTGCAGGCCCGTCGGACCGGTGTCTGCTCAACCCTGCGCCTGGCTGTCTAACGGGTGCCTCGACCCGGCCTGTTCAAACCGGGCTCCCACAACTAGCAAGGCGTTTTCCCCCGACCCGGTTAATGACAACGACTCTCTTCCGGTTGCTGAGGCCCAAACCGTAGTGCTCCTGGACTCCCTTCCCTCTCTCCTACCTCCTATCTGGCGCGGCCATAAGCCCTTCGAGAGACTTCCAGAATCCCACCGACCACTTCTCCTGTCCCTGTCACCCTCCTTGGCCACGCCCGGTCGGCTCTCCCGGGATTGGGATTTGTTCTGAGGACCTTCCGTCTGGGCCGGCGGCTCCGGGCGCGGCTCCTGCCGTCTGTTCCCCACACAGAACGCTGCCTGGAAAAGAAGTCACACTTGCGCCCCCCTCCGGTCACAAGCCTGCAGGGCTCCCACCTCCCCCAGGAGAGAGTCAGCGGTGGCCCACAAGGCCATCCAGCGCGCGACCCTGCCCTGGTGCCCCTCCACCCCCAGCTCCTGCTGCTCCCGCCACACTGCCCCCCCTCCACCTCTCCCCCCCCCCCCCCCCCCGCGGTTCTGGAGCGCGGCGGGCCACCACGTGTCTCTCTCTGCATGACTGCCTCCTTCAGGCCTGTCCTCAAACTCCACCGTCGCCTTCCCAGTCACCTACCTGAAAGCCACCTCTCCTGTGAGCACACTTCCTATCCCCCCCTTCCCGGCTGCTCTTCCCCGAGCCCTCGTCGCCAACATGTGGCGCATTCCACTGAGGCTAGTCTGTCTCTGCCATCACAACCTCCGCTCGATCCCCAGTGCCCGGAACGGTGCCCTGGAAGCTCTGAGGCCCCGCATACACATTTTTGAACGAACGGATCGAGTCGCAGGCGGGGAAAGCCCTGGCGCAAACCCGGGGGCGGCTGCTACCTTCCGAGGCCTGGAGGCGGGGAGGCCTCGCGCGCCGGAACTGCCCTCTGCGGGAGGGCGGCGGGGCTGCGGGCGAAGGGGTTGCGGGGAAGGCGGGGGCGGCGACCGCCTCCGGGCCCAGGGGGTCCGCGCAGATCCGGAAACTCGGAAGCAGCAGAGCGCGGCTTTCAACGCCAGGTGGGGGGGTGGTGTCGAGGACCCTGAACGACGCACGGCCCCGCGGGCGGGCCGGGCTTTGTCCCGGGAGGAGGAGCCGCGGACCCCGGGCCCCGGTGGGCCCAGGGCCCAGGCGGCCCTCCCCCCGCTCCGTCCGCCGTCCCGCCCGCGGGGCCGCGAAAGAGGCGCGTGGAGGCCGCGGAGGCGCGCGCGAGGGCGCGGGGGCGCGCAGGGCCGCGCGGAGAAGGCGGGCGCTCGGCCGGGAAGGGCGCCGGCGCGGGGAGGCCTCGGAGGCGGGGGGAGGCGAGCGCGGGGGCGGGCGCGGGGGCGCGCAGGGCGCGGGGCCGTGCGCGGAGGGCGGGCGCGCCCCCGCGGGGCGCACAAAGAGGCGCCCCT
Source organism: Felis catus (assembly GCF_018350175.1). Lineage (NCBI taxonomy): Eukaryota > Metazoa > Chordata > Mammalia > Carnivora > Felidae > Felis > Felis catus. Next base: position 2,137,774 of record NC_058384.1, read on the forward strand.
TCCCGGGCACCTGCGAGCCGCGCGGGGCTTCCCTGCTCGCGGCCGCCGACCCCCCACCCCCACCCCCACCCCCACCCCGCGGCCGGTATTTATTTGCGCTGGCGGAGGGGGGCGGGGCCTCCGTCTGGGACCAGAAAATCTTTCCAGGAAGTTTGCTCCTATTAATACTCGAGTTCCTGGCAGCTGCTCTCTGCGCGGGGGGGCGGGGCGCAGTCCTGGCGCCTCCCGGGACCGTCCCCGTCGGTGCGGGTTCTCGGGAGCGGGGCGGGGTGGCCGGGCCGCCAGCTTTGGGCGATTAGCGGGCGGGGTGGTGGGGGGGGGTGGTGGCGGTGGGACCCCTTGCCGGGCGGGGGCGACCTGGAGGCCCCGAGGTCCGGACGCCCGCCGCGACCTTGGTGCAGCCACGGGGCGGGAGGACGCTGCGGCAGCCGCTTGACCTTTGAAACTTGCGTGCTTCTCGCCGCCACCTTGCAAGCTCAGCGTCAGCTCCAGTCTGCAGAGGGGGACAATGGAGCTCAGAGAAGTTCGGCACGCTGTCTGAGGTCACGGCGCCGCCGCCCAAGCGAGGGCCCAGGTTTCTGACACGTGTCTCGCGGGACGCGGTCCCTTGGAAGCAGGCGTAACAGGATTGATCCTGTCGTAGCGGCCAACGGAATCGGCCCCCAAAGGGGCACCGCGGGAAGCTGCCGGCCCGCACGCGGCACCTGGGAGCCTGCCGGGTGTCGTCGATCCCCTTCGGGCGCCGCAGAGAGGCCTGCGCGGCGCCCATCACCAACCCCCCCCCCCGCCCCCCGGCGCATCAATCACTTCGCCAAAGAAAATTTGTTCTTAACATCCCTCAGGTGCATGTGTAGATGAGATCGGAAGCGGTTGACAGCTGCCTCTGGAGTCGTGGGTTCCTGACAAATGCTAAGGGACACGCACAGCCACATGGCACTGTCTCTTCCCCAGTATTTTCTTTCTTTCTTTTTTAAACGTTTATTCGCCTTTGAGAGACAGAGCGTCAGCAGGGGAGGAACAGAGAGAGAGGGAGACACAGGATCCGAAGCAGGCTCCAGGCTCTGAGCTGTCAGCACAGACCCCACGCGGGGCTCGAACCCATGAGACCATGACCTGAGCCAAAGTCGGAGCCTTAACCGACTGAGCTCCCCAGGCGTCCCTCTCTTCCCCAGTATTGTGAAGGCAGCCGTGGACACAAGGGCAACCTTTCCGCTCCGGGGTATCGGCCCCCACCTGCTCAGGGACTCTGTCCAGCTCGGCGTGGAGGTGGGTCACCACTCCAGGGCCACACTTAGAAACTTGGGCCAAAGGAAGTTTGGCTCGTGAGCCTTCTTACTCTCGTCGCCAGGGTCCCCTCCCCCTCCCTGCCTCCTCCGCCACCCGTGTGTCTCCCAGGTGGCCGGAGGAGGATGGAACACATCCGGGCATTTTCAGGTGGGACCTGCCATCCAGAAAGTCCTCCCCGACGCGCCCTCGCAGGAACAATACTTAAAGCCCCCTGATGGAGCACGGAGAGCCGGCTGTCGCATCTGTCTCCCTGGGACGCCGGGCTTGGTGATCAGTGGGGGGAATCTCAGCCCTCTGCTGGCTGCAGTCAGCTGAGGAGGCTTTCTGGAAGCTTAAGTCCTCAAGCATGGCTGCCTCCGGGAGCTTCCCCCGCTGCCCTGAGCTGGACCCAAAGGGCCCTGCTTCTGTTTGCATTCATGCTACCAGAGCGGTCCGTGGGGGTAGGGGGAGGGGGGGTCCGCGACACAAATGCCCACTCCCCACTTGGGTGGCCCGGGCCCACCAGCTGCCTTCACTTTTGGTAGCATCAGCTATTTTAATGCAGAGTTAGGCACACAATCCTTGCTAAAAATAAATACAAAGGAAAACCCCAAAGTAGCTGAGCCTATTTGAATACCTTTTACTTTTCTTGTCCCTGGTTCTTTTGTCTTCTCCTTGTAAGTCTGGAGCTGCCTGTCGCACAGGGCCCACCCTGAGCGGCTCGGGGCTCCCGCCCTTGTCCTGTGGCCGCACAGCCCAGACGTGACCATGGGCAAGAACAGAGTCAGAGGGACTGAGGGAAGGAAAGAAGGGAGCCCGGACAGCCATTTCTTGGAGCGCGGTTTATTGAAAAAAAAAAAAAAAGAATTTTTTTTTTTTACATTTATTTATTTTCGAGAGAGGGCACAAGTGGGGGAGGGGCAGAGAGAGAAGGAGACACAATCGGAAGGCGGCTGCAGGCTCCGAGCTGTCAGCACAGAGCCCGACGTGGGGCTCGAACTCATGAACCTCTAGATGGTGACCTGAGCCCAAGTCGGACGCTTAACCGACTGAGCCGCCCCAGCGGCCCCAGGGTAAAGGTTTTTCTTGGGTTGCTGGGTTCTGATTGCCTTGGGCTCTAAATAACCCACGGACCGGACCGAGGTGGCGTATTTTGGGGTGTTGTGTTTCCCCCTCCCACTGACGCAAAGTGGACAGACACCTTTGGGGTATCCACTGTTCCATTTAATTAAACAAGGAGGCCACGAGACTGATGTGGCGGCAATCCCCTGGGGGCCCACCTGAGCAAACCAAAATCCTAGTCTGTAAATGCCTCAAGGTCCCAATATCCAAGATGGAGACAGGATCACAAAGCGGGGGGCTTAGGCTATGGCCAAGTGCACCATTTCCTTTCTCTGCTCTGCACTTTCTCTATTTAAGTCCTGCCCCTGGCTCCTGGCCGAGCCCTCCTCACCACTTCCTGCTTGGTGCTGGGCCAGGCCAAACGATTTTTGGTCAAATAAATTCTTAAAATACCTTTTTTTTTTTTTTTTTTAATATACAACCTGGACTGGAGTCGATGACCCTTCTATTTTTCTGGGGACTGATCCTCATCCAAGGAGGTAATTTCCACCTCGCGTGTCATTATAGCCTTCCCAATCCCTGGTCCCCTAAGGTGGACAGCCTCAGGGGTGGACAGGCGGCCAGATCCCTGGAAGTTGGCACTGGGCAAGGGAGAGAAGGAGAGGGACAAAGTCCAACACCTGGGTCCCTCAGTGAGTTTCTACTCCCTCCCTTTTTTTCAGAATACGGGTCAAACTTGCCTGTTTCTTTGCACGTCTCACACTTTTTTTTTTAATTGAGAAATGGACATTTTATTTTCTGTCATGTTACGAATACTTTTTTTTTTTTTTTTTTTTACAAACGGGCATTTTAAAGTTTATTTCTTTTGAGAGAGAGAAAGAGGGAGAGCTTGAGCGCAAGTCGGGGGTGGGGGGCAGAGAGAGAGAATCCCAAGCAGGCTCTGTCTGCACTGTCATTGCAGAGCCTGATGGCGGGGTTTGAACCCACGAGCGGTGAGATCATGACCTGACCCGAAATCGAGAGTTGGGCACTTAACTAACTGAGCCACCCAGACGGACCTACAAACGGACATTTTCAGTTTATTTATTTTGAGACAGAGACAGCGCAGTGAGCGAGGAGCAGAGAGAGAGAGAGAGAGAGAGAGAGAGAGAGAGAATCCCAAGCAGAATCCACGCTATCAGCGCAGAGCCCCATGCGGGGCTCGAACACACGCACTGTGAGATTATGCCCTGAGCCCAAACCAAGAGCTGGACGCTCAACCGAGTGAGCCACCCAGGCGCCCCCCAGTGGACATTTTAGATAATACATGGTACCAGGTCTGGGTTCCGGGCCCTCCCCTTGCCATGGTCATTGTTGGATTTGGGGCGTTCATTGGCTTGATAGGAAGAATCCTGTGGAGTGTGGCTCCTGCTCCCTGCTCAGTTTTGTCTTTCCTTTTTAAAATTTATTTTGAGAGAGAGAACACGCGTGAGAATGTGAGTGGGGGACGGGCCGAGGGAGGGAGACACAGAATGCGAAGCAGGCTGCAGGCTCCCACCCGTCAGCACCCATCCCGACACGGGGCACGAACTCACGAACCGTGAGATCATGACCTGAGCCCAAATCAAGAGTCGGACGCTCAACCCACGGGCCTCAACCCCAGGAGCCCCTTCTTGTTTTGTTTTGTTTTGAACAGTATGTGACTCTGTTGTGATTTTGCACGCCTCACTCTTGATACGAATTTGACTCACTTATTTACTTGTGTAGATGACACAGTCACGTGGTTCAGAATTGGAAAGGATCCAAAAGGTACCGAGGGCCAAGCCCCCTCCATCCCCGGGGCCCCGCACACCAGCCCGGTCTGTGGAGGCCCACCCAGCTCGGCATGCCCGGCGGAAGGTTCCAGCTCCCAGCCACACGGCAAATGTGTCCCTGCCACCGGGGTGATGCGGCCACCGTGCAGGCAGGACCGCCTTGACCAGAGGGAGGCCTTGTCCTTCAAGGACCCAGCGCGTGTTCGTGGGAGGGGTGGGCAATCAAGGGGGCAACACCGTTTAACATTTTAACTCAGGGGAAACTGAGGCTCAGAAAACTCAGGTGACTTCCCAAAGGACACTCAGCTTTTAAGGAGTTTTATTGGTTACCTACTGATGGGTAACAAATTACCCTAAGACTCAAGTCACTTAAAAACAACACATCTTGGGGCACCTGACTCTTGATTTCAGTTCAGGTCATGATCGTGTGGTTTGTGAGTTCAAGCACCACGTCCGGCTCCACACTGATAGAAGCCTGCTTGGGATTCTCTCTCTCTCTCTCTGTCTCTCTCTCTCTCTGCCCCTCCCCCACTCACTCTCTTTGTCTCTCAAAATAAACAACAACAACAAAACTAAAAAAAACCCCAATACATCTTGCTTATGCCTCACATTGTATGTGGGAGTTCAGGTCTGGCTGTTTCTGGCTCTGGGTCTCTCAGGAGGCTGTCGCCAGGAGAGGAGCCCGAGCTGCAGTCATCTGAAGGCTTGACCGGGGCCGGAGGCTTCACCCCCAAGGCCGCTCACTCCCGCGGCTGGCGAGTTAGTGCGGCCTGTTGGCCTGAGCCTCAGCCCCTCGCCAGGGGCCTCTCTGAAGGTGGCTCAAAGGGCCTCACGACACGCTGGCTTCTTCCCCCAGAGCGAGCAAGGCCAGCGAGAGAGAGGCACACGGAGGCCGCGACACCCTTTGTGACCCAGGCTCGGATGTCACCTGTCATGACCGCCACCTCCTGTTCCCTCTACGGGAGTCACCAGGCGAGGTCCAGCTCGCACCCCACGGGAGGGGACTGTGCCCCATCCCTGGAAGGGAGTCGTGCCGAGGAATCGAGGGCACGTTTTAACACCATCACAGGGCTGATCCAGGCCTTAACTTTAGTGTGCAGGACCCCAAAGCCCTGGGGGCTCGTGGGGCCCACTCTCAGGATGTGAGGCACTGGGGCAGGCAGTGAGGCCTTTGCCCTCGCGATGCCCCCATCTAGATGCATCACGAGGACAAGACCCCACGAGGCAACAGAGGCCCTGGCTTGAGGGATGCAGACGGCGCTCACGGCCAAGGCCAGAGTGGGCCCGGGGCCCGGGGGAAGACTGACATGCTGACATGGCAGGAGGGAGGAGGTGTCCCGGGCCAGGGCACATGTGACAATGAACCCGGAGAGACGGAGCTGGGAGAGCGGCCGGGGGACACCAGGGGGCCCCCGAATTGAGGGGGAAAGCCACAACCAGGTCCCGGGACTGGAGAGCTAGGCCCTTGTGTCCCAGCCCACCTCACGCTGGCCATGTCAGCTGGACCGGGACACTGCATGATGCTCCCTTCCCTCTGGGCGTCACGGCTCCGCCTGGGCCCCGGGGACGGGTGCCGATGGCCTCACATGCGCCTTGTCTCCCCCGTGATCACAAGAGCGCCTCTCCTATCTGGGCTCGGATTTCTGCTGAGCCCCGCTCACCCTCCCTCGGGCTGCTCGGGGACCCGGCCTGTCAGGAAAGCGTCCCACTCTGGGTGTCTCTGACCCCCACCTCCAGGCAGCTCCCAAGGGTGACCCCCCGTCCCTGGGAGAGAGGCCCCCTCTTGCCAGACGTACCCTGGATGATGCGAGGGCTGGTATCCTTGGGGGGGTGGGTCCGAGTCGGGGGGGATTCTCCCCCGTCAGGTGATCCCGTTCCAGGGGGGGCGATGTCACCTCCTGAGGGGCAGTGTCTGCCATCAGCGGGGAGGTTCATTCAAAGAGCCCCCCCTTTGACGCTGACGGTAACGATGATGACTGTGAGGGAGCCCGAACCCATCAGCCAGGCCCCGCACCCCTGCAGGCTCCGCCGGGGCTCCTCGGCAGGATGGCCGAGGGGGAGGGCGATGCTCTGTGACATCTGTCACCCCTCCGACCTTGGGCTGCTTTGCGCTACGTTCAGGAAGGGAGGAGGGGGAGGGAGGGAGGGAGCGATATTCAGTGACAGGGAGAAGGGAGAAGGGAGGAGGGGGAGGGAGGACGAGGAGGCTTCTGAGGCCGGGCACCTGCTTTGGTGGGTAGGAGGAGGAGTAAAAGGCCCATTTTGGGGAGCAGGAGGGAGTCTGAAGGAGGAGGTGATGGGTCGGGATGAAGCAAATGTCTTCCTGCTGACTGCAGGCAGGGAGACTGAGGGGCTTGGTACCTGCCCGAGCAGGCCCTGGGGGGGGGGGGTGGCGCGGGTGAGGCCGAAGGGAAGAGGGCCCTCGGGGCTGAGCCAGGCGGGACAAGGCCTCCTGACTCTGCCGCTCTTGCTGTCCTCATGGGACATCTGTCCCTATCCCAGACAGGGGTCCCAAAGGGCCGTGGCTATTCAGTCAGTGGATAACCAGTCCTGCCTCCAGGAGGCGGGGGACATGAGGGAAAATGGAAGGAAGAAAGCCCAAGGGGCTTCAGGGAGGAGGGTCCAGGCTACGTGCACAGCCCCGAGCCCCAGGCTATCCTGCCGTGGCCAGAGAAAGTTCCACGGGGAACCTCTCGCAGCCTTTTGGCCAACCCTGGCGGTGGAGGTCTCTGGGCAAGGCACCCCTGGTCTCAGAGAGGCCGAGGGACTTGGCCCAGGCCACACAGCTCGTAAGCAATGAAATCAGAGTCCTTTGCCCCAGTATTAGGAAGTAAGAAGTGCTCTCGGGGAACCCCCAGCTCCTCGGGACAGCCTGATTCAGAGGAAGGGTCAGGAAGTGCGGGCAGGACAAATACATGAAGAACAGACAGAACAGGACGAATGAGATCTGCAGCACCAGGGCCTTCTGCACCTGCCGCCCACGGGACGGGGCCCCTCTCTCCTGAACGGCCTCTAAAGCCTCCCACGTCGCAAGGGTCCGGGACAGTGGGGGACTGTGTGGAAGGCAAGCAGGTGGCCCCAGGTGGCCCTCACCCTCCGGCCAGGGCAGGTAGGGCGTCACCCCCAGAGGAGGCACAAGGCTGCTGGGGAGGGGGCTTAACAATCCAGACGGGTGTCAGGAGGGCCCCGCCAAAGACCGGCCTCCCTGGCCTCGGCCTCCTCCCGCAGCCCGGGAGGCCGCCTCTTCGGACTCGGGAAAAATTCACAAAGTTCAGGGGACTTCAATGCAGCGAGCTGGCAGTGACATCTACTAATGGACAGGTCCTGCCCAGCACCGAATGGCCCAGGGAAGGGCAGAGTGGCCACCCCCACGCTGGAGTCTCTCCTTGCCAGAGGGTCCATACCCCACATGGAGTCCTTGAGCCCAAGATGCCGTCTCCTCCATCCTGGAGTCCTGTCTGGACTGGGGTGGTGGGGAGCAGGGAAGGAGTGGGGGTCCCCACAAGCAGCACCCACTCCAGGCAGGGCTGGAGGTCCTGACCAGCACACCTAGGACAGCTGGCCAGTGAGAATGCTCCCCAGATGGTCTCCAGATCGCTTCCAGCTGGGGCATATAGAGTGGCCAAAGAATCTGTCCTAGGGAGTGGGGGTGTAGAAGGGGAAACTGAGGCAGGACGAGACCCAGCTTTAGTAGCCCCGAGCTAAGTGGGCCAGGATCCTGACTCCCTTCTGGAAAGGACTGAGGGACCAGGAGGAAACTGGTACCTACTGACCAGCCCCGAGCCGGCTCCCCATCGCATACCTGCCCTTGGCCCCGAAGGGGTTCAGAGCAAGTCTCCCCAGAATGTGCCCCTCTGTGGGCTATTTGAGGTGAAGGCCATGAAGGCGTAGCCGACTCAAGAGACACTTGTGCTCTTCCCTTAACGTTCTAGAATGAAAATCGTCCTGCGGGAAACCTTGGCACAGGGAGGGCCAGCACCTGCCCTGAGGTCACACAATGACCCAGCTGGGTTCTCCGACGGGTGACCCCGAGGCAGGGGTGGCCAGCCCGGGTCTGGGTCTCAGGCAGAGTGTGCTCCGGGGAGAGGGCGACGGCGCCGAGGCGCCCTCCGGTGGCCGCCGCGCGCGGAAGCCGGCCGCCGGAGTGCCCCGGCCGGCAGCCGGACGGGGGCGACAGCGGCCGGGGACCGCTTCGCGCTCGCGTTTCCTTTTTAAAAGAAGCACGTCGGCGCCGAAAGCGAATTTCTGTAAAATCGAGGAGATCGCTAGGGCCCCGCGGTCTGCAAAGCCCCCGCCGCCCAGCCGGCGCGGAAGAGCGAGAGCGGGGAGCGGCGGCGAGAGGCCCCCTCGCCTATTGTTGTGGCCGCGCGGGGCCCACCCCGGGGGGGCGGGGCGCCGGCCCGTGACGTCAAGCCCCGCCCACCGGCCCGCGCCGCCTTTGTCCGCCGCCGCGCGACTCCTCCCCTGCGGGCGCCGTCGGCCGCGGGTCCCCAGCGCGGCCGGGCCCCGAGCTCCGGGACAGACCCCGGGCCCCTCCGCGTCCTAAGAACCGCCTTCCTTTGCGGACGCAGCGGGAGGCGCCCGGGCCTGGCCTGTGAAGCCAGAAGCGAGGGCAGTTTTTCGGCGGCCGCCACCGCCCGGGACTGCGTTCCGCTCCTCGATGCTGCCGGGCGGGGGCGGGGCGGGCCCTCCGGCGGGACGAGCAGGGAGTCACAGCGGGGCACTGCAAGCACCGCCCCGGGACTCGCACGCGTGGTGGCGGGGGTGGCCGAGCGCAGAGGACTGGAAGGGGGGCGGGGGTGGGGGCCGGGGCCTGCACCTGGCAGGTGCCCGGGGCCTTTCTGCGAGGGGTGGGGGGGGAACCGCTTGGAGGAGCAGAGGCTGCAGGTTGGCCAGGTATTGGGGGAATGGGGGGGGGGGGTGTGTGTGAATAAGGCCGAGGGTCCCACAGGGTAGAAAGGGCACCTGTGAGGTGGCCCTCGGGGCGGAGCGGGGCCGAGCCTGGGTGAAAGGGTACTAAGCTCACGGCTCGTAGAAGTGGCAGCTTACTGCGGACCTAGGGACAGCACGGCAGCAGCCAACGCGGGCCAGGCGGCTCTTCTCTCGGGCTCCTTCCTGCGACGTGCTGAGGGCGACCGCGGTCGGTCCTATCGGGATGAGGCTCCCAAGTGACAGCTCACCAAGCCTCTTAGGTCCTCAACTACTTTGAAAACCCGGGCATATCGCCTCCTATGGTTGTGGAAACTGCTTTCATAAGGTCACCCCCCCCCCCCCCCCCCCCCCCCGGCAACACCTGGGTCCTGACCCTTCTTGCTAGGCCGCAGCCCCTCGCTCCGCAGACTACAGGTCCCTGCTCCGACCAGGTGTCCCTCACACCTGTGGCACTTGGAAGGAACCCCTGAAAGGTGCCTGGGCCCCACAGGGAGGTGGCCGGCAATCACGACCAACCCTGACGACCTTCAGCAGAAGAGTTATTGGTCGGGGGACGGGTGGCACATGTCCCTGCATCTCCGCCTCGCTGGCTCCAGGGGGAGCTCTCGGTGCGCCCCCGGGTCTGGGTTCTGCGCCCCAGCTCCCCACAGGGGGGAGAAAGGGTAGCTGGACCCTGTCACCCCTGGCGACTCACAGGAGGGGGATCGCTCCCCATAGGAAGGCGGTGTGGACGCTGGAACCTCCCCCCACCCCCTTAATTGGGGCAGCAAGACACAGGCCTCAGAGCCCAGTGCTGGGCGTGAGATGTTGGAAGGCGCCAGCATCCCAGGCTGAGGGCACCCCGAGGGGAGAGGAGAGGGCCACTGGGGGCCTGGTAGCCCAGGAAGGGGCGGAGTCAGAGGACGGCAACACGTTTTTTTTTTTTGTCTTAGAAACTTTAAAAAAAATGTACAGAAAGAGTATATAAGAGGAAAGCCTCCCTCCCCCCACCCCGCCCCCACCCCCAGAGGCCCGTGTACTGACCAGCCGCCCCCACCCCCCAGTTTCAAAATTCTAAGAGGCCAGGTTTGGGTTTCTTTTACTGCCCACAAGCAGACTCAGGCAGGAGGGGGGCTGGACTGTGGATTTGGGACCCACAGGCGGGTGGCGTTGTGTGTGACAGGGAAGTGGCTGGTTTCCCTTTTGTTAGTTTGGGAAACTCTCTCTCCTTCTATTCTGAAGGAGAGCCCTGCTGGATAGTGTTCTTGGCTGCAGACTTTTGCCTCTTAGCACCTGAATACATCATGCTGCTCCCTTCTGGTCTCTGAAGTTTCTGCTGAAAAATCCAGATAGCCTTATGGGATTTTCCTTGGATGTAACTGCTTTCTCTCCTCTTGACGCTTTTAAAATTCTCTCTTTATCCTTAGGTTTTGCCATTTTATTTACTGGCTGGCCTGGTATGGAACTCTACGGGTTGGTTTTTTGGGGGGCTCTCTGAGCCTCCTGGGTCTGGGTTTCTGTTTCCTTCCCCAGATTCAGGAAGTTTTCAGCTTTTATCTCCTCAAATAAATGTTCTGCCTCCTTTTCTCTCTCTTCTTCTGCTGCTACCCCTGTAACTCGACTGTTATGCTTGATGGTGTCGCGGAGTTCCCTAGGTCTGTTCTCATCTTGCACAACTTTTCTCACTCTCACTGGCTCCGCTTGGTGACTTTCCACTACTTTGTCTGGGCTGCTGCTCTGCCCTTGTCCGGTCTCTTCTTTCTTATTTTTTCCAGATGGTCTCTTGTTCGTTTCTTTTAGTGAGTTGATCATCTCTTCCCGGTCCTTTTTTAGGTGTTTTAGGTCTTTCTGGATGTTCTCCAGGCTTTCCTCCACTGTAGCCAACATCTTTAGGAGGGTTACTCTAAATTCTAGATCAGTTACAGAACACGTCTCCGTTTTGGTTACGTCTCTCGCTGTGGTTTTGTTCTGTTCTTTCATTTGGGACCTATTCCTCCGTCTCCTCATTTTGTCTACTGCTGCGTCTGTGTCTCTGTTAGCAAAGTCAGCTGCGTCTCCCGCACTTAAAGCAGTGGCCTTAGGAAGACGAGGTCCTGTAGTGCCCCGCGGTGCAGTGTCCCCTGTTAACGGGAAGATGGCGCTTCAGGGGCGTCCCTGTGTGCGTTGCTACGGTAGCAGTTGCTACTGCTGTGGCTGAACTGCGCTGGCCTTCCGTGCAGTGGCTCTACCTGTTGTGGGCAGGATCGGGTCCCTGTGCGGTTAGTGGGTCGGTCTGGGGCGCACTGGATCAGACCCGGAGTTTGCTAGAGATCCGGTAGCTCCAAACTGCAGGGCACTTCCCCTGCGCTGTCGGGGAGGGGGGGGGGGGGGGAAGGTTTATTGGTGGGCAGGCCGAAGTCACACTGGTGTGTACCTTATCTTCCCCTCTCCCAGGGGCAGGACTCACTGTGGAGTGGTGTGGCCCGTCTGGGCTGCTCGCACACTGCCAGGCTTGTGGTGCTGCTTCGATGGGAACTGGCCACGAACCGACCTAGCGGATCCCAGGGAGTGGATCTGCACAGGGGCGGGAGGGACAGGTTTAGCTCGCTTTGCCCACGGCGGTCCCCTGCGGGAGGGGCCCTGCAGCACCGGAAGGACAGACCCGGCGGAGGGATGGATCCCCAGAAGCACAGCGTTGGGGGACTGCGCGGTGCAAGTTCGGTGGCGGGAACTGGTTCCCTTTGGAATTTCCGCTGGGGGATGGGAGAGGGAAATGGCGCCCGCCAGCTCCTTTGTTCCCCCGCCGAGGTCTGTCCTCCCAGGCTCAACAACTCCCTCCCGTAGGCCCCAGGCGCTTTTCAAACTGTGGTTCCGGCCGGTATCCCCGCGGCTCTTTGTCCCGCAGTCTTTGTAGAGGGAGGACTTGGCGTCCACTCGCCCTCCCCCCTCCCCGCGAGCAGAGATGCTGACTTTTAAAATTCCAGAGGTTGAGTCCCGCTGGCTGTCAGAACCCACGCAGTCCGGCCCCTCCGCTTTCGCGGCCAGACTCCGGGGGCTCTGCCTGGCCGGGCGGGCTGCCCCTCCGCGCGCGCCGCTCCCTCCCGCCAGTCCGTGCAGCGCGCACCGGCTCTCCGGCCTTCCTACCCTCTTCCGTGGGCCTCTCGCCTACGCTTGGCTCCGGAGAGTCCGTTCTGCTAGTCTTCTGGCGGTTTTCTGCGTTACTTAGGCCGATGTGGGTGGAATCTAAGCGATCAGCGGGACCAGGTGAGCCGAGCGTCCTCCTGCGCCACCATCTTCCCAGCGTCTGCGCTTCCCGCCTCCAGGCTTCCCAAGTCTGCGCCTCCCGCTTCCCAGCGGGCAGTGCGGGGCTGCTCCGGCATGGCCACTAGAGGGCGCCAACGCCAGAACATGAGGCCCCCGGAGGGGGGGGGGCGCGGGCTCGTGATTCACTGCACTTCCGGGAGCACCAGCGGGGGGCCCACAGGAGCGACTGCGGGGTCCGCGCGCCCCGTCACCTGCCCCTGCAGGGGAAGCTGGCGGGGGTTCTCTCCGCTGGGCACCGTGGTTCCGGACGGCTCTGGATGGCCGCACCGGGGGGCCTGCCATCAGGTAGAGGAAGGAGACGCTGGACGGACCACAGTAGGCGTTCTGGGCCCTGCTCTAGTGGGTCGGTTCCCAAACAGGGTGACGTGAGGGTGACGCGCGGGAGCCCCCAGCCTGCAGCCAGGGGAGGGAGGAGGTGATCCTTGTCCCCTTTATCCAGGAAAGCAGTAGGATTCCTGTCCCATCCCCAACCTCCCTGTCTCCAAGTTCAGCGCCCCCAGCCAGGTCACCCACCCACAGCAGGGCCACGTCTCCCCCTCCTCCCCGCGCCCACCCGGGGACTGGCACTCCTGTCTGCCTTTGTTAAAGAAATGAATGTGCAGGGGCACTCGTGTGGCCCAGGTGGTTGAGCCTGGGACTTCGGCTCAGGTCGTGATCTTTCTGTTCGTGAGTTCGACCCCTGCATCAGGCTCTCTGCGGTCAGTACAGACCCTGCTTCGCAACCTCTGTCCCCCTCCCTGCCCCTCCGCAGTTCACGTGCGCGCGCGCGCTCTCAAAAATGAATAAGCATTGGGGCGCCTGGGTGGCGCAGTCGGCTGAGCGTCCGACTTCAGCCAGGTCACGATCTCGCGGTCCGTGAGTTCGAGCCCCGCGTCAGGCTCTGTGCTGATGGCTCGGAGCCTGTTTCCGATTCTGTGTCTCCCTCTCTCTCTGCCCCTCCCCTGTTCATGCTCTGTCTCTCTCTGTCCCAAAAATAAATAAAAAACTTGAAAAAAGAAAATGAATAAACATTAAGAAAACATGAATTTGCAGAGAAACATTAGCCCCCAGCCCCAGTTCCCGCACACTGTAGGTGCTGGAGGGGGTGTGTGGAGGAGAACAGAGTCCAGGCTGATTCGAATCCCCATCCCAGAGTCTTCTGTCTGCGAGACAAGCTGTGGCCCAGAGGATTTCCCAAGGATGGGTGAGCACCCCCACCCCGGGGTGACCTTGCACACTTGTGCAATGAGGGGGGGGGGGGTGTGTGTGCTCCGTTTCCTCCCCTCGGATCTGGGGAGCCTGGGACTACTTCTGAAGCCACGTTCGAAGATGGTAGTCCACGCACTGGCACTGGATGCTCTCTCCAGGGACATCTCACCCACCCTCCACGCTTGTGCGCCGCGGAGAAGTCCACCTACCCCGAAGATGTTGGGCGGCGGGACCGCAGGGAACCAGACACGCCGAGGCCTCGCTGTCCTAGTCTCAGTGGTGGAGTCACGGCAGCCTGAGCCAGAGGCAGCAGTGAGCCTTCTGGTGGCCGCACCCAGAGGTGACAGAGATGGGCACCGATGGGCTGGCCCGACCCAAGCTGCAGATTCGCTACCGACATAGGTAGCTTTAGGTCACTCCATCCTGGCTTGGTGGGTCTCACAGCATCAGACACTGAAACACAACCCCAAAGCCGGGGATGACCGACCGTCCCGATTCGCTTGGGCCTGAACGGTTTGCTAAAACTGAGAGAGCCCCGGGACTGCGGAGGGGGGTGAAGCAGTGACTCCCAAAAGGCTGCCAGATGGCAGGGCCCTTGCTGGCTCGATGTCCCAGTGTCACGGGCATCCACACCGCGAGGGCAGGTGCTCAAGGCTATTTGCTGTGACTTGTCACTGAATGTTGTAGAGTCCCCGCTCCAAAGTGCTCCTGAGCCCCAACAATGCATTTGTGTGGCCTGGTGACCTCCCTGTCCCCGACAGCATCTAGTGTCAAGCTGAGACGATCGGGTGTCCCCCTCAACGACAGACTCAGCCACCTTCCCCAGCACAGTCCGGGGCGTCGGCCCCATCGCCTGCTCTGGGAGTGGGGGTGAGGAACGACACTCCTTGTAGGGACACCACCCACTCCTTACTCGGGTTTGAAGGTGGCCTGACGGTACCGGCAGGAGCTGGTGGTTGCTGGAGGTGGGAGACGGATGGTCCTGGGCGCAGAGCAGGTGGGTGAAAGCGGAGAAGGCCCCCGCATCCAAATCTGGCTCATCAGGTTTCCAGAGGGTAACTGTGTCTCCAAACTGGGCGCCTCCCACTTACTGACCGCCAAGGGCGTTTACACACAAATCTCTCCGCGCCAGCTAAGAAGGCCAAGCAGGATCTCCCATTTCCTGGATTACAAAGGCGGACGCCCCTAAACCGGCCTCCCCTGGTCCCCGGGAACCCCGGCCTGAGAGACCCGTGGCCCAGGAACCGGCACAGCGCCAGCAGGACACTGGGGGCCAGCGGAGCAATGATCTTCAAGAAACAAGCGGTCACTGGGGTCAGATGCCGTAAAGCAGCCGGGCACAGAGGTAGCGATAGCTTTACCCACAGATCGTTGGTGACCTTCGGGGGGGGGGGGGGGGGGCGGGGCACAAGCCAGCCTCTTGTGGAGACGGCAGAGGCCAGGACTCCTTCCGCGGTGAGGGGAGAGCGGGCAGGAGCAAATGGGGGCGGGGCTCAGGGGACTCTTTCTTCCTCTATGATGATCGTGAACCTGCTTCTTCCGGGCTAACGAGTGCGGCCAGGTGGGGGCGGCGGGGGACAAGGTCAGCAGAGGTGGGGGGCGGGGTGTGTGTGCAACAAACCGGCTCCAGGCTTGCGTCTCTTTGCCCGTCCTGCAAACCTTCCATGAGCCGGCAGCCTCGTCCCCACTTTGTCGGTGGCGCGGCGCCCCGAGTGGCGCTCTTACCAATGAACCACAGTCACGGGCCTGTATTTACAGGAAAATGGTAAATCCATTGGAGTGCACATATCGAGGCCCACAGGATGAGAAGACCAGGGTTCCCGTGTGAAACGGTAGCTTCAAATCTAGTTTGGGTTCTGCCGCAAAGGACACGTTTGAGGGAGGCGTGGGGTGGCTGGAAGTGGGGGGGGGGACAGGCCGCTGGGGACCGTGACAAGTCTGGACTTGGCTTCCGCTCATTTTTCCTTTAAATGTGTCTCCAGAACCTGGGGCTGTTTGTGGCCAGGGTGGAGGACGGAGAGCTCTGTGGTAGGGGTACCAGCACCGATGGACCCCCGCGCCCGGAGGCTCCTCACCTCCTCTCCTGTCCTTGGAATGTGGCCCCAGGGGGCCTCTCCGGGAAGCTGCCCCAAGGACGGCCTTGAGACAGAGATGTGGCGCCGGGAGCATCTGGAGGGTATGGGTGACCGAACCCCGTTGCGGCCGCTCTGTGAACTGTTAGGACGTGGCGGGCAGGTGCGGGGGTCCAGCATCCTGCAGCCCCAAGACAGGCCTCGTAGGTCAGTTCCCTGTGTTCACTGCACCTGCCCCCTGCCCACCTGGAGCGGCCTCTTTCCTCCGTCCCTCCCTGTCCTCCGTGTCCGGGGGCCGGACTCAGATCACGGCCGGGAGCCAGCACTGCGAACCAGCCCCCAGGAGGGAAGATCGGTCACGGGCATCTCAGACGTCAGTCGTCTGGTCCGACCCTCCTACTTCACGGGCAAGGAACCCAAGTCTGGCCCAGGGAAGTCTACCGTCCCGTCAGCCTCAGAGCTGCTGGCCGTGCGCACCCGTCACGCTGGGTGACGGGTGGGAGCGGCCGTCCCGGGAAGACGGGGAAACTGAGGAAAAGACACAGGCAGCCCGTTCGGACGCTAGCAACTAGCACATGGGGCCAGAAAGTACTCCCGAGACTCCAGCACCCCACTCTTAGGCCAGGAGAAACAAAAACCCTTCATCGTACGTGATCGCCCAGGACTGGCTGGCTGTCCCCGTGCTCTGTGCCGGCTTCCCCCGCGACTCCACGGACAGCCCCTCGGCCAGAGACAACACTCACAGAATAGTGGTAAATGGGACGTGAATGTTTGCCGCGGGATTTCCAATCCTTTGAGGCATTTAATCATACGAAAGAGCTAAATGAGCCTGTTCCAGGAGAGACTCTGGCCCATTCTCCCAGGCAGCTCACCAGGAACGGCTTCTGGGGACAGGTATCAGCCCTGTCACTCCCCGACCCCCCACCCCACCCACAATTAACTGAGGCTTCGGGCTATCGCTGGTTGCATATTTACAGAAGGCTCGGCTCTGAGGACCCCTGACCACTGTGGGGGAAAACACAGGCCGAGCCCCTCAGTCTCCTCCCAGACTGAGGAAAAAAAAAAAAACAAAACAAGGGCAGAAACTCCTCGAAGAGCATTCAAATAAACGTCTTTGAAACGGCAAAGGAAACGCTTAACCGAGCGCTCACCTCAAAGGATGATCGGCCACCAGCCACGACAGGGCCGTCCCTCCGACCGGACGGGGACTCTGAAGTCCAGCGGGTGGGCTGGTGTGTCAGCCCCTCCTCTCCGTCCTCTGTGCTGGTCGTCGAACGGGGTTAGCAATCCGACTCGTGCCGCTCAGTCAAAAAGCAACGGCCTCCCCCAAATTCGTCCGTCCAACCCACAGCATGGGAGAAAATATTCGCTCATCACAGAGCTGCTAAGGGATGGCTACCCAGGATCCAAAGAACCTCCACGACTCAAAGACAAAACGACCCGATTTAAAAACTGGCAAAGGACTCGAATAGGTGTTTCTCTGGAGCAAACATATAAACAGCCAAGAGGCAGACAAAAAGATGCTCCAAAGCACAGAGCTCCATGTGGGCTCTGCGAGCTTCCCTATGTTGCCCACATGGAATTAAATTACAAACCAACAACAGAAAAACACTCGGGAAATACCCAAATATTTAAAAAGAAACCGTGCACTTATCTAAATAACTCCTGCATCAAAGAAGAAATCACACAACAAACTAGAAAATATTTTAAATGAAGGCAAAAAAAAAAAAAAAAAAAAAAAAGCCAAATACCAAACTTACGGGATGCAGCGTTTTAAACCAAAGTTTAACGGACAATTTACACCTTCAGATTATTAAAGAAAGATCTCCAATTAATAACCTAAGTTTCTACCTTAAGAAACTGGTGGGAAAGGGGGACAATTAAGCCCAAAATAAGCAAAAAGAATGAATAAGTAGAATCAATTCAATTTAAAATATAGAGACAATGAGAGGGGAAAAAAAAAATCAATGAAACCAACAGCTTATTCTTTGAGAAAATCAATAAATTTATATTTCTCTAGCCAACGAGATCAAGAAAGAGAGAAGAGGGGGCGCCTGGGTGGCGCAGTCGGTTAAGCGTCTGACTTCAGCCAGGTCACGATCTCACGGTCGGTGAGTTCGAGCCCCGCGTCGGGCTCTGGGCTGATGGCTCAGAGCCTGGAGCCTGTTTCTGATTCTGTGTCTCCCTCTCTCTCTGCCCCTCCCCCGTTCATGCTCTGTCTCTCTCTGTCCCAAAAATAAATAAACGTTGAAAAAAAAAATTAAAAAAAAAAAAAAGAGAGAGAAGACAGAAATTACCTATGGGAACAAAAGAAAACACTACAGATCAAGATAGTATATAATGTGAAAAGTTATGATAGAATTTATGCATAGAAGTGAGTTGATAAAATGGAAAAGTTCCTTGAAAGGAAAAAACTACAAAGCAGCTCCACTCAAGAAGACACCAATAACCCAAATATACACATCAAAGAAAAGGAATTCACAGGTAAAATCAATCAATAAATAAAATTCCAGGCCTACATGTGGCTTCTCTGGAGATTTCTCCCAAAATTTAAAGAAGAAATAACTATTCCAGCAAATAGAAGAGTATACTTCCTAATTCATTTTATGAGGCCTTCATCAGTGACACCAAAGGCAGACCAACACACTACCAGAAAACAAACTCCATATTGATATCCTTCATGAACACAGGCATAAAAATCCTTCATACGTATTAACAAATTGAATCCAGGGGTATATAAAAAGGATCATTACCAAGTGGGGTTTATCCTAGAAACATGAAGTTGGTTCAACATCTGAAAAGAAATCAGTGTACTTT
Source organism: Felis catus (assembly GCF_018350175.1). Classification (NCBI taxonomy): domain Eukaryota; kingdom Metazoa; phylum Chordata; class Mammalia; order Carnivora; family Felidae; genus Felis; species Felis catus. Next base: position 2,156,186 of record NC_058384.1, read on the forward strand.
ACCGCAGCAACAGGCTAATAAAGAAAAGTCACGTGATCTCATCTCTGCAGATGCAGAAAAAGCATTTGGCAATATTCAACATACAATAAAAACTCCCAGCAAACTAAGAGTAGATGGGAACTTCCTCAACCTGATAAAGAAAAGCCTAGAGCAATCATCATCCTTAATGGTTCAAGACTGAATGTCTTCCCTTTAAGATGGAATGAAGAAAGGACTTCTTCCTACTCTTTCTAAACATTGTACTGGAGAGATCCTACCCAGTACAATAGGCGAGAAAAAGAAATAAAAGGCATACAGACTGGAAAGAAAGAACCATCTTTATGGAAGACATCATCTTCTACAGACAGTCTTTTTTCTCTTTTTTTTAATGTTTATTTTTGAGAGCGTGTGTGCGAGCGGGGGAAGGGGAGAGAGAGAGAAAGAGAGAGAGACAGACAGACATAGGATATGAAGCAGGCTTCACACTGTCAGCACAGAGCCCGATGTGGGGCTCGAACTCCCAGAACCGTGAGATCATGACCTGAGCCAAGTCTGACACTTAACCGACTGTGCCACCCAGGAGCCCCACTACATAGACAGTCTTAAATAATTTACAAAAAAGTGACTAGATGTAAAAAAAATTAGCAAGTACACACTCCATACTAAAAAAGTCAACTGAACAACTGGAAATTGCAATTTAGGGGAAAAAAAAGTACCATTTATAATATTATCAAAAAAACATAAAATACCTAGAAATAACTCTAAAAAAATGTTTAAGAATTGTACAGTATAAATCACAAACTACCGGTGAGAAAGTTAAAGGCTTAAATAAATGGATCTATACCATGTTCATGAACTAGAAGACCCAATATTGTTAAGATGTCAATTCTCCCACACATATGATTGATTCATTCATTCCTTCACTCATTGTAAAAGTAATCACTGTATCCAACATGAGGCTTGAACTCATGACCCTGAGTTCAGGAGTCCCATGCTCTACTGACTGAGCCAGCCAGAAGCCCCTATGATCAACTCGTTTTTGACAAAAGATGCCAAGGTAATTCAAGAGGAAAGTTTTTTTTTTTTTTTAATTTTTTTTTTCAACGTTTTTTATTTATTTTTGGGACAGAGAGAGACAGAGCATGAACGGGGGAGGGGCAGCGAGAGAGGGAGACACAGAACCGGAAGCAGTCTCCAGGCTCTGGGCCATCAGCCCAGAGCCCGATGCGGGGCTCGAACTCACGGACCGTGAGATCGTGACCTGAGCTGAAGTTGGACACTTAACCGACTGAGCCACCCAGGTGCCCCGGAAAGATCGTTTTTTAAATAAATGGTGGCAGAACAAGCAGGAGACAGGAGACCATGACGACAACACAGCTAAAATAAAAACAGTCACTCTTGAGGGGCACCGGCACTGAGCGGCAGGGGGGAATGTGGGGACTCAGTCGGTTAAGCGTCCGACTCTTGATTTCAGCTCAGGTCATGATCTCACAGTTCCTGAGTTCGAGCCCCACAATGGGCTCCGCACTGACCGTGCAAAGCCTGCTTGGGATTCTGTCTCCCTCTCTCTCTGCCCCTCCTCCACTCAGGTGCCCTCCCTCTCTCTCTCTAATAAACATTCCCACACTCAGTGCGGAGCCTGACACAGGGCTCGATCTCACAACCGTGAGATCATAACCTGAGTCAAAATCAAGGGCCAGACGCTTAACCGACTAAGCCACCCAGACGCCCCACAAAATAATTTTCAAGTGAAGACAGCTACAGAGTGTATTAAGGGAGAAGGTAGAAATGTGTACTTATCTCCTTGGATTTCATATAAAGTTCAAAAGCATTCTGCATAACCATATTATCTCCCTTTTCTGGCAACATACATCGTTACAATCATCATATGGAATTAAAACATCAAAATCAGGGTAACGATCTTTGGAAGGAGGAAAGGGCAAGTGTAATCAGGAAAAGGTCCACAGGGATCAAACTCTTTCATTAACGTTTTAATACTTAGACATGCTCTGAAGCACAGAAGGCAAAGAAAAAAAAAAAAAAAGGCAAACGTGACCAGTGTGGGTGGTAGGTACATGAGTCTCATACCGCACACTTTTCCGAATGCTAGATTTTTGTTAACTGAAAATTAGGGGAAAAAAAGACCAGAAGGAAATTCCCAAATGACAGCTATTCTTAGTGGTAAGGTTATAATTTTAGTTTTCTGCTTTTCATCTGTATATACGGTCTAAATTTTCCACAATAAGCGAGTAGGACTCTTGTAATGGGAAAAAAATTAATGAGAGCTACGTATTTCAACACTCACCTGACAAACGCAGTCTGTCCACTCCTTTTTCAGAGCAGACACGCCGTGTCTTGAGTTTGGGCTGGGCCCGAGTCTGCAGCTAGAGGGGGCCATGGAACTCAGTACTTGTGGGTGGAAGAGAAGTGAGGGTTCTCTCCTTAATAGTGGGCATGCACCCCACCCCCAAAGTGGAAATGTGTTCCAGGCAAGCCTGCTTTTTTGTTTTTTAATTTATTTGAGACAGAGCGAGAGAGAGAATCCCAAGCAGGCTCCGCGCTGTCAGCACAGAGCCCGACATGGGGCTCGATCCCACAAACCAAACCGTGAGATCATGGCCTGTGCGAGACCACGAGTCGGACGCTTCACTGAGCCCTCCAGGCGCCCCTAGGCAGGTCTGCTTCTAACCATGCACACAAAACACCACCATCCCAGGGGATGGTGCTGTGGAGAAACAAGATTAAAGAAACCCGGGGGAGGCGCCTGGGCGGCTCACTCGGTTGAGCATCCGGGCCCTTGATTTCGGACGATCCCAGGGTCACGGGATTGAGCTCTGCGTCAGGCTCTGCCCTGAGCACGGAGCCTGCTTGAACCTGTCTCTGTTCCTCTCCCCCACACTCTCTAAAATAAAATTAAGAGAAACTCGGGTCTCTCACTCATCTCATGACGTACCAGACAGATTCGCCCTGCATTGCCTGCCTCCTCTGGCCTGTTTGTAAGATCAAATGATCTTATTTGAGCTACTTTATTTTCGAGCCTCTGTTGTCCCAGGTTAGACCGCATCATAACTAATGACGGCAGGGAAGACCGCTACAGGGCTGCGTTTTCCATCTCTGCTACTGAAAATACCACCTAAGAACACGGATCAATCTTTTATTTATTTATCGTTTAAAAAAAAAATTTAAGGGGGCGCCTGGGTGGCTCAGCTGGTTAAGCGTCCGACTTCGGCCCAGGTCGTGAGTTTGAGCCCCGTGTCGGGCTCTGTGCTGACAGTTCAGAGCCTGGATGGAGACTGCTTCCGATTCTGTGTCTCCCTCTCTCTCTGCTCCTAACCCACTCACATTCTGTCTCTGTCTCTCTCAAAAATAAACAAACATTGAAAAAAAATTTTTTTAAATAAATAAACTTAAAAAAAAAATTAAGAGAGCACACATGGGTGCATGTATGCATGAACAGAGGAGGGGCAGAGGGGGAAAGAGGGAATCTTAAGCAGGCTCCACGCCCAAAATGGAGCCCAACACAGGGCTAGATCTCATGACCCTGGGGATCATGACCTGAGCCAAAATAAAAGTCAGATGCTTAGGGGCGCCTGGGTGGCTCAGTCGGTTAAGTGTCCGACTCCGGCTAAGGTCATGATCTTGCAGTTTGTGAGTTTGAGCCCCATGTCAGGCCCTGTGCTGACAGCTCAGAGCCTGGAGCCTACTTCTGATTCTGTGTCTCCCTCTCTCTCTGCCCCTCCCCTGTTCATGCTCTGTCTCTCAATAATAAATAAACGTTAAAAAAAATTTTTTTTTAAATAGAAAAAAAAAGTCAGATGCTTAACCGACTGAGCCACCCACGCACCCCTCAATCTTCTATGAAGGCAATCTAAGCTCTCTCAATCAACCTAGAAAGTACTACAATATTCCAAAGTAAATCCCACGAAGGTCTTTCATGACATATGACAGGCTAATGATTAAATGTTCATACAGAAAAATGGTTCAAAAATAGTAAAGAAAAAGCATCAAAAAAAAAAAAAAAAAAACAACCCCAGGGGAGAGTTGCTTTGTATGAAAATGTATTTTAAAACTATAGTAATTTATAGTATTAGCACACTGAATTGTCAGATAAATGGGACAGAGCTCAGAAGCAGACATATATAGATATACATATATATTATCTATGGACACAAACAGAAGTCATAAACGAAAAAGCTGAATAAAACTAACAATGTGGTTTAGAATGTCTACGACCAAACACAGACACGTATAAACACACCTAACGCCACAAACAAAATTAACAGACCTGCAAGAAACTGGAAGAAATACTTACATCTAATGAATGATCAGCATACAGCTTATGTTTTTAATGCTAATAAATCCATATAAAAACGATCTAATTGAAAAATGGGTCAAAGGACACAAACCGGCAATTTATAGGAGAGGAAATACAAAGGACCAATAAAAATCGATGCGTCACCTTACTGGTTATCAGGGAAACACACATGAAAATGAAACTTCATCTTTCACCCGTCGGATAGACTTAGACTGAAGTCTGATGATATCAAGGGTGGGAAAAAGCAGTATCTTCTCGGACACGATGGAGCTGGAGGGGAAATTAGTTCAGCCGCTCTGGAGGACAATTTGGCAGGGTGGATTAAAATAAAAAATGCACAGAACTCATGATCCGGCAGTTCTCACTTCTCAGTATCTACAGATGTGCGGAAAGACACGTAAAAGAGCGCTCACTGGAACAGCACTTAGGATGAGAAATCAGAAGCAACCTCAAAGGTTCAATTCACAGAAAAATGGCCAAAGAATAACTCTGTGGAAGAGACCCAGCCGATGGCAAGAACACGGCAGACCTACACTTAGTAAAAGGAAAATCCCCCATTAACACAGACTGGAATTTTAAAAGTTGCAAAACGCAGGCCTTACGAAAACCAGGTTTACATTTCTCTATTTTGCCACACCAAAAAAAAAAAAAAAAGAAAAAAAGTTATGTCACCTTCAACGAGACACTTAAGTTAGTGATCTTGGCAAAGGGGAAAAACTTGGACTTGTGCAGACACGACATTAAAGAAAGGTTAAAACAAATCAGCACTTGTAATCAAAGTTGTACCTGCTCTCTTCACAGACTTGCAAGTTGCCAGTTCAGCGCCAGGCTGAACTGGGCAATCACGCTTAAGGCCTGGTTAGAGAACCACAAGGAAGGAGTTAAGGGCTCCGGTCTACATACTGTTATCCCACGTGTGATGGCCTGAGTCCAAATGCCAAGGTCAATTCTGGAGAAGCCAGCCAGCTGGTTTCCTGGTACTTAGATTAAGTATCCTAATCAAATCACGGCCTACTAAGGGGCACGTCAGCCAATGGAAATGGAGCCAATGCTTCTTTCGTTACAAGAGAAATCGGGCAAAACAGTTAAGTACCTGAGACAGCGATCATGTAGTAAGTTCAAAATAAGGGTGTCAAAAGGACAATAACCAAGTTGATTTCAAAAACTTTGAATAAGAAGGTCAAAGAATCCTAGGCAGATAATATGCGAGATCAAACTGCAACTCTGATCAGTACCCACTTTTGAAAAATTAAGTGAAGGGAAATAAAGTTAAGATTCGCTCTACCCCGAGTAGATCACATGCACACATATTTGGGCGGCAGACAGGAGTGCTGGATTGAGCTTGGGGAAAGACAGGTTTGGCTGCAGACTGCCAGTGAATTATCAGCAGTCGCGTATTTCGAACCGGCTGCCTCTCCTCTTCCAGAAGGCAGATGGTCAAGGCTCAGCGGCACGGTCCAGGATGTGCTCACACATCAACAGCTCTCAGCTGTTCTCTGGTCTGGCTTCCCGGAACCCCAACAGCTCAGAATGACCACCTCATTCGGTGTCTCCAAGTTTCAACCAAACAGAATTCAAATTTAAGGTCCGAGCGGCCCTGCGTCTCAGTGGGGTCATTTTTAGAGGAGTTTCTGGCACTCCGCGTGATACGGACCGGGGAATTCCCCTGATGGGTACTTCTCGGGCGTCACACCTCAGGAACTATTTGAAAGCGGGTGGTCCCCACGTCCTTCAAGGAATGCACTACGCACGTGGTTGTACAGGGAAAACGATTTTATACGTCCTCAAGGAGTCTTTCCGTCGTAAGTCTGGAAAGTTCAAAATCTATTTTCACTCACGGGGATAATTCATGGCAAAAACTATCAATAATCAGTCAGAAATAGTTTGTTGTTGGTTTTTAACTTCTTAAAACAGGAAAGATCATTTAGAACATCTCTTCTGGTCCGTCTAAAATGAGGCAATACGGAACTAACGCTTCCGAGAGTAACGGTATCAATGAAACGTCAACAGGTTACAGATAAACATTTTAATTGATTAAATATATTATTTTCAAGATCTTTTTGAAATCGCACTTGTACTGTACTAATCAACAGCCAAAGGCAATAGAAAAGTCTAAAACCAAAAATGTTCTGACGTGAGCACATGACGAACCACCGCTACGTAAAGTGACATAAACTGCTCCCGAGAACGAGGGTCTTTTCAGAAGACGATTTATCTTAACATGGGCAAGAACAAATCTGTACTCAAAGGCTGGAAGAAATATATATTAGTGCCTGCTTTTTAAAAGTTTATTTTACATTTTAAATACAATATTTTCTCGTTAAAAAAAAAAAAAGCCAAGAAGCGCCTAACCCCATGGTTCCTCTACCGTACGTACGCGCACGCGCATGGACAGCCTGAACGTGTTCTGGACAGAACGGTGTGGACGTCTTTGAGCTGGAACCAGTGAATCCAAATTAAAGAACACAAATCAAGCACTGCTCAGAGGAGAAAATAATCCAGTTTCCGAATAACCAAAAGAGAAGAGGGTTAGGTATGTACAAAACCAGGTATTAAAAACCAGAAAAGAAACGCACACACGACAAACAGCCCCTCGTGTAGTGAACTGTATAGAACGCAGCTTAATCAACGGAGACCCTCCTACAAGAAGTGATTTAAGATCTGAAGTTTTAAAAATCTAAAAATCTAAGTATTTCAGTAACAACATCCAGTAACGTTTCGTGTGTAGTGCCGTCTCGGTCACGTTCTATCTACACCACCCTCCCTCCTGAAAACAAGAATCTCTACGCTAGTCCATCACTTCTACCAACTTGCGGCTGTTTATCCATATATGTTCTCGGTAAGGGACACAAAGGTGTCCTCTTCCCATCTACAAAGACATAATGCAGATTAAAGCTATAGAACAATTTAAGCATGGGCATCTGTTTTTCCAATTCTCTCCAGTACGCAATTCCCCACCGGAACTGGGTAGGGTTCGTGCCTAAGCATGAACACAGGAAAGGAAAACGGACTGTCTCTGGCAGTGATTTCCTTGTAGTGCAACGTTATTCCCCATACACTCAATTGTACTGAAGTGATTTTACATACTTTAATTCAGTAGGTGTCAATTTGAGTTTACAAAACCCCCTAACTATATGCTCGTGTAGAAAACAGGTTCAATTTGAGATGCTCTACAAAGCCAAATCGAGACAAAAAGGAATTAATTCTGCTTTGTCACCGGTAAGGGGGAGTCCCGGAGGGAGAGAAAAGGACTCGAGTTGGCAGAGGCCTGCTAACAACATGGACCTCTGAGGTGTTGTGTGTCTTGACGGTTCAATTACCAATCGGCTTTGAACGTTCTTAAGATCATCTCGGAAAATAATTCTCTGTAATAGGCCTCTGAACTAGACGGCCGTACTCAATGCAAACACAATCTGGGTCGTTCAGAACAAAAGCGAATCGAGGCAACTTTTCTATTATAACCTGTGGGGTCTTGAGTCTGTAAGTTTTCAAAACGATGACCTTCATTTCAAAACGATGACCTTCGTCCAAGTCAGCTGCACCTCAGGCAGACTGCGAACGTAAGGATTTCCGATCCGAGGTCACCGTGACCACGGGCTCTCGTCAACCACGTGCAGCGGGCAGCAATGGACTCACCGTCAGCCGGGTGGGGTCAACGTGGGGAGGTTTTATTTCGGAGACCTTATAGATTTCACACGTTGCTCGCGTAACTTCTGCATCCACTAGCGACCCTGCCGGTCGGCACCCAAGGGCCAAACGGGTCCGAGGACTCCCTCTAACCCCAGAGGATTAATGCTAGAGTCTCAAGGAAACCCTGAGTCCCCCCCGACGAGAGTTCACGGACCATCAGACCAAAATCAAAAGGGGAGACGCTGACTGCAATGCTCCACAAAAGTCAAAAGAAATTCCGAACCAAGTGCCGTCTTCTGCCCAACCCTAGACTCCAGACTCCGCGACACCATCTTTATCTAGTATAATAGACTCTGTAGTAGACCGACTTTGACCTCCACAAAGAGTAGGAGTTGTCAAACTTGAGGAGGTAGACTCCTCTCCCTGGGTATTGGTGGCTGCCGGCATACACCTCCTCGTGACAGTCCCGCCGGTACACAGGCACGACCTCGTCCAGCAGGGGCTTGGTGGCGTTCTTTCTGGCTTTCTCCTCACTGCTGACGTTCTCTGTGGGAAAGAACGGAGGCACGTCAGTGAACGGGTCCGGGAAAGCCACGTGCGTCCAGCACCGAAACCCCATCCTTCGAGAAACTGCTCATCGGGAACTCTCCGGAGCCATCTGTGACTTTCGCACGCGGGCTTATTCCCGCCTTCCTTGGTTCGCTCACTCCTCTCCCTAGCAGCCACAATCGGGGGGTGCGGGCGGCGGGCGCCCTCTCTCCCCCTGGACTCTGACAACCGCTCCCGCTTCGGAGCCCCGGTCCTCCCTCCCTGTCCGCACCCAGCCAGCCTCCTCTTCCTCCAGGTGGGCGGCATCTCACTGTCCGAGCGACACCAAGGGAAACGAAGCTCTCGTTCTCTCCCTCCTCGACAATATGAAAACCCCGTTTCGGGAAGGGGGACCGAAGGACTGTTACCTTCTGTCGATCTTAGATATAAAGAGTAAAATGGGGAAGCCGCAGTAGAGGTAGGCACCGAGAGATACTCTGAAAGCCCATTACTGTCATCACAGGCCCGTGTAACCCAGGGATGATCCCAGTGGCAAAACACGAGCTCTGATTCTGGGTTTGCCCCTGGGAATAGTTCCCGAACTGTAATGAGATGAGGTTAGGAAAAAAGAGCGAGCGAGAACAACGTCGAACCAGCTTAAAATCGGTTTCACGTATTGAACATAAACACTGTCGGGAAAACAGGTCAGAAGAACATGCAGGTTCCTAACTCGGCACGGTGAATTCCGGCCACGGCAGTTAACCGCGCAAGGGCTGTCGTCAGGAATTTAAACCAGGCAAGTCTGAGAAAGTCTTCCGGTCCAGAGGAACTGAATGAGACAGGGTGACTCAATGTAATGCGGCATCCCGGATGGGACCCTGGAACGTTAGACAAAAACTAGGGAAATCTGAATACATAACGGCCTTGAGCTCATGACGACGTAGCCACATGGGTCCATCGGTGACGATGAACGTACCACAGTACAACACGGATGCTAGCAACAGGGGAAGCTGGGTGCGCGTATACAGGAACTCTTTGTACTATCTGCAACTTTTCTCTGTAAGTCTAAAACTGTTTTAAAATAAAAAATTGAAGAAAAAAAAAAAAAAAAAAGAGCAAACGACACTCTGATAAAATAGGCCCAAATCCAATTTGCTTTATCGCAGCAATACTGAAGTGTTTGCAAATGGGAAATACAGAGTCATTCAAAATGCAAAACCCTTAGGGCGCCTGGGTGGCTCAGTTGGTTAAGTGGCCGACTTCGGCTCAGGTCATGATCTCACGGTCCGTGAGTTCGAGCCCCGTGTCGGGCTCTGTGCTGACAGCTCAGAGCCTGGAACCTGTTTCAGATTCTGTGTCTCCCTCTCTCTGACCCTCCCCCATTCATGCTCTGTCTCTGTCTCAAAAATAAATAAATGTTAAAAAAAATTAAAAAAAAAAAATGCAAACCCTTGCCTATAAGGATACCCATGGATTATTGGTCCATTAACCCAGGATCCCGATTCTGTTCAAAATCTGTAAAACTGGAGGCCGCTGGGATACATGAGCAGTGCACCTTTCGTCAGTTAACCAAAGACTCGGGACCTGGCAACACTCATGCCAGTGACGAATCCGGACAGGAAGGAGTTACCGGCCACAGAGGAAACCAACCCCTCTGGCTTTCAAGCCTGAGTGGAGAAAAACCAAGACAACGAACAGGAGGACTGGCCTGCCCTTCCCCCTTAAACCAAGCTACGGGGACCCCCATCAAAAGCGCAGTGGCCTTTGCAAGGGGGCACGCAGACAAACGCGGCCTGGGAGCTCATCTCCCAAAGGAGACAGGCTCTCTCCTGGCAAACATCTCCCGGGAGCCGGAAATCCTCACTGCGGTCTCTGTCCACACAGAGGGACGAATGGATTAGCTGCAGATGGCAACCATCTCATGACTGGGAACAGCACAGGCACCGGGGACTCCATTCCCACCCGAGGGGCACCGAATGCTAGGGCAAAGATCCGGGGTCACGGTCCCACCTCTGGACAGGCACCGGACCCCAGCCCTTTTTACCAGCGCCCTTCCCAAAATCGAGAGCCCCCAAGCGACTCAGCGGAGGGCTCACACCGGGAAGCAACCTCCCTCTAAGAGGCTCCAGCAGGCAGGCCTGGAGAAATCTGTCTCCTTCTGAACCGAGAATGCCTCTCTCTGATTCACAAAGCCCTTCAGAATCACAACCGTCCGCACGCAAGCTCCCCTTCCCAGACTCCTGCGATGCCTGTCCTTCTGGTGCGGGCAGCAGCGTGCACGGGCAATGCTTTCTCTCGCTGCTGCCCCCTCCACCCCGAGACAAGGCTGCTGCGAACAGAATGCCACGTGAAGACAGAGCTCCCCCTCCAGGCCCCGGGCCCACGCGTGTGTTTCCGTGAGTGACCTGAGGGCCAGGCGTGCGCACGTGCGGTGATGCGGTCCCACTGCCCACCTCGAAAGCCGACTCAACTTTTAGCCTCCCTACAACTACCTCTTTTAATCTACCCCAGTGGGATCTCCGTGAAACACCGCCAACCCTCTCCAGGACAAACGGTCTGTTCACAAGTCAGCCGAAAGTTGAGCTGGGCCCCAGGACGGAGGAGGTGCCTCTCCACTGTCACGGTCAGGACATTCCTCCCATGCCGCCCTCCACCAAGCTGACATACGGACCCAAGCGCCCAACTAGTACGCGCACAAGCCCCGGGCTCTCACTTCCATGCAAACAAAACCAAGGAGACCATCTTCTCAATTAGTAAGCGTGTATCTTATAACCTACCTCCCAGACGAGAGAGTTTACACTGCTCTTGGAAACACTCCATTTTGCTTACTTAGAGAAAATAAAAAATTACTTTCCTGTAAAATGGGGAATGGCTGAAATTTTTCTTTAGCTACGATATTCTGGCATGAGCTTCTGTATCTATGTAAAAACAAAGTCTTAAGAGTAAAATCAAAAAAGCGAATGATCAGAAATGTAAATTTAAGTAAATTCCAGAGTTGGCAGAATTTCTTGCTTACTCTTTAAAAAATTTTCAGAATCGTCTTGCACATTTGGCTTTTCAACACAAAATGCTCAAAGTAAAACACTATTCAGGAGGCAGTAAAACAGCCCCCTGCCAGAGAGCCCTGCTGGGCACTACAACAATGTCCCGTTCAGGCCCCAGTCCCTTCCGGGAGGCTGGCCCGTCCCTCAGCCTTTATGGCTAAGGTCACGCTAATGAAGACACGAATCCCTGTCGCAAAAGCGTTAACCGAGAAGCACGAGGCGGGCTGATGCGTGACACCCCCCACCCCCCTCGGCACCTGCCACTGCGGACCCACGGCCTTACCTTCCTCTTCCTCGTCGTCGTCACTGGACTCGCTGACATGCACGCTGACAGCAGTGTTTGGAGAGTCTGTCCATTCAAAGTACACCCCAAAGCCAATGTCATAATTGTCTGTAGCAAATTCCCAAAAGAGATACGATCCCTCTTCGTGGGTGGGGACGCGAACGGTGACCACTTCTCCTCGGCCCACTGTAATCACAGAGTCCGCGTCCTGCCGAATCTTCTCTTTGAAGTCTTTGATCTGGGGTCGTGTCCACATGGACGGAGCTGCTATTACTGGAAGAGATTCTAAAGACAACAGGAATGCAGGAATGACACACACTGAAGAGGACGAGCCTTCACCTGGAGGCACCGAACCCGCATACCGCCCCTGCCCGCCCCAGGCAGGCGCACCAAGGGCCATCTGGTCTACCTCAGTTGTACTTGGGGTTGAGGACTCCGAGGAACATACAGGCTTCCCGTGGAAGTCTCCCCTCACTGGCTACATCTGCCAATGTCACCAGCTATCCAGAGGCCACCACACCACTTCAGGGGACAAATGCAATCCACAATCTAAGAAGTGATTTTTTTTTTTTTTTTTCCAACACTCTGATTATGTATGGGGATTTAAGACTGACCCTGGAAAACTCGTAGCTGGACCCAGGAAAATATTCTAATAAAAAAGGGAGATCCGGGGGCCCCGGATGGCTCAGTCGGTTACGCATCCAGCTCTTGACCGGCTCAGGTCATGATCTCACAGTTCATGGGTTCGAGCCCTATGTTGGGCTCTACACTGGCAGTGTGGAGTCTGCTTGGGATTCTCTCTCTCCCTCTCTCTCTGCCCCTCCCCCACTCATGTGCACACACGTTCTCTCTCAAAATAAACAAACTTAAAAAAAAAAAAAAAGAAGATGGGGCGCCTGGGTGGCTCAGTCGGTTCAGCGTCTGACTTCGGTTCAGGTCACGATCTCGCGGTCCGTGAGTTTGAGCCCCGCGTCAGGCTCTGGGCTGATGGCTCAGAGCCTGGAGCCCACTTCCGATTCTGTGTCTCCCTCTCTCTCTGCCCCTCCCCCATTCATGCTCTTTCTCTGCCTCAAAAATAAACATAAACATTAAAAAAAAAAAATTTTTAAAAAAAAAGAAGAAAAAGAAGGGAGATCTGGATTTAGGAATAAATTCACTTTTGGATCTGGACAAAGAAAACCGGGCTTTGACTTCAATCACTCTGTCAAAAACAAACAAACAAAAACAACAACAACAACAACAACACTCTTGACCTCTGAAGTCAAGTTCTAGGGGCTATTCTAAAGGAGCTCAAAGAAACAGAAAAACTCGGACAGGACTGGCCCCGCTAGGGACTGAACAGAGAGGATTAAGTCTTGTCGCTTGAGCAGCGTTTATGTGCACCAGACTACTCAGGTTTTCCAGATGTGGTCACAGAACCTTTGACAAAGGTTCATTTGAAAATACTGACAAACGTGGGGCGCCTGACTGGCTCAGTCGGTAGAGCATCCGACTCTTGATCTTGGGATCGTGAGTTCGAGCCCCACATCGGGTGTAGAGATTACTTGAAAAAAACAAAAACAAAAACAAAAAACTGATAAACTCTTACACGGAAAAAAAGAAGAGGGGTTAAGCCACAGGACATCAGGTCTTTTCCAAGCTGTTTTCTGTTACTCTAACAAGACAAGGCAGATGTCTGAAACCGCCTTTCTTGTGAACCACACCACCGCCCAGGCCGTGTCCCTGACACGCTCTCCCTTCCTTCCTCAGTTAGCTCCTACTCTGGCTTCGGCTCTCGCGGCTCAGTCGTCTCTTCCCCAGGAAGCCTCTGCCGACCTCTGTGACTAGGTCACAGTCCCCTCATCACACACTCTCCACCTACGACCGCGGTACTCCAGTTTCTAAACCACAGGTAACGCGTGACAGGCAGCCTCCAAGACGCACCCCACCCTGTGAGCCTCACCTCTGGGGACTCACGCACTTGGGAGGTCGCCAGCCACCATATCCCGGGGCCGGTATGTGGGACCAAGAGAATACAGCAGAAGCGCGGATACGTGATTTCCAAAGTCAGAATGTAAGAGACATGCCACCTCTGCGTTGATCTCTTGGACCGTGTTCCCTGGAGGAGAGGCTTCACGGGGCAAGGAACCGAGGTCTCCCGCCAAGAGCCAGCCCCGACTTGCCGGTCGGGAGAAGGAACCACCCTGGGCAGAACCTCTGCCCCCTGGCAGCATCCTGACCCACGGGACCAGGACGACCACCGCTCGGCTGAGCCGCGCCTCCGTTCCCGAACCCCCCGTAATCCCTCACCTACCGTGTGAGATGACGACCACTGGTTACCCGTGAGCTGCGAAATTTGGGTCTTATTTGTTACACAGCAGCAGATAACCAACACACAACCCCAAGTGTCCAAAAGACATCCGATCTGCCCTTCCTTCTATGCTGTCCTAACGGTCACCAGAAGCATCAGATTCTGACGTAAAGGGTAAAAAAGCATCCAACTCTCACAAATAGGTAACTGCTCTCCGAAGCTAGTTAGCCGGACTCCCGACGTGCCTTCCGTGAACTCAGTTACGACCTCTGGACAGATCAACACAGAGGCCAAACCATACCTTTTGGTCCATTCTCCACGGCTTCTTCTGCAGCTTCCGGTTCGAGGTCTTTCTCGGAGCTGTCCGTGTGGGCTTTGGCCTGTCCGTTAACCGACGTCCTATCACTCGGCACAGCTGTGTTCACCTTTGCCGGCGTAGGCAAAGCGGCTCCCCCAACCGCTACCTCTTGCTGCTTCTGGAGCGCCGCCTGCGAGTGGAGAAAGAGTGAATATCCGCTGACCGGGCCAGCATACAACACGTGAGCCCTGGGGCAGACTCTGGCCCATGTTTGGGTCCTACCAAAGCACTCCGCTCCAAGAAATTACTAATAGACTTCATCCACTGTATCCCATCTGTGATGAACATTACAGATGTGACATTGGAATAAAAGCTAAAAACGATCCAAATTATCATGGACGAAACCTGCACCGGAAGGTCATGTTTGCGTGACCTGAGGATCGCTAGAAAAACTGACCAGGAAAAATTAAAATAGAGAGACATAATCAACCCCAAATACAACCGAAGGTAAACACTGAACACAGTAACGTTTGTTCTTAAAACGGACAGAAGAAGATCTCGATCAGATTCAGAAACCTACAATCTGAATCAGGACAATTACACTGGGTAGAAATAAATGATCACGAAGGAAAACTCACAAAGGCAGAAACTACCATTGGTAAAAGCTCCCTTCCGGGCCTTCCCTCCCGCTCCCCCTGCTGTAAGCGGTATGACCAGCCTCACCTAGAACACTGCAGATGTGCTTTGCCTGTGTGTCAACATTATCCACTTGGAATGTATAATAAATGCTCTTTTTCGTGTCTGGCATCTTTTACTAAACATTATCTCTGTAAGGTTCATCCACAGAGTGGTAAGAAATTGTAATTTGCGCTGCTAGGACATTTCATTGTGAAATTACAAAATTCATCTGTTTTACTGTTGGTGAGCCCTCGGGCATTTAAGTAACTTTAAACTAAAACAAGAGGTCATAAGTAAGCGTACGTTTATGAAAGTAGAAAACAAAGCACAGGGGAAAAAGCATCGGTAATCTCACGGTTCAGGACGGTGACGCAGTTTAGCGTATCTGTATTTACATTTAACGTGTCACCTGCAAACCGACTACTTCAACGAACAGCGACACTTTCTCCGGTGCTAACGCAGGCGAGTGATACGCGGAAGACTTCAAAATACCTTCTTCCGAGGCCCGGATTCTCAGTCTTTCCCCATCAGTCTCCAGAAAGAGTACCAGCGTCCAGAAAAAGAGCATGCAACCAACCCAAGTGGGCAAACCCAGAACATTCAGTGAATGACAGGCAAGCAAAAGAAAGCATTTCTGTTGGTGATCAGCAAGCCCGGGCTCACACGGTCACTGTCCAGGAGGCCACGCTTGAATTCCTCCAGCAGAGCGAACCCCCTTGGGGATCCCACTGTCCACCAACGGATTCTAACTATCACGTAGAACAGATCATACCTCTTTCTTTATATCATCTCTCATCTGTACTTTGGGAAGTTTTAAAAGCACCGGAAGGTATAGAACAATCACCCACGTAACTACACCTCCACACGAACAAGTCTTAGCATTCTGTCACTTTGCTCTGTATTTATAAAGAAAATTAACACTTTATGAGGGCTGAGGTCTCCTCTGATCCTTCCCCAACCCCTTTCCTTCTCCATTCCCAACGACATCCAATATGGTCGATCACTGTAATCCAAATTACGGATTCCAGTTCTTTCTGGTTCTCCTTCCAAGATTCTTGGTTTGCAGGTATCTTGATTTGCAAGATTCTTGACTGCAAGATTCTGTTCTCTTATTTAAACGGCAGCAACCTCTGAACAGGACGGGGCGTGTGAGCCACCCTGCTGAAAAACCACCTCGAGGCCCGTCACAGAAGCAGGGACGGGGGTGGCAGGCTAAAATAAGAACGGGCTTTCGAGGACAGCAGAGAAACCCCTCGGAATTCCCATTTATTGTCTTGAATAAACCAGGCGAACGTCATTTTCATCCTCTCACGAACGACAAAAATCTGCCCTTTCCCTCTCGGTAACGCTGAAGACCCCAGGGAAGAGGTACTTGAAGCGAGGAGTGAATTTTCAAAGAACTTAAAGAGGTTGGCAAGACGGCTAGGAACGCAGAGCCACCACCGCGCCCCACGTTCTCCTCGCTCTGACTTTTGGACCGGCAACGGGTGCTTTAGGAGCGAAAACTCCATGAGTAAAGCCGGCCAGGTTAACTCCAGAGGCAGTCACGCCTCGGCCCGATGGGCAGCGCGAGTGTCAGACCGGCCCTCTGCTGGAGGCACCGGACACTTTCACGTGGCAGCTCGCTCTGTGAGGGGAACGGGACGGGCACCGGGACTTTCGTCGCCTTCTTGCAGACCAGGGGAAAGGGCGGGAAACTCAGACGGCAGGTGACGCGTCTGATAGGCAACAAGACAAGGGCAGAGCCGGGACAGGATCCGAGTGTCATGTGACCCCCCCCCCCCCCCCCCCACTGCCGTGCCTCTCCCCTCCTGCGTGGGGCAGGGAGCCGGAGAAGCACTGGCGGCCACGGCACCTGCCGCTGCCGTCAACGCGGCCAGCCCGGCTCTGCCGGATCAGCCGACGGCCTCCGGGGACGGTCCTCCCGCGGGCGGTGGTCCGGCCCGTGACCCCCGCCTGCCAGGGCCGCCCTGGGAGACACCGCCCCCGCCCCGCTCCCCTTACCCCTCCCCCCCCCACCCCAGCCCCAGGCGCACCTGCTGCTGGGCCAGCTGCGCCTGGTACAGCTGCTGCATGTACTGCTGGTAGTGCTGCTCCTGCAGCTGGCGCACCAGGAGCTGCTGCTGCTCCGAGCTGCCCGGGTACTGCTGCGCCGCGTACTGCCGGAACTGCGCGGCCGTCTGCGAGTTCAGCGCCGCCATGATCTGCTGCCTGCAAAACGCGGAGAACGCCCGCCGGTCGCACCACGGCCGCCGCGCCGGGCCGCGCGTCCCCGCTCTCCGTCCCGACCGGCCGTCGCCCCTCGGAGGCTCCGGGCGGCCGACGCGGACCCGTCGGCCCGGGTCCCGGGCCCAGAGGAAAGGTCTCGGGAAACACGCTCGGCCTCGGGTCCATCGGGAGGCTCTCCGAGGAAGAGCCGGCACGGACGCGGAGGGTACTACGTGCCACCAGGCCCGGCGCCGCCGCCGCAACGACGGACCCCGCAGCCCCCGGTGCGCGCCCCTCGGCCCGAGCGTTCCCGCGCGAGGCCGCCGGGGCGCTCAGCACCCCGGCGGGGGCGAGGCCGAGAGGCGGGGCGCGGCGTCCGGGGACGTGCCCGAGATCACACCAATGGAGCAGCCGGGGCCGGGGTTCAAGTCCCGGCAGGCCTCTCGGACCCGGCCGCTGTCAGAGGGGGACTGGCCTCTAGGCCAGAGGGGAGACACTGAACCGTGGGCCGCGGCTTCTCGACCTGAATAGAGGAGGAGCGGCGAGGGGCAGAAGAGTGACTAGAAGAGGACGCGAGGGGCCCTGGGACGTGGAAAGAAAGCCAGTGAAAACCTGAGGGTCTCTTGCATCTAATTGAAAGCCCGCCTCAGGGCGCCTGCATAGCTCAGTCGGTTAAGTGGCCGACTTCGGCTCAGGCCGTGATCTCACGGTTCGTGGGCTCGAGCCCCGTGTCAGGCTCTGAGCTGTCAGCGCCACTTCGGATTCTGTGTCTCCCTCTCTCTCTGCCCCTCCCCTGCTCGCACTCTGTCTTTCTCTCAAAAATAAACAAACATTAAAAAAAAAAATTTTAAGCCCGCCTTAAATTTAGGAGAACACGGAAAACGGTATCCAGGCCCACCTGTTACTATAAATGTCTGTCGTGTTCTTCCAGACAGGCTCCACGTGCTTAACTCAGTTATGTGACCAACTCCACAAAGACCTCAACAGGCCAATGACAGATAAAGCAGAATGTCACAAAGACACTGGGCCTGGCCGCCCCCAGAGGGGTGTACTCCTAGTCTCTCTCCAAAGCAGAACGAGGCCCGGGGTGGGTCGGGGACTAGCCCGACGCCTTTCCGAGGAACTACCAAGAAATATCGAGACATCAGCGGACCCTCACGTTCTCTGCAGACCTTCCCCGACGTCTGCAGTGTTAAGCCCTTCCTGCCTGTACCCAGAGCTCCCTCTGCAAGAGCCGGTCCCCTGGGAGACGGCTGCGCTCACCGCCCCGAACAGGAAACGGTTTCGGGTCCCAAACCCCGTACTCAGAACGGCACCTGCCACGGGCCGCACCGCCCGGATTCTCTGTCCCGGGCCCGTGTCTCTGGGCCTCTCGGACTCTGGCCGGTCTGGCGGATGCACGAACACCCAGAGAGGGCAGAGCAGACGCACAAGCGGGGAAGCAAGACAAGGTCACGGGGACCCGGAGACAGAGCGAGCGGACGGCGGGCACAGGTGGCTCACTTCTGCTGTTCCAGCCGCAGCCGCTCCTCCTCCAGCCGCCGCCGCTCTTCCTCCTCCCGCCGAAGCCGCTCCTCCTCTTCTCTCCTGCGCTTCTCCTCCTCCTTCTGCACTCGCTCTCGCTCCTCTTCTTCCCGCCGCCTTCGCTCCTCCTCCTCCTTCCTATGGGGGAGGACAGGGAGGACAGACACCATGAGCGCCGCACGAGGGCTCCCGCTTCAAAACAACCGAGGCCGTCTTTCCCAGTGACCACGGACTCGGCCCCGAGAGGACGCGGTGGTCTTCTCACACTGCGAAACGTGCGTGCTCCGCCGGGAGCCATCTCCCCTCCGGAGCCCACGTCGCCGCACGCAGGACCATGGCAGGGACATCGGCCACCGGGCAGCACAGAGAGGTGTCCGTCGGGAAGACACCACTGCCATCACTACCATACGCCCATAGCCCGAAGGTTTCCCAGCCCGGCGCCCTCCCAGCCCGGCACGGTGCTCTCGACACCAGTACAGAAGTGAACGTTGCCCCTGTAGTGCCACGGAGCCACAAAACTACGAGTCGTGGCCGAACGTACTGATGTTTACTCTGCTCGTGTAATGCGAAGAGCAGGCAAATACAAAGGACGCCTTCCTGGGTCCGTTACCATCTGCGGAGAGAAGACGGCACTGACAGCAAAGCGGGGACAGGGCTCTGGCCTGTGCTTTACGTGTTGCTAATGAAAAACATTTATAGGGCACAGATCTGTAGGTTACTTCTGAGTTTAAAAAATACCAAAGCTTTCAGACGCCCACTGGCTTAGTCGGTAGAGCATGAGACTCTTAATCTCAGGGTTGTGAGTTCAAGGCCCACGTTGCGGTGGAACCTACTTAAAATTAAAATAAGGGGCGCCTGGGTGGCTCAGTCGGTTAAGTGTCTGACTTCAACTCAGGTCACGATCTCACAGTTCGTGAGTTCGAGCCCCGCGATGGGCTCTGTGCTGACAGCTCGGAGCCTGGAGCCTGCTTCGGATTCTGGGTCTCCTCCCTCTCTCTGCCCCTCCCTCCTTCACGCTCTGCGTGTGTGTGTCTCTCTCTCTCTCAAAAATTAACAAACATTTAAAAAAATTTATTTAAAAAAATAAGTTACAAAGCTTTGAACATAAAAGAGAAAAAGAACAGCGGGAAATGCAGGCGCCGCCCCATCCAGCTCTGGCCCTCCCCTGGTGCCTCTCTGGCTACGCGCGGTGTGGACGGCAGGGTGGCTGAGGACGGGACACAGAGACCTCTGAGGACCTGAGAAGACACCACACTTCTTGGTCTTACCATGACAACTGCTTGGGTCACCCCGCTTTTCTCCCAAAACTCCTATAATTGATCAACAACACATCCGAGCCACAGCCAAGGCTCAAAATATAGCGATAACATGACCTACTTGTAACCTGTCACAGCTGGCAGGGGGTAAGATGTTCCAAGGCCAGAGCGAGACTTCTGGACTGAGGAACTCTAGTCTTAAATGCTTTCAAAGAGTGCTAGATGAACTTGATCTCATGACAGAACTACAGTTTTAAAAAGAAAAATACAGGGCGCCTAGGTGGCTCAGTTGGTTAAACTTCCAACTTCAGCTCAGGTCATGATCTTGAAGTTCAAGAGTTCGAGCCCCACCTTGGGCTCTGGGCCAACAGCCCGGAGCCCGGAGCCCGCTTCGGATTCTGTGTCTCCCTCTCTCTCTGCCCCTCCCCCGCTTGCACACGCTCTCTTAAGAATAAACAAACACGTGGGGCGCCTGAGTGGCTCAGTCGGTTGAGCATCTGACTTCAGCTCAGGTCATGATCTCACAGTTTGTGAGCTGGCGCCCCACATCGGGCTTGCTGCTGTCAGCACAGAACCCGCTTGGGATCCTCTGTCCCCCTTTCTCTCTGTCCCTCCCTGGCTTGCGCGTGCTCTCTCAAAAATAAACAAACATTTAAAAATAAATATCTAAATAAGTAAACAAGTAAATAAATAAATACGTAAATGAACGAACGTTTTTTAAAAAATCAAAACTTGTCCTTTGGATAAAAACAATCTTCTTTGGGGCGCCTGGGTGGCACAGTCGGTTAAGCATCCGACTTCAGCCAGGTCACGATCTCGCGGTCCGGGAGTTCGAGCCCCGCGTCAGGCTCTGGGCTGATGGCTCGGAGCCTGGAGCCTGTTTCCGATTCTGTGTCTCCCTCTCTCTCTGCCCCTCCCCCGTTCATGCTCTGTCTCTCTCTGTCCCAAAAATAAATAAACGTTGAAAAAAAAAAATTAAAAAAAAAACAAACAAACAAAAAAACAAAAAACAATCTTCTTTTGGATAAGTGCCTTCTGAAAACATCCGAAACGATTTCCTATCATCTTACACAGGAACGGACTGCACCCAGGGCTGTCCCTTGATGAGCCGGTGGTTACAACCACAGACACAAGGGCTGTCTACGTCCTTGTGCTGTGACGGAGAAGTTCACCTTCACGTTAAGTGGCCCTGACAGCTATCCTTCTCTAGTGTTTGTGCCTATTTTTCACGGTTTCTGTCTTCTTCCTATCAGGCTGTTTTCTCTTCTGTTGTTTCCAATTCAGGTTAAGGTAGAACACCAGAGAACCAACTGTTTCCAAAGTAAATACAATCTGAGGAAAAACTGGCTTTATGGTGTCACTTTCATTGCCCAGAAATTTAAAATTTTTTTTTTATGTTTATTTATTTTTGGGACAGAGAGAGACAGAGCATGAATGGGGGAGGGGCAGAGAGAAAGGGAGACACAGAATCGGAAACAGGCTCCAGGCTCTGAGCCATCAGCCCAGAGCCTGATGCGGGGCTCGAACTCCCGGACCGCGAGATCGTGACCTGGCTGAAGTTGGACGCTTAACCGACTGCGCCACCCAGGCGCCCCCCCAGAAATTTTAGATAATCAAAGTCATCGGAAGTATACCCTGTAGATAAACGCGTTCACCGCAATGCTGCTGGACTCACAACCACGACAGAAAACTCCATAAACTTAAACAGCGTATTCAGCAACTCCCCCTCCAACCTCTGCAAATACCTAACAGGCCATCTGGGAGCCAGGGCCAATACGAATGTCTCCATAAGGCCGACCGAGTAGCACGGGTGACAGCCGTGCTACGGAGCACACTGTTCTAGAAGCTCGAGGGAAAAGGCAGCAAAGGGTGGGTCGGACCAGGGGCGCAGGGTGGGGACGGTGGTCCAGGTTACGGGGGAGCTGGCTCAAAACCTCAGCGTGACCAGGAGGAGGAATGCCGCCATGACGGGGAGGCGGTGTCTGCGGAAGGGACAGCCAGGCGAGAGTGGCAGCCCAGCCCCCAAACTCCCAGGACAATCGGCCGCTCCCACCAGCGGGGCTGGACGACCGCCCTAAGGAGTGGGCACCCGATGGAGGACAGACCCCACACGCAGCAGCGTCGGGCCGGGCCGCACCGGGAGGACACGCGCCGTGCCCTCGAACCTCACCTTTTCTTTTCTTGCTCCTCCTTCTCGATTTTGTGGGACGCGACGTACGTGGAGAAGAGATGGCAACACCTGTTCAGGAGCTCGACAAACTCTACCATGGCGTCCTCTTTAGAGGTATTTCCCAGGGCCGCCCACTCTCTCCTGGAGGGAAAGCGGGACAGGTCACCTCCTCGCCACAGAGCGGGAACGTGCCTCCACATAAGCCTACGCACGAGCAATTCTCAATCAGAACTAAATCGGAGAGGGACCCTAGCATAAGGCAAAGGCCCAAGTCCTCAGTTTCAACGAGCTAGCGGGGTTGACTGAACGAGCTAGGCCACGCGCGGCCCAAACTCACAGCCGAAACCGCGGACTGAACGCCCTGCGGGTCCTTTCCACGCTAGCAAAGGGGTACAGAAGAGTCCCTCTCCTCCTGTCACCGCATTTTAGTCGTAACTGAACGCGCTCCACGGCGCATTCTTTTTCTGCCACAACTCTGTGCGCGTCCCACAAGGACACGGCTTACTGTATACTTTATGTGGCTGCTTTTCGTGTTATTTGGGGAGGATCAACTTTAGCTGCACTTGTCTTATGTTCATAATCAGATGAGTAAACTTCTTCCACATTATTTATGCAAACACATCTCCACGCCAAACACACACACACACGTGAAGATTCCAGAAGCTGCGAGCAGCAATGTCTGTTTCAGTCTGACTCTAAGCTAAGGAGCCCGCTGTTTACATCTTAACCAACTGGCTCTCCACTCGACTCAACATTACTGTCGCTAAATCCGTTATACAACAAAACATCGTTACCTCCTGTCATTCCCCAACACATCAAAGAATCCAACCTCAGGACAAGTGTCTGGATTATATGGACCCATAAGAACCTGCTTATGCAGTGCCACAAGCTTCAGTTTTTCTTCGTAAGTGGGATGAAAGGCTTTGCCATCTTTTTCTGCAAGAAAAAGAAACACAGAAACAATCAAAATTGGCAAAAAAAAAGTACTTTTGGTATCCGACGACGCCGTTTCGCTCTCTAAGGTAGTCACAAACTACCTGCGATAGATACAGATCTTACGGTGAGAGTTTTATTTCATATACTGAATTTTAATAGAGTCTAAGGCAGAAACCCTTTATGTGGAGTTGTTTTCAATGAAGCCAAACACCAATATCTATGTTAAAACGTCTACAGAAGAAACCAATCTGTCAAGCTAACAGGCACACCAATACAAACTGTACCACCTGACATCTTCTACACATATTAAAACTTGTGCAACAATCATTTTTATAGTTATTTAACTTCATTTCAGAGAGAGAGCATGGGAGCAGGGGAGAGGGGCGGGGGTGGTGGAGGAGAGGGAGAGACAGAGAGAGAGAGAGAGAGAGAGAGAGAGAGAGAGAGAGAGGGAGGGAGGGAGGGAGGGAGGGAGAGAGAGAGGGAGAATGAATGAATTCCAAGCAGGCTCCATACTCAGTGTCGAGCCCAATGCGGGGCTTGATCCCACAACCCAGGATCACCCCCTGAGCCGAAATCAAGAGTTGGACACTTGGGGAGCCCAGGTGGCTCAATCGGTTAAGCGTCCAACTCTTGGTTTCGGCTCAAGTCATGATCTCATGGTTCACGGGTTCCAGCCCTTCATCGGGCTCCACCCCGCGAAGCCTCTTTGGGATTCTCTGCTTCTCCCCCTCATCCTGTGCACTCTTCCTCTTTCCCTCTCTCTTCAAAAAAAGAAAATTTTTTAAAATTAAAAAAAGTAGTATGTATTGCCTACAAATTTTATCCTAGTACACAGTCGTCACCAAAATAAAATCACTGATGAGAAAAGAACGTGGGTTAAAACTTATGAACAGGAAACTCAGCAGGAAAAAATAAAAAAGAGGCCAATAAGCATCCCAACATATTTAATCAACTAGTCACGAAAATGGCAATCAAAACCATACCAAACCATAACCAAAACTTGTGCCGTGATATGGTCAAAAAAAGTCAGGTAACATCAAGAGCTGGTAAGACCGGGACAAAGAGGCACCCACGCTCCCGGACGATGCTGTTAAGTATACGCGGTTACCTCGGAAGGTAACAGTTATGTTAGAAGTTTTCTTGGAAGGCAAGTTAGCGATAGATTCCGAAATCATAAAGGTGCACACCCTGCCATCCAGTCCTTCCGATTCTCGTTCTCTCCCCTTCATACTGTCCCGAATACGGACAGAGGCATGTGCAGGGACATTCGCTGCCGCTGTGTGCTTGCCATCCTAAACAATCTAAAAGTTCTTCGAGAAAGAAACGGCTAAATAATGTAACATATTTGGACTGTGGCATATAGGACTTATAGGAAGCAGTAAGTGAAAAACGCAAGCGGCAGAAGATGACACACAGTCGGAGCACACAACACGCTTCATCAATCCTAAGCACTCCCCCAACCACACACTTGAACATCTCTAAAATCAGACTTGGTTTTACCAGCTGACGTTTTCAAGTTACAAATAAGCAGGTTTTCTTTCTTAATAGCATGGAAGATATTAGGGAGTCTTAAAGCTTTTAAAAACGGGGCGCCTGGGTAGCTCCGTTGAGCGTACACGACTCCGGATTTGGGCTGCGGTCATGGTTTCAGAGTGGAGTTCGAGCCCATCGGGCTCCGTGCTGATAGCGCAAAGCCCGCTTGGAATTCTGTCTCCTCCTCTTTCTCTGTCCGCTCCTCCCACGTGCACGTACTCACGTGCTCTCTCAAAACTAAACTTTTAAAAAACAGGAAAAAAAAGATCTTAGAGTCGACACAATACAGCATGTAAACACACCCACATGCATATTCTACAGGTACGTTTACATGAATGTAAATGCAAATTAAAAAAATCCAGGAGTCACGTCACACCAAAGGAAGCCGAAGGAGTCTCACAGAGAACTTAAGCCTTACTTGTCATTGTAATCTTTCAAAGGAAAATGTGCGGAAAAGTAAGCTGAACTGTTAAGAGGAGTTTCCTTTTTTTTTTTTTTTAACGTTTATTATTTTTGAGAGAGAGAGAGAGAGAGAGAGAGAGAGAGAGAGAACATGAGCTGGGGAGGGGCAGAGAGAGGGAGACACAGAATCCGAAGCAGGCTCCAGGCTCTGAGCCGTCAGCACAGAGCCCGATGCAGGGCTCGAACTCACGAACCGTGAGATCCTGACCTGAGCCGAAGTCACACGCTTAATCGACTAAGCCACCCAAGAGCCCCAGAGAACTTTTATATACTTCTATGTGCCTATGTACCTGCACTTTTTTTTCCAGCAAGAACAAACTCACGCGGTATTTGGAAAAAAATATTAAGAAAAGACACTGGGACACTGATCTTATTTATTTAATACAAATCGAAACAACTCAAGCAACCTGTGGACCTGCCATCTGTCTTTGCTACTGAGCAAACAGTATCACTAGACAATTAGCACCAAGGAGGAACTTCCTCTAAAGCTTTTTGGACAGGATTATCAGAGTTATTTATTTACCAAGTAAGAGGCAATTCCCACTTCAAAATCTCTTAGAATGCTATTTCAGGGTGCCCGGGGGGTCTCAGTCGGTTAGGCATCCGACTCTTGGTTTTGGCTCAAGTCATGATCTCACGATTCATTGGTTCAAGCCCTGGTCAGGCTCTGTGCTGACTGTGCGGAGCCTGCTTGGAATTCTCTCATATTCTCTCTCTCTCTCGCTCTCTCTCTGCTCCTCCGCCACTTGCGTATGTGCTCTCTCTCTCTCGCTCGCTCTCAAAATAAATAAAAATAAACCTAAAAAAAGAAGAAGGTGTCTTGGGTTTTTTTAATATTTTTAAAAAATGTTTATTTTTGACAGAGAGAGAGAGAGAGAGAGAGAGCGAGCGCGCGCACTAGTGGGGGAGGGGCAGAAAGAGAAGGAGACACAGAATCCGAAGCAGGCTCCAGGCTCTGAGCTGTCAGCACAGAGGCCGACAAGGGGCTCGAACTCACGGAATGCGAGACCGTGACCTGAGCCGAAGTTGGATGCTCAACCGACTGAGCCACCCAGGTGCCCCATGTTTTGTTTTTTAAAGCCAAAAAGAACTACTTCTAAGGATACCATTTTGGGCCTTATAAAAAGAAATTACATGCTGGTGACTCAAGGTGAAGTGAGCCTAAGAAACAGCAGGGGTGGAGCACAGGAGGAACAAGTCCTTGCTTTGTTCAGTCAGGATTCCTGGGGTTTGTCGCTTTCTCCTTTAGGGGAAAAAAAAAGCCTGAATTGTATGGAAGTGGTTGCTTTGACCTAAATAAATGTAAATAAAGATAAAATCAGATGGAAACTTTATCCACTAGAAGACCAAACACTTTCCCGATTAGTCATGTAATACAGCAATTTTCAAACCCACACACACACACACACACACACACACACACACACACACACACATTCCTACTTGCTGCAGGGAGAGGATTTGACACCAACAGTCTAGTAGATATCAACACAATTTTTCTAGCCTATGACTACTACAGTTATTTCAGTGGAGGGAGGGTCCATTTCTTACCAGGTAATGAATTTACTCCTTTATTTCAAAGACCTAGCCCTGCAAACTAGGAGCAGGGGAAGAAGGGAGAGGGTAGGCAAACAACGAAACTGTGACAATTAATTAGCAAGTTGTCAGCCTAACCTCCCGCCCTAAAAGGTGACTCATCTACAGGCAGGGTGAGTTTCCGGATTTCTGAATGTCGTTTTAACATCTGCCCTTTTTACTGCCTGGCTCAGCTGGAGCAGCATGGGACTCGTGACGTCTGGTCTGTGAGTTTGAGCCCCTGGCTGGGTGTAGAGATTACTTAAAAATAAAATCTCACAGGGGTTCCTGGGGGGCTCAGTCGGTGAAGCGTCCGACTTCGGCTCGGGTCATGATCTCACGGTTCATGGGTTCGAGACCCACGTCGGGCTCTGTGTGGACACCTCGGAGCCTGGAGTCTGCTTCGGATTCTCTCTCTGTCTGCCCCTTCCCTGCTTGCACTCTGTCTCTCTCTCTCAAAAATAAATAAAATGTAAAGAAATAAATAAATAAAATCTCACACACAAAAAAATAAAGAAAGAAAGAAGAATACATTTTCAGTGTTAGCTCTGGCCCAGCGTCAAATTAATCTGTTCACCACCATGAACCCGAGCACTCAGCACCACGCTTGGTTCATGGGTACCACCTAACCCATGCCCGACTAAAGAAAAAATTAACTTCACAGGTCAATTTCTGTGAGAATTAGCAAAACGGTACATTCGTTCTTATCAACTGTACTGGCATTTCCACAGAATCATGGGCACACTTGTTCAAGAACTGTTCTATCATCTTTCGTTAAATTCTACTATGGGATCTTCACATTAATCGGCATCATCCAAGCTGGGGACCAAATGTGTCTGAACCAAAAACAAGCACGACAAGACAAAGAAAAGGAAACGCATCGAAACGTCATCTTTCTGAAAGATCGGCTTACAGAGTTTTCTTTAGTCATTTTTTACATTCCCAAATTTTCTTCAATATGCATAATGTACTTTCATATCAAATACATATACACTTTTTTCTTTTTTAACAAACATTTGTAAAAAGTCAAGACAACTCATCTTTCAGCCTTTGGGACAAGGTTAACAGATCCATTATCCTCCCCGGAGGAAGAGACACAACCCAGGAGGATGTGCAAATCCCGCCCTCGGTACACACAGCCCACACGGTGCTCGTGTTCTCAACGCAGGATGTGTTTTGTTCGGTTTTCCAAGTCAGATGAGAATAATTTTCTTCTCAATTACTTACGGTTCCACCGGCATTAAATACGCTCAATAGGGAAGTTGTAACTGCCATTAACTACACAGAAAAAGCCTTGATGAAACTCAAAAATCTCTCACCAGGACCACATTCCTAAAGGGAAGTTCTAGTTCAGTGCTGCCGGAAAGGAATACAGACTGGCATCACCTTAGGTTCCTGCAGTCACACGGTTAATTATTACCAAGTTATACTCTGTTTTCTACGGCAACCAAAAAACAAATGTGAAGTACGCTTAGAAAGAAACGGCAGGGCTATTTTTCAGGTACAACCGCATAAAGACACAGCAACAGACGGCTACCATCACCAAACGGAAGCGTGACTGCAAAGCTAGTCATTCTTTTTTTTAACGTTTATTTATTATTGAGAGACACAGCGAGACAGAGCATGAGCATGGGAGGGGCACAGAGAGGGGGAGACACAGAATCCGAAGCAGGCTCCAGGCTCCGAGCCGTCAGCACAGAGCCCGATGCAGGGCTTGAACTCACAAACCAGGAGATCATGACCTGAGCCGAAGTTGGATGCCTAAATGACTGAGCCACACAGGCGCCCCGCAAAGCTAGTCATTCTTAACTGACTGGACTGAAAGAGATCACCTGTTGGCATCTGTCCAGCAACAACGATTTTAAAAAGTTCATTTTCTATAAAACCGAAGACCGATAAAAGGTTACAAATCAGTTTTACCTAAAGGAGACAGACTAAAGCAGGGAGTGGCAAACTGGATCGATCATGCCCACTGCTGTCTTTATAAGACCTGGGAGCTAAGAATGGCTTTTGTAAAGTTTTCTTGTTTAAAGTAAGCGCTATGCCCAACGTGGGGCTTCAACTCATGACCCTGAGATCAAGAGTCACATCTCTACTGAATGAGCCGGCCAGGTGCCCCTGGCTTTTACGGTTTTCAAGGGCTGTAAAGCAACAACAAAAAAGCAAAAATGGAAAAACAAAAACAAAGAATATAAATGAACACAGACCATATGTAGCCATTAGAGACTAAAATACTATCTAGCCCTTTTTTTTTTTTTTGATGTTTATTTATTGACAGAAATAGACAGACAGAATGTGAGCAGGGGAGGGGCAGACAGAGAAGGAGACACAGAATCCGAAGCAGGCTCCAGACTCTGAGCTGTCAGCAGAGCCCACAAACCGCGAGATCATAACCTGAGCCAAAGTCAGACGCTTAACCGACTGAGCCACCCGGGCGCCCCCTATCTGGCCCTTTTATAGGGAAAGTTTGCCGACTCCTGACTAGAGAAGAAGTAAACTCAGAAGCCAAATGACTTCCAGGTATTCAAAAAAAAAATGCCAGTATAATTAAAAGGATAGAGAAAGTACTTACAAACTTCCAGCTAACCATGATGAATTAAACACACACCATTAGCTCTGATCCTCGATGAAAAACCTCCACGCAAACAAACAAGGGAGGCAATTTAGAGAACGCTGGGAAGGTTCAGGAACCGGGTTCCTGAGGCTCCAGGTTCATAAGAAGCTGGAGTCTAGATGGAAAAAGTAATGCTTCTTAGGGGTACTAAGAAGGAGGCACCCCTCCCTCCCACTGTGTTCGACAACCCCAAGCAGGCAGGCGGCTACCCGGCCCCTACTTCAGCAGAGGGCTGACGTTTACTGGAGAACCCGAATCACACGTGCTCCAGATGGGGGAGCACCAGGCTGGGAGTGAAATGCAGGACTAAAAACCAAGCAACGAGTTGCCCTCATCAACCCTCATCAACGGTCAACAACTTCCCCCCACCCTCCCTTCTCCGGCCTACTTCCTGAATGCTGACAGCTAAGTTCCTACAACCCAGGAAGCAGCCAGGAGTATCTGCGGGAAAAACTGACCCCAAAGATAAAACCTACAATTACTGGGGCGCCTGGGTGGCTCAGTCGGTTAAGCGTCCGACTTTGGCTCAGATCACGATCTCGCGGTCCGTGGGTTCGAGCCCCGCGTCGGGCTCTGTGCTGACAGCTCAGAGCCTGGAGCCTGTTTCAGATTCTGTGTCTCCCTCTTTCTCTGACCCTCCCCTGTTCATGCTCTCTCTCTGTCTCAAAAATAAATAAATGTTAAAAAAATTAAAAAAAAAACAAACCTACAATTACTAATTCAAAAGGTACTGATGGTTTGAGGGTTCCCCTATGAAACCTCTGCTTCATCACCCTACAATTAAGGCTGCTACTCAAGGCTACAGTAACTGTTAGGTCCCTTACCCTCCAACAGGAATGAATACTTGACGATCACCAGATATTTGAGAATGCTTCCAACACGGGAACACCCACACCCCCACACCTAAACTTTTTTTTTTTTTAACATTTATTTATTATAGAGAGACAGAGGGTGACAGAGCATGAGCAGGGGAGGGGCAGCGAGAGAGGGAGACACTGAATCCGAAGCAGGCTCCAGGCTCCAAGCTGTCGGCACAGAGCCCGACGTGGGGCTCTAACTCACAGACTGCGAGATCGTGACCTGAGCTGAAGTCAGACGCTTAACCGACCGAGCCAACCAGGCTTACACTTAATATCCTTCAACTTTCTTTTTAAAAAAAAATTTTTTTTTTCAACGTTTATTTATTTTTGGGACAGAGAGAGACAGAGCATGAACGGGGGAGGGGCAGAGAGAGAGGGAGACACAGAATCGGAAACAGGCTCCAGGCTCCGAGCCATCAGCCCAGAGCCCGACGCGGGGCTCGAACTCACGGACCGCGAGATCGTGACCTGGCTGAAGTCGGACGCTTAACCGACTGCACCACCCAGGCGCCCCCCTTCAACTTTCAATATTACTTCAACTTACACTTAATATCCTCAGAGACAGAAGCTAATGTGTCCATTAAGCAAAACGAGGGATGAGAAAGAAAATTTAGGGAATAAAAACTCTTAGAAATGGAAAATGTAAAAACAAATTAAAAAAACAAATCTTCCGGGGCGCCTGGGTGGCTCAGTCAGTTGGGCATCCGACTTTGGCTCAGGTCATGATTTCGCAGTTGATGACTTCAAGCCTGGCCTGGCTCTGTACTCACAGCTCAGAACCTGGAGTCTACTTCGGATTCTATGTCTCCTCTCTCTGCCCCCCCCTCTCTAAAACAAACATTAAAAAAATATTTTTAAATATTTCATTGGCTAGAAAATGGAGTTGAGAATATCTCCTAAAAGACAGAGATGGAAAAGATAAGAGAATTAGAAGTTCAATTCAGAAGATCCAATGTCTTTTTTTTTTTTTTTTAACGTTTATTTTTGAGAGAGAGACAGCACAAGCAGGGGAGGGGCAGAGAGAGAGAGGAAGATACAGAATCGGAAGCAGGCTCCAGCCTCTGAGCTGTCAGCACAGAGCCTGACATGAGGCCCGAACCCACAAACCGTGAGATCATGACCTCAGCCAAAGTCGGATGCTCAACTGACTGAGCCACCCAGGTGCCCCAGAAGTTCCAGTAACTTAGTATTAACATTATCATAGAGTGAAATCAGAGGAAAAAAGGGTGGAAATTATCATGAAATAATATAAGGAAATTTCCCAGAAATGAAGGATGCAGCTTGAGACTAGGATGACTATCAAATATTGAACATAATCATTCAAAAAATAAACAGAAAGGAGATAAACAGAAATTCCCAAATGCTAAAGACAGAGAAAATTCTCAAACTTGTAGGAAGAGAAACAGGTCACAACACAGGATCAGGAATAAGAAAGACTACAGACATCTTTAGAGCTGGAATACTGAAAGCTAGAACACAATGGAATTATACCTTGAAATTCTGGGAAGGGACTCATCTTGAACTCTTGACCCCCAGCACTGTAAAATAGGTGTCGTTTTAAGCCACTGAATTTGTGGTAATTTGTTTCAGCAGTAATAGGACACTAACACAATACACAAAACATATTTTCCCAAGCAATTAAAAATAGAAGTAGCTTCTAGATTATGTTCTTATTAAATTCATAAAGGGGCGCCTGGGTGGCTCAGTCGGTTAGGGATCCGACTCTTGTCTTCAGCTCAGGTCATGATCCACGGATGGTGGGATCGAGCCCCATGCTATCAGTGCAGACCCTATCTGGGATTCTTTCTCTGCCCTTGCCCCGCGCTTGCTCACCTCACACACTCTCTCTCAAAATAAACTTTAAAAAAATTCACAAGTATTTACAGTTCTAATATGACAACATAATCTGATAATAGTGTCATATTAAAAAATGCACAAGTATTTAACAGTTCTAATACAACAACATAATTGGTAACAGTACTGGAGTCAGTTACCAAGCCCAAAGCTCTGAAAAATTAAGTCCCTTCCACCTGAAATTAATTACACAAAAGGTTATTAGTCTCACACATCGACTGCAAGAACAGGTTTATACACAGAAATCCTATTTTTCTCTTTTCTTTGGAGGTAAAGGTGGGGTGATGTAACAAACCATTTCAATGTCCCTTCTGGCCTTTATCTGTGAAATGAAACCATACAATCTACGAGCCGGAAAGGACAGTAACGATCAGTGACTGAATCTCGCAACCAAAGCTCAGGCCCCCTGTACATTTCCACATGGCCCACAACAACGTGTCTCTGGATACACAACATAATAAAGATGTGAACAGCAGCAGCAGTAAACCTGAAGTGTGACAGAGGAGAAGCGGTGGAGGTTACAGCTTAAACTAATGTGAACCAGAAACTATTTCACTAAGTCTCGTGGTCACCGCAAAGAAAAAACCTGTAGCAGATTCACCAACGATTAAGAAAGGGGACCCAAAGCATATCCCCCCTAGCAACTGCTACCTTACGCCTGAGCAGGTGCAGGTGATGGGAGCTCCCTGTCCCAGGCACGCGATTCCATCTCCGCGTGGCTGTGGCTTTTAGTCCTTTACTGAGTCGATCTCTCGCACTTCTTTTTTTATTTATTTATTTTGAGAGAGAGAGAGAGAGCAAGTGTGTGCAACCAGGGGCGGCAGAGAAAGGAAAAGAGAGAGAATCTCAAGCAGGCTCCGTGCTGTCAGTGCAGAGCTTGACACGGGGCTCGATCTCACAAATCGTGAGATCATGACCTGAGCTGAGATCGAGCAGGAAGCTTAACTGACTGAGCCACCCAGGCCTCTCGATCTCTCAAATTTCTATCCACAGGGTCTATTTCCAGCTCTCGGCATTAAAGAAAACACATTTCACAGATAAGACCTCAAAAAAGCCACAAAATACCCATCATGTTTGCCCAGAGTTCTCTATGCTCTAGGCTAAACATCCGTAGCTAATTCCCTCACACTTGCTAAAGATCTACGTTTTATATCCCAGCTCTGTTAAGTATACAATAGGAACAAATTATTTAACCTTTCTGAGCCTCAGTATTGTCACCTATAAAATGGAGATGACTTCTCCATAGGGTTCTTGTGAGGGTTACAAACAACGTGTTCCAATGTGCTGGTGGAGTGCCCACAAAGCACACACTGACAGCGGCCATTATGCTAACGATGTCCCACACCTGGAGAAGTGGCTCTCTTCTGAAAGACTCGATTTGTCTTTAACCCTAAAGGATGCTGCCTCAAACAAAAAGCATTACCCAGGGATGGTCGGATCTGCACAGAAGAGAGCAGCATGTCTCTCTCTTCCCTCACCCTAGATACTGTATTTCCATCAAACCAGCCCGAGATCAGATTAATGTGCTGGTTGGGGGGGAGGGGGGACAGAGAGAGAGGGAGACACAGAAGCCGAAGCAGGCTCCAGGCTCTGAGCTGCCAGCACAGAGCCCAATGCGGGGCTCCAGCCCACAAACCAGGAGATCATGACCTGAGCCAAGTCGGATGCTTAACCGACTGAGTTCCCCAGGTGCCCCACAACAAACCTCTGAATAAAGGAAGACACAGGGTTTACAAAACTGAGTGGCAGGATAAGAAAAAGCACCCTAGACGGTGCTGACTCCAGAGCTCAACTTAGTAAATATGAAGCCACAGTAGCTCCCATGTAGCAAACAGATAAAAGCACAGTAGCCCTCCCTTACCGTGGGGTACACAATACAAGACCCCTGTGGATGACTGAAACCACGGAGAGGACCGAACCCTATATATAGAATGCTTTTTCCTATACATATACATCCGTGATAAAACTAAATTTATCAAATTAGGCACAGTAACAGAACAAGAATAATAAAACAATTCTAACAATACACTGTAATAAAAGTGATGTGGACGTGGCCTTACTGGCCCGTACTCACCCTTGTGATGACGGGAGATGATAAAACACGCACGCGATGAATGAGGTGACGAACGAGGTGATGTGGGGTAAACGACGCAGGAGCTGGGACGCGGCATCAAGGCTACCAAGACCTTCTGACGTGGTGTCAGGAAGATCACCAGCTTCCGGACCCCAGCTGACCACCGTGGGGGGTGAAACCAGCGGTGAGGGGAGCTACTGCAGACACTATCTCCTCTTGGGGGCGGTTTCCAGAGTGGGCGCCTTGTGGAAGTTCATCACCACACACTTATGAGCTGTGTACTTTCCTGAATATGTATTAAATGAAGGGGAGGCCTCCGGGGGAATGTCAAAGCAACTCACGTGAAACACACACGTACACATATCCCTGAATCTGTCTTCACGTGAAAATTTCAGTTCAGCTCAAATGTAACATGAACTAGCCAGTAAGAAAATCAGACGCGTGAAAGGTATTACTACTCTCAGTGCCTATCGTTCCTTTCTTGGGACGGTCTCGTCAGTCTGTATGTTCTCTTACACTATTACACCCTTGTATCTAAAGGTGAAGACAATAAAGAAAGCAGGAAAATATACATTCAAAATTTAATAGATGTTGGATGGTAATAATTCAATTTCAAATCATCTGGGGCTAGACCACTCAAGTCCAGGAGGCACACGCTAATTACACAGGCTACCAAAGAATGAACGACAGCTGCACATCACTGTAAAACCTTGATGGGGCCATTCATACAAATGGTGGGAAATGCCTGTGCTTAAAGATGACAAAACGAATGGAACCATCTCAGCATGTCCACGTGACTGCCTCTGAGACCCGTAACATAACTGAGCGTATGACCAAGTCTAATCAACAGGAATGCTAGTGGAAATGCATCAACAATTCCATAAAGACACTGAGTCCAAGACTTACGACTAAAGTTCTTCCAAATTCGACTACAGGTTTTACATACCATACCCTCAAAAATACTCCTGTCATGCTCGCTCGCTCTCACACATGCACACACACACACACACACACACACACACACACACACACACACCAGATCCCTAGATCTGTCTACTGAAAAGGCCTAGAAACAATGACCAATCCAGTAGCAAAGAGCACCCACTCCTATCACCCAGATGATGGCTCCTCAAAGGCTGTTTCCCACTAACAGGTTGGAACCTCGTCTCCTTGGACAAACGGCTAATTCCTGCTGAGGCAGGAAATGTATACGAATAACCTGGAACATCTCGTCATACCAGATAGCAAGGAAGCTATGAAAAACTACTAGTCATGTCAAAGGAACTTATGAGCGAATTTGACAAGGCTCCCACTTGCTAAAGACAGTACTGAGCATCGATAAGAGCTTAAAAAAAAATAAATACGTTTAAAAGCATGAGTACATAATGACATCAAAAAAAAGTGTCACCTGTTGAGGCCACTGGAGAAAGAACTCATTATTCTGAAAACTAATAAAGGGAAGGACGCATTCTTCCTTTCCTGTTTGAATTTCTACTCCAAACCAAATAACATTTGAAGAAAAGCATTCCAGTGAAAGAAAGACCATTAGACGATCACCATTTTTCAATCCCTAATGAATTAACACATCCATTTTCAATTTACACGAGTTTAAAAAGATCATTACATTAGCTAAGTGCAGGCCTCCCAAAAAATCTAATACTGTATTAGCAGCAATGGGATTTAGCAGGTCAATGTTTTGATGAGCACATTTACTTCAGTCCTTTGGAGGCAATTTTTGCCCCATCACATTCAAAATCTCGAACCTGATAGCAATATTACATAGGAATTCAGATGGCTCTCTCACGCTTCACTCCTCCAGATATCCAAAGAGACTCCATAAAGTGATCACGTGGAGAAAAACCGTATGCATCTTTCCATGAGCCCTTAATATTTCCAGGCAAACATATTTAAAAAGTTCCCAAAAAGCGATGAGGCAGCAGGGCAGGAACTCTGAATATTTTCCTCAGCACACCTTCAGAAGAAGCAGGGTGTGCTTTCCACCTCCTGCAGTGGAGAGACCTCTCTGGAATCAGAGAGCGAGCCGGCCCTGCCTCTAACGCGCCAGTGGCCTGGATCAAGTTTCTCAACTAGGAAGCCCCAACAATACCCCAAATACTCAAAGGTCTGTGGCAACAAAATAGCATATCTAGGGTTCTCAAAATGGTACCTGATATGACTGCCACAGAGTCTTTAACTCCTCTTTTGGACCCTAAGTCCCTTCACAGCAAAAGTGAATGTACTGTTCATCTATATTGGTGACCTAACCCACCTACTTAGAACGTTATCTGTACTAGAGACTTAACACCGTCTGAAGTTTGTTTATTTAGTCTTAAACTCATTTGTTTAAATAATCTTGACACCCAGTGTGGGGCTCGAACTCACAACCCCAAGATCAAGAAACACAGGCTCTACCGACCGAGCCAGCCGGGTGCCCCAACGAGGTCTGAAGTTTAGATGGGAAGATGCTAACTGACATTTACCTGTATTTTCATCTATGATTTTATTTTTACCTGTGTAAAATTAAGACAGTAGGTAGTTGACATACTGGGTCCGGTTACGGGCTTGTGACCACAGTGACAGGGGTGGAATGAGAAATGGGGTCTGTGACTCCCAATCCAAGTTATTTTCAACAGATATCCACACTCTCAAGGTTCCTATTTATTCCACAGCAGAAGATAAAATGGAATGTCATTTCTAATTCTCGTTGAGATTCTAGTACAAAACCACAGAACAGCGATCTATTAGAAAACATTGCAGGGCACCTGGGTGGCTCAGTCGGTTACAGTGTCTGACCTTGGCTCAGGTCATGGTCTCATGGTTCATGAGTTCGAGTCCCTGCATCAGGCTCTCTGCTGTCAGTATGCAGCCTGCTTTGGATCCTCTGTCTCCCTCGCTCTCTGCCCCTTCCCCACTCGCACTCTCCCTCTCAAAATTGAACAAACCTTTAAAAAATTTTTTTTTAAAGAAAACCTTGCAAAACCGACAAAAATGCCAAGCACCGCACTGGGATTACACGTTAAAACAAAGGCAGCAACAGTTGACTCACCCATCATTCTGACTGCTTTTAGACGCCCCCCCACCAGGTGTCTCCTATCCTAACAGCCTCATCATTGCTGACCACGAAGTGACCTACACAGAAAGGTAACTTTAACTGCCATGTTATTTCTCCTTTTAAGTATGTGAATGCCGCTTTGAGAGCTTAACTTAGGAACTAAATGAACCATACCTATCAATGTAGCTTTTATTCTCCAAGGTCACTGGTAACTAGGCCCCCAAATTACAGGTTCCTCAAGGACTCCTACTCCTCAACAAGAATGTTAAAGGAATGTTAGCTTTAGACCAAATCTTAAGTCGGAGACGTCAAATATCATCATCTAATCCAGCTGTACACACACACACACACACACACACACACACACACACACACAAACTGAGTCTGGAAAAGTTAACTGCCTAGGAATTTACATGGTAAATAGAATCCGGGGCTTCCCGACCCCCAAAACAATGCCAAATTTACTGCAGGTTTTACAGTGTTTTAATCTCACAAAGAAAATATTACTATTTTCAAATAAGACAAGCTCAGAAGATTGTTACCTTTTTTGTTGTTGTTGTTGGTCATGTGGCCAAAGCTAGGATTAGAGGTTGGCCCTTTCCTATTCTCAAATACCTTTGTGCTACAATATACTTGAAGCTTACTGAACATTTGGAAAAGTTAAGTTCCAAGAATAAAAGTTTGAAGTAAAATGTAGTTATAGGAGTTGTATAGGAGCCACCAGATTTTGATCTAAGTGGTAATCTATCACCACCATAGGAAACACGAAATTCAAGCCAGTGACCTAAGACCCATTAGCCATCACCAATTCCCCACGCTGGCCAGTGCGCAGAGGGCTGAACTCAGTGTGCAAGGACAATGAACATTTCAAGGGTAAGCTTTTTAATTAAAAAAAAAAAATGGAATGAATGTGGAATAACCAAATGTTCAAATGTTCTAGAAAACTTATAAAACACTTCCATTAGTTTGCACAAAGTTATGCCAAGAGAAAACAAGTAACTTCTGAACGTATCCCTACCACGAACTACACAACTTCAGCTACTCAAGTATGTCCTGCCCTCCAAAAGGAACTCCCTCTGGGAAAAGTGTCATAAATATGCTGTTCTGGAATGTACCCGAAACCTAGCAACCACTTTTAAAGTTGCATTCGGCCGCGGATCCGCCCCACAAGATCTAAATATCTCTAAGAATCAAACTAACAGGCGTCTCATCAGTCTTTCCCACTGAAAAGATCATGTGATTGGTATCGCCACCAGTGAATCACCCAAAAAAGGAGAAAGAAAAAAAAAACAAAAAACCCACACACCACAATCCTGCTCCAAGACAAGAGACGTCTTACAATTAATTGTGCGAGAAACAGAGGGTACTTGTAGGCCTTAACTGAGAACTCACTCTTGCACATTGCTTCCAAGTACAATTTTAACCATCTAGAAGTTACTAGAACACTGAGGGCACCCCTTCCTTTTAGAGGTGGACGAGCCGGAGGGGACGCATTAGCTTAATACTTCCTCCTCGCGGCCACATCAAAACCGCCAGGTGTGCAAGTCCTATTCGAGTTGATGGTTCCCCGGAATGACTGCAGGGGGGAAGGTAAGGAACCGATGGGAAGATATCTTCCTCCCCAGAAAAGGGGTAAAAATCGGGGGAACCTGGTGTGCCAAACCATAGGAAGCGAGAAAAGGAATACGACCGTTAAAAAAAAGCAAAGCAAAACAAAACGAAACCAAGACCAACCGCAAACAAAAAAACCATCCCAGAACGGGATCCTCTAGGAGAGAAAAGGGCTCGTTCTTCCACCCCGGCCCGTGGAAACCCGAGAAGCTGAATCAGGTCAAACGTCCTGGTAACCTCGGGGAGGCAGGACCAGGACCGCAAAACCCAGGTTCCGGGCCCGTCAGAGGTGTGTGACCCAGCGGCCCAGAGGGGGCAGACAAACTTCGGGGACCCCCCAAGGACGCAGCCTGCTCGGGTCGCCGCGGCCCGGGCGGGCCAGGCGGGCACTGGCCCCGTCACGCTCGGGCCCCGGGCGGACTCCGCGGGGCGGCCGAGGCGGGGGTGCGGCCGGGCCGGCTCACCTTTGAAGAAGCGCAGCGCCAGGCCGTACAGCTCCTCCAGGCCGAAGCCCCAGCGCTGCTCCAGCCGCCGCGCCTCCTCCGCCGCGCCCCCGGCCGCCGCCTCCCCGGGCTCCGGCTGCTGCCCTGCGGCGCCCGGCCCCCGGCCCGCCCCGGGAGGAGAGGGCGGCGGCAGCGGCGGCGGCAGCAGCGGGGCGCCCTCCGCGCCGGGCCGCTCCTCCGGGTCCGGGCTCAGCGTGAGGCCGTCGACCGAGACCTCGAGCCGCTCTGCGTTCAGCACCGCCGCCATCTCCGGCTGCTGCGCCTCCTCGGCGGGGGACAGGCGGCGGCCACGTATCGACTTCCTGCTGACCTCTGACCCTCGGCGACGCCGGAACTTCCGCCGCTGAGAAGGATCTCCGGCTCCGCGAGAGGGGCTGAGGCCCGCGCCCCGCCCCTCCGCGACCCCCAGGCCCGCTGGCCCCGCCCCGGCCAGCCCCGGCCCGCCCCCCCGGCCCGCGTCCGCCCGCGGGCGTCGTCCTCCCTCCCCCCCCCCCCCCCCCCCGCTCCTTCAGCACGGCGGTCAGGGCCCCGCGGGGCGGGGTCGCGGGGCAACGGCGGAGCCAGCGAGGCCCGCGGGGCTCGGGTCGGAGATGGGGGTGGGGGTCGCGGAGGGGAGGTGCCTACGGGGCCGGAGTCGTGGAGGGGGTGGGGCCCGCGGGGGCTGACGCCGCAGCGGGGCGGGGGTCACGGAGGGGCGGGGCCAGCGGGGCCCTCGGGGTTCCGGTCGGAGGGGGGCGCGGGTCACGGAGGGGCGGGGCCCGCGGGGCTGGGGTCGCGGAGGGGCGGGGCCACTGGGGGCGGGGCCAGAGGAACTGGGGTCGCCGACGGGAGAGCTGGGGTGACTGCGGGCACGTGTCCTGCCCTACCGGCCGAGACTCCTCCCGTCCGCGGGGTCGTGTGCTTCCCACAACCGCCCCCCACTCTGCCTTGGTCTCCACGCAAACCGAAGGAAATGCTGAGCCAATGCCTTTTTTTTTAAGGGGTAACTGAGGCTGCAGAAAGTTCCTGGGCTCCTGTGAGGTTGTATTAAATTGGTAAACGCTGGTTTTTCAGGACCGGGAGCTCATACGATTTGTGGGGCCCCTATTAAAAAAAATACCCAAGGGGCTCGTGGGGGGGCTCGGCTGGTTAAGCATCTGACTTGGTTTTGGCTCAGGTCATGATCTAGTTAGTGAGTTCGAGACTCCGCCTACACGCTGGCTGTCAGTGAGGAGCCTGCTTGGGATTCTCTGTCCCTCACCCTCTGTCTCTCCCCTGCTCATTCATTCTCTGTCTCTCTGTCTCAAAATAAGTAAACTTTAAAAAAAAAAAAAACCCTTCTTTAAAAAAATCCAAAAATTATGTAGGTAAATATGTTTAGAAAGAGAAATCACAGATGATACTTTGATAAGTTGAAAAAAGCCACAAGCATCACACACGACCGTAAAATATTTAACTTCCTGACACACTTCTACAGGGTGTCTAAAAGTCCAGAAACACAGTTTATTTTTTTTAAAGATTGAAAATGCCCTTGGCAGCATTATGCATATTTACCTGTGTGTCTAGACTTTATGGGCACCATTTATGATAATTTTCCCCACATTTTCAGGCCGCATACTTTCTTCTTTTTTTTTTTTTTTAACGTTTATTTTTGGGACAGAGAGAGACAGAGCATGAACGGGGGAGGGGCAGAGAGAGAGGGAGACATCGTGACCTGAGCTGAAGTCGGACACTTAACCGACTGAGCCACCCAGGCGCCCCTTATTATTATTTTTTTAATGTTTATTTTGAGAGCGCGGTTGAGTGCAATCAGGGGAGGGGCAGAGAGAGAAGAGAAAGAGAATCCCAAGCAGGCTCAGCATTCAGCACAGAGCCCATCCCGGGGCTCAAACCCACGAACCGTGAGATCGCGACCTGAGCTGAAACCGAGAGTTGCACACGCTTAACTGACTGAGCCCCCCAGGCGCCCTGGTTGGGCATTTGAGATTAGGCATTGAGAGACTTGATTCTTCCACAATAATTTTTTCCTCTTGACGGTTGCAAGGATTTCCTGTGGACCAGTTTCTCATTTCCTTTCACATCTTGTCGCCCACCCCCCCGGCCCCGGTCCCCCACTGCCCATGTATTTTCTGTGCCAGGTGTCACAGAGCTCCTCTGCCCCCTGGCCCTGCACGTTTGTAACACGGTGCTGGCTGAGTTGACATTACAGGCAGTAGGTGTATTTCAGAAAGCCGTTCCTACACCCACCGTGAGCACTGATTTAACAGAGCTCCAGTTAAAGGTATCCCTTAATCATCGTCCCCAGGTCCCCAGAAAGTCCCATTCCTGAACCCTCTAACGCGGAGGAGTGACAGAGGGAAGTGAGGACGCAAAGAGACAGTGGTCTTACGTATCTTGGTTTAGAAACTTCGACAGAAGCTTTGGACCAGGCGAAAATACCGCAGCGGCCTTGGAAGGGCCTGTGCGCGCGCGGGCTTGGGAACGAGCTTCGTTCATTGATGGTGAACCCGCCTCTGGTCCTAGGGGACTCCATTCTGCTACTCTGAGCCCCAGTGACTTGTTTCCACTTAGCCTGGATCTTTATTCGTATTACATATTACATAGTTATTCGCATTCATATTACGTGGCCAAAGCGCCAAGAAGTCCCAACTGTATTTCCTTGATGTGCTAGGCTCACTGCTCCAGCCTGAGTAGCCAGTGACTGTCACGTGACGGGTAAATAGAATTCTTCTTGGAAATACAGATTCCGTCTTCTGAGTTTTCTGCAATAAGCATTCCTTTCGTAACCTGAAAAAAAAATATTTTTTTCCAACAAGCATAAATAGGGGCGCCTGGGTGGCTCAGTGGGTTAGGCATCGGACTTCGGCTCAGGTCAGGATCTCCGGGTTTGTGAGATCGAGCCCCGCGTCGGGCTCCATGCTGTCCGCACGCAGCCTGCTCTGTATTCTCTGTTCCCATCTCTCTTTCTGCCCCCCTCCCCCGGCACTCGCTCTCTCTCACTTTCTCTCAAAAATAAACATAAAAAAAAAGATTTAAAAAAACAGTATAAGTATTAAAACCTATAGAACATACCTAGGAAGATGGACAGGTAAAATCTGATAAACTAATCATCGACTTTTTTTTTTTTTTACTGTTTTGGAGTTTAACATATTGAATAATCTTTTTTTATGTTTATTTATTTTGAGAGAGAGAGAGCATGGGGTAGAGAGAGGGAGGCATAGAATCCCAAGCAGGCTTTTTTTTTTCTTTCAAAAAAATGTTTAATGTTTATTTATTTTTGAGAGAGACAGAGTGTGAGCGGGGAAGGGGGGCAGAGAGAGAAGGAGACACAGAATCCGAAGCAGGCTCCAGGCTCCGAGCTGTCAGCCCAGAGCCCAACACGGGGCTCGATCCCACGAACCATGAGATCATGACCTGAGCCAAAATC
This sequence comes from Felis catus, assembly GCF_018350175.1. NCBI lineage: Eukaryota > Metazoa > Chordata > Mammalia > Carnivora > Felidae > Felis > Felis catus. The sequence goes on from NC_058384.1 coordinate 2,198,872, forward strand.
AAGAGTCAGACACCCAGCCAACTGAGCCGCCCAGGCATCCCAGTTTTACCATTTCTGAAATTCTTTTAAAAGTTTCCTCCCTCAGGGGGCGCCTGGGTGGCGCAGTCGGTTAAGCGTCCGACTTCGGCCAGGTCACGATCTCGCGGTCCGTGAGTTCGAGCCCCGCGTCGGGCTCTGGGCTGATGGCTCGGAGCCTGGAGCCTGTTTCCGATTCTGTGTCTCCCTCTCTCTCTCTGCCCCTCGCCCGTTCATGCTCTGTCTCTCTCTGTCCCAAAAATAAATAAACGTTGAAAAAAAAAAAGTTTCCTCCCTCAGATCAACGTTTCCCTCCGTTCCCTCCGCACAGTATTCACCTTCTCTGCGAAATGTTATTAGATTCCCAGAGACTGAGTTCAACTCCGTGCATTTCCTGCTTTCTCTGTGATAATCAGCACTCCATAAATGTTGCGCTTTAGTCACACAGAACGCTTTAGTGGGGATAATTATTTTGTACTCCTCGACTGCAAGCACAGGGAGGGCCAAGGTCATCCCTCTGGAGCCCCACAGCCCCTGTCACAGGATAGAAGCGTTTTATGAGGCTTGCGAGGTTGTTAGCTTGAATTGGTTGTTACCGCCTTCAGATCTGCGCCTGCCCTTGGCGCTGGATGACCCTGACCGGAGGCTGCCTCCTTGAGGAGGGACATGTGCTCTAAGTTTGCAACAGTCGTCCCAGCCAGTCGTGAGGGACACCGTCCTTGCTGTGACTGATCATTTTGCATCAATATCTGTTTACAGTGGTACCTGCGTGGCCACCATGGGCATGTATTCGTGTTTGTAACTCCCTAATACAGAAGAAAGAAAATGGCGTCCTGCCTGGAGGGTTTGAAGAGAGAATTCTGATTGATCATTGATCATTCTTTAAAAAAATTTTGTTTAATGTTTATTTATTTTTGAGAGAGAGTGTGAGCGGTGGAGGGGCAGAGAGAGAGAGAGGGAGACACAGAATCCGAAGCAGGCTCCAGGCTCTGAGCCATCAGCCCAGAGCCCGATGCGGGGCTCGAACTCACGAACCGTGAGATCATGACCTGAGCCGAAGTCGGACGCTTAATGGACGGAGCCACCCAGGTGCCCCTCGATCTGTCACTTTTTAGATGCTGTGACCTTAGACTCACTTTCCGGACCTCTGTCTCTTTACCTGGAAAAAAGTCAAAATTGTTCTGGGCTGTCAGCCTAGAGCCTGCATCGGATCCTCTGTCCGCCTCTCTCTGCTCCTCCCCTACTCTCTCTTTTAAAAATAAATAAAAATAAATATATTTTTTAAAGTATGTGCTTTTAGGAGCACCTGCGTGGCTCAGTCGGTTGAATGTCCGACTTCGGCTCAGGTCATGATCTCACGGCCTGTGAGCTTGAGCCCGCGTCGGGCTCTGTGCTGACAGTTCAGAGCCTGGAGCCTGCTTCGGATTCTGTGTCTCCCTCTCTCTCTGCCCCTCCCCTGCTCATGCTCCGTCTCCCTGTGTCTCTCAGAAATAAATGTTTAAAAAAATTTTTTTAAGTATGTGTTTTTAAAAACAAATCTCCCATAATCCCATTACTGAGATCTTTGCTTAAAAATTTTTTTCTAACATTTATTTATTTTTGAGAGACAGAGCATGAGCCGAGGAGGGGCAGAGAGAGAGGGAGATCCGGAATCCGAACCAGGCTCCGGGCTCCGAGCTGTGGGCACACAGCCCGACGCGGGGCTCGAACTCACGAACCGGGAGATCATGACCCGAGCTGAAGTCGGACGCTTAACTGTCTGAGCCACCCAGGCAGCCCCCCATTACTGAGATCTAACCAGCGTTAGCAATGTGGGGTACATTCTTCCCGTCTTGCAAATGCTAAATCCATATAATAATAATGATGATGATGATGATGATGATGATGGTAATGATAATAGTAATAAATAGTTATTACGAAGTGGTACCCCCCACTGACAGTAGGAAGAAGCTGTTTAGGAGAGGAGGCCCTTGATTCAAGGACCTGTTAAAATGCTGCTCAGACTAATGCTGAAGCTTCAGGGCCCCGCAGCCCCACCTGCTGGCCGGAGGCGGGAGCGCTGCGGCAGGTGGACTCCCTGCGCTCCCGTCCTCTCCCGGCTGCGGACTCAGCCCGGCGGCCCCAGCCCCGCGGCCCCGTGGCCACCTCCTAGGTGGGGCAGGAGGTTGGGGGCGTCGGTGGCGACGGCCTCTGTGGCTCCGCCTGGGCCCCGCAGAGCCAGAATAAAGGCCGGGGCTCTGCGCGGAGGGGCGGGGGCGAGACACCGAGCACGGTGACACTTCCCCTAAATGAAGGATGTGAAAACCAAGAGCCCATCAGCCATGCTGGAGGAAGGACCGAATTACCTTTCCTTTCTCTCAATAGGACATTGTTATCGCCTGGAGACAAGGGACACGCAGCCAAAAGAAAAGTCGGAAGAAAAATAAGCGCAGAGGTGTCTCAGGAAGTCAAGCGACAGGAATGACAGCGGCGATTCCCGTGTCGTTTGAATTTTGCCCTACCGGTCAGGGTCAGCTCTTTTTAACATTTGCGAGTCATCGGGGTGTCATTTCTCTTTCTAAGTAAACACTCGTTTCTGTACCTCATTGTCTATTCTTTGTGCTAAAGAACTCCCCTTCAGGGGTGGCTCCTTCGGTTAAGCGTCTGACTCCTGGTTTCGGCTCAGGTCATGATCTCACGGTTCGTGAGTTCGAGGCCCCGAGTCGGGCTCTGCGCTGACGGTGCAGAACCTGCTTGGGATCCTCTCTCTCCCTCTCTCTGCCCCTCCCCTGCTCTCTCTCCCTCTCTCTCATTCTCCCCTTCCCAAAATACATAAACTTTTTTTTAAAAAATGCTGTTTGAAATAAGTCCCCTTGTCCCTATATTAAAATGAGGAAACTGGGGGATGCCTGGAGGGCTCAACGGGTAGAGCATGTGACTTGAGATCTCGGGGTCGTGAGTTTGAGCCCCACGCTGGGTGTAGAGATTACTTAAATAAATTAAAATTTTGAATCAATCAGTAAAACGAGGAAACTGAGTCACAGAGCCGGTGGAGAAGTCTCCGTGTGTGGTCAGGTCTGTCCGACTCCTCAGCCCGAAGGGCTGGCTGTGTCTCCAGCCCCGGTCGGCCTGTACCCCCGGAGTCTTAGCGGCCTGTGGGGCCCCTGCATTCAGCCAACTAACACTGCTAACAGCTTCTCAGGGCTCTGAACGTCCCTGCCACAGAGCCTAAGCTGCCACCAGCCGTCACTCTCCCTGCGCAGAGCGGATCATGGGTGTTGCTCAAGGCGATGCGTCCTTGCAAGACCTTGGTTGTCCACAGACACCCCGGCCCTGGAACCCCCATCTGGATAAACAGCCCCCCCCCCCGGGATATTCACGATGGTCGGTGAATTTATTTCGCACATACCATGCCCCAAGCACTTCCTGTGCCTTGCCTCATCTGGTCCTCAAAGTCTTGTGAAGTAGGTATTATGAACCCATTTCACGGAAGAGGAAACAGAGGGTCAGGGAGATTTATAATAATAGGACGAAGGCGGGTGAGTATGGTTACTAAATATGCTAGACCTTAGAGCTGGTCCGTACAATTGTGGAGCCCGTTCTCCCACCATTCTCGCTGTGTGATCTCGAGCATGTTAAATAACCACTCTGGGCCTCAGTGGCACAGCCACAAAGTGACAATAATCGTACCTTCCCAGACGTGTGTCAACACACACAACCACACTGGCACAATAAATTCTTCGTAAATGTCTGTTCTTTTAATATCACTTTTGTTGTAATGTTTCTTTATTGACTTTTAGACAGAGAGAGAGAGAATCCCAAGCAGGCTCCACGCTGTCAGCACAGAGCTCCATTCGGGGCTCGAACCCACGAACCATGAGATCATGACCTGAGCTGAAATCAAGAGCCAGACGCTTAACCGACTGAGCCCCCCCCACCCCCCCAGGCACTCTTTAGCATCACGGCTTTTACAGAAGCCTCCCAGAGTCCTAAAGAAAAACCATCATGCAGAATTCTGCCCCTCAGATCACCGCGGTGGACATGGGGTTCTGTTAGCATATGGGCAACGTTTCCTAACTGTGCGCCCTCCCGGCCCAGCCAGGCAGAGGTTGCTATTTGAGAGACTAAGTCCCCTCCGCCCCCACTCACCTGGCTTGGCCTGGGGCTGGTCAGGTGAGGACGTTTGATTTCAGTCTCTTGGCAACGGGTTCAGAGAGTCCCTTCAGAGGGTGCCAAGATAGAGGCCCAGGAATGTTTATTACAACGGCATTTTATTTATTTTTAATGTTTATTTATTTTTGAGACCGAGAGAGAGAGACTGAGCATGAGCGGAGGAGGGGCTCGAACCCACGAACTATGAGATCATGACCTGAGCCGAAGTCGGACGCTTAACTGACTGACCCACCCGGACGCCCCTACAACATAAGGGACAAGGGGGATATATACATCCACTAAGTGGAATTTATTTATTTATTTTTTCCAACGTTTTTTTATTTTTGGGACAGAGAGAAACAGAATATGAACGGGGGAGGGGCAGAGAGAGAGGGAGACACAGCATCGGAAGCAGGCTCCAGGCTCCGAGCCATCAGCCCAGAGCCTGACTCGGGGCTCGAACTCACGGACCGCGAGATCGTGACCTGGCTGAAGTCGGACGCTTAACCGACTGCGCCACCCAGGCGCCCCATACTAAGTGGAGTTTAGTACCTGGCTGGCTCAGCCAGTGAAGCGTGCAACTCTTGATCTTGGGGTTGCAAGGACACATCCCCAGGATCCGCTCTGCGGAGGGAGAGTAACAGTCACTTACTACAAGCACAGGACAGAGCAAGGGGCTGGTGGCAACTTCCCCAAATTATTGCCGTAATTGAGATATTCACTCAACGAATATTTAGTGGGCGATATATTTCGGGCGCAGACAGACGTGGTCCTGTTCTGATGCGCCTGGAGGTCCGAGGGCTGTGGACCTCAACCTTACGAGACCCAAAGCGTCTTATAAAACGGATCATTTTTGGTATCCCGGTTACTATCTGAAAAAAAAAAAAAATCCCGAGGTAAAAGAACATGTCTGCACAATCATTTTTGCGCCGGGTCTTAAATGTTATATGAAACAGAAAGGCAGGCAGAGCTTCTAGTAACAGAACTCTGTACGTTTAAGTGTGACTTCCGGGGTGACAGCCAAGCGGGTCAGGGTTTCGTCCGTGCGCGGAAACGCCTGGAAAGCATCTGCCACAAAAGCAACTGGATCGCGGGGGGCCGCGGTCGGTGATAGGATTTTCGAAATTGCGAACAACTCGAGAGAAATTAGTGTCCGCGTCGATACCGCCCCGGAAATTTTAGCGTGGGTTCAGAGTGTGCAAACCGCTCACCGTGTTCATTGGTCAAATTCAGGTCCTGGGCTCGGATTGATCGCCGACTGGCCTGTGGTCTCCACGGCTGTCCAGCCGCAGGAAGTGAGAGTCTGGGGGAAGGATCTGAGCCTGTCAGGACAGACATCCTAGTGTCCCCAGCCCCGCCCACGGATCCCCACCCGCCCAGGCTGCTTGTCCCCCAAGGCCGAGAAAAACAGAAACGCCTGTGAGGCTTCAGAGGCAGAACCTCCGAGAACAGCCCCGGTCACACCGCATATCTTCAAACAGCAGGATGTCCTGATATCCAGGAAAATGTGGTGAGCGAGCCCCCAGAGCAGGGACCTGGGGGCTGTCTTCTAGGTGTCAGACTGCAGGATTCCGGCAGACATCAGGGTGATAATCAAATAAAATCTCCGTTATAAAGGACCTTAAAATAAGTACCAAGAGTGTCCCCGCGGCACACAGGGCCGTCGTATATCAGGGTCATCTGTTTATTTGAAAATAAATTTTTTAGGCTGTCTGGGAGGCAGGGCTGTGGGAACGGACAGTCTTTGCTCATTCTTTTCATTCCCTGCCCATTTTATTCGTGAGTCTTTCCTAATACTAAGCACAAGTAGTACATCTCCATATACGTTGTATCTGAACAAATACAAAATGCGAATGTATACCGATAACGTCTCTTTAATGCCTTTACTTTGTGAGCAGCCGCAAAATAACACGGATCGGTGGTGAAAATGTATTCCCGCGGCACCGAAGGGTGGAAGGTGGAGAGTAGGAGTCCCCTCCCCCACCTGAAAAGCCTGCTTCCCAGAGACTCGAGTTGCTCACGCACCCTTCTTTCCCTGCATTCTTTTCTGTGCATCTGCAAATACACGGGCTCATGTGTATTTGCACACAAATGTGCCTCTCGTACACATCTTGTTCGGCAACTGGCTTTCTTCACGCCACAGTCTCCTGGGGGACTTCTTTCCATGACAGTACGTTTAACTTTAAAAAAAAATTTTTTTTTTAATGTTTACTTATTTTCGAGACAGAGAGAGACAGAGCACGAACGGGGGAGGGTCAGAGAAAGAGGGAGACACAGAATCCGGGCTGTCAGCCCAGAGCCCGACGTGGGGCTCGAACTCACGGACCGGGAGATCATGACCTGAGCCGGAGTCGGATGCTTAACTGACGGAGCCACCAGGCGCCCCCATTTAACTTTTTTTTTTTAATGTATTTATTTTTGAGAGAGAGAGAGAGACAGAGCACGAGTGGGGGAGGAGCAGAGAGCGAGGGAGACACAGAATCGGAAACAGGCTCCAAGCTCTGAGCTGTCAGTGCGGAGCCCGACGCGGGGCTCGAACTCATGAACCGCGAGATCGTGACCTGAGATGAAGTCGGACGCTCAGCCAACTGAGCCACCCGGAGGAGCCATACTGGATCCAAAGTCCCCACGGCTCTGCTGACCCACCCACTGTCCCCACCTCGCGCCCCACCTTCCTGGATTTCCTGCAGAGAAGGATCCTCCCAGCTCTGGGAGAAGCTTCGCAACGGTTTCTCCTTGTCCGCGGAGGAGAAATGCAGGTGAGGGCAGCAAGCGGCCTCTGGGGCAGCTTCTCTGGGGAGTCCTCCAACTGACTGATGGATTTTTAAAGCAGCATTTATTGGTGGATCCCCCCCACCCCAGATTTAATAAGTGAGTGCAACCTATAACCTTCCTTATCTAAAAATAAGCAGAGTTAATATTTTGGGAGATGCCCCCTCCCGAAGCTTTTTTACGAATATACCTGTGCGTATTTTCTTTGTTTGTAGAAACTGGTGTATTTCCCGTATTGTGTTGTCACGAACATTGCTTTTCCTTCGCTCATGGCGATAAATGCCATTTCACAACACAATTTCTTTTTCCTCTTTTAATGTTTTTTTAATTTATTTTTGACACAGAGAGAGAGAGAGAGAGAGAGAGAGAGAGAGAGAGCATGAGCAGGGGAGGGGCAGAGAGAGTGGGAGACACAGAATCAAGTCCAGCCGCGGCCGGTAAGCCGCTTGGGTGAGCGAGGCCTGAGTCAGTTATTCCGTCCCATCCCCAAAGCCCCAATTTCTTTACCTGTAAAATAAGTGATGTCCGCACAACTGGATATTACCCAGCCATAAAAGGGAACGGAGTAGGGGACACGTTAGGTGAGCCTTGGAAATGTTGCACCAAGTGGAAGAAGCCGGTCGCGAAAGGTCACACGTGATATGAAATACCCAGAAGAGGCAAGTCGGCAGAGAAAGACAACAGACCGGCCGGTGGTTGTTAGAGGCTGGGGGAGGGAAAGAGCGGGACTGGGGAGTGGGCCCGGGGTGGGGGGGGTGTCTCCCTCGGGGCCGAGGACACCACGTGTCCAGACGCAGGTGACCGCGGACGGCTGCACGTGTACAAAGCGTCACTGTTTCCGACGCTCAGAAGTGGTTAATTTCATGCTGCGTGAATATCACCTCCATGAAAGCAGGGCAATAAAGGGGCCGATGAATGTAGTTACCACCCCGGGGCTGCTTCGGGGCTTCGAGTAGAGAATGTTCCAGTAGGGACCGCAGTGAGTACAGAGCTCAGCACAAGGGGACGCAATCAGTGGCTGCTGTCACAGATCACCGCTCAGGGCGATCCTGGAGCCCCCACCCCACCCGCTGTCACCTCCCCCTCCCCCCACCTGTCTCTCCTCTGCCTCCTACCTCATACCCTGGACCTGCTGTCCCCGGGGCCTGCTGCGGGCTGTCCCTGCCCAGGTGGCCACGGCCACCACCACCCGGGAGTCGTTATCCAGTGTAGCCTTCTCCCCGGGGGCCCTGCCCTGCGTTCAAGAGCATCGGCTCCGCACACCCCCTCCTCCTCCCCACTGTTTCTTTGTAGCACCTCTAATAAGCCATGTGGGTATGCCGTGCTAAATTGTTGTATCATCAATCGCTTATTTTGTTTCTTCTCTTTTCTCTCCATCAGAACGCGAGCGCCGTGTTCACTCACGGTCCTCCCAGCGCCAGGCTCAAGGCAGGCACACGGGGGACACCGTGAGATCATGACCTGAGCCGGAATCGAGAGTCGGATGCTCAACCGACCGAGACACCCAGGCGCCCCATGATCCGCCTGTATTCTTACGAGGACTTTAACCAGCTGTCAGCACTGGGCTTAGGCTACAGGCTTGAGTGCTGCTCTATACAGAGAGAGGTAGTGTCACCCAGGTGGCTCAGTCGGTTGAGCGTCCGACTTCGGCTCAGGCCACGACCTGGTTCGTAGGTTCGAGCCCTGCGTCGGGCTCTGTGCTGACAGCTCAGAGCCTGGAGCCTGCTTCAGATTCTGTTGTCTCCCTCTCTCTCTCTCTCTCTGCCCCTCCTCTGCTCACGCTCTGTCTCTGTCTCTCTCAAAAATACATAAATGTTAACAAACTTTTTAAAAAATAAAACTAAACTAAGTAAGTAAAGATTTTGGACTAAAAGCTCAACGTATTGAGTCCTAAGGGTTTTGAGGCCTCGGATGAAAATGCACCTGCAACACAGGTAGCTAGGAGGTGGCTGTCTGGGCAGTCGAGGGCCGCCTTCTGTCCACTGCACACTGCAGCCTTGTTGTATGAAGTGACACAGGCCACAGAGCTTCAGACGTGGAGGCAGGGCGGGGGGGGGGCGGGGGGGAGGAAGGGAGGGAAGATTCTGGAAAATGAGGAGGGGCAGGCAGCGATCCTAGCAACAGGAAGGAGGGGCCGGGGGCCAAAGGACTTGGTGCAAAAGAAAAACCCACTGGGTGTCTGGCCACCTCTGTCTGTCCCTTCTGTCCCTGCAACTCCCAACACATCACTCACTCTTCTCCCATTTCCTGTAGCTGTGGGGACAGACGGCCTGAGGGCCGTTCTGGGTCAGGAGGCCCCCGCAAGGTGTGTTCCAAGTGGCCAGACTCTGCGGTAAAGAAAAAATTTAGCAGGACACTTGTGAAAAGTGGAAAGGCAGACTTTATTCGAGACAATCTGTTTTTTTTTTTTTTTTTGTAATGTCTTTATTTTTGAGAGAGAGCATGCATGGGAGAGGGGCAGACAGAGAGGGAGCATAGAATCTGCAGCAGGCTCCAGCCTCCGAGCTGTCAGCACAGAGCCCGACGTGGGGCTCGAACTCATGAACTGCGAGATCATGACCTGAGCCGGAGTCGGACACTTAACTGACTGAGCCACTCAGACTCCCCGGGACGATCTTGATACAATAGACTCTTGCAGGGGAGGGACAGAGATCGGTCGGTCTCATCTGGGAACACCGCACGGGCAAGTGGGGGTACAGCCAACGAGCAGGTGGGGCAGTGCAGGAAAGATTACTGAAAGGTCATTACTAAAATTACATTGAATTATAGCAGGAGGCGGGGTGCGGGGGGGTTCTGGCTGAAATGACCCAACAGGATCCTTGTCGGAGGCAGGCCAAGGGGGCCAGAGATCACCTGGGGGCAGTGGAGAACATCGGGGCACAAGGCGGGGAGGGAGGGCGTGATCCTGCCAAACTGACCCAGCAGCGTCCTTTCTAACACTGGGTTTTTACCCGGAAGTTTCCAGATGGGGCTGGGAGAAGGTCCAGGGGACAGACTAAAGCGTGGCCCAGCAAAGAATCCTTGTTGCCCGGCAAGGTCCCGGGGCAGGTCCAGAGCCCCTCGTGGGACCCGGTGAGACTCAAACCAGCACCCCTGCAAGCATACCCCGGGCGGGGATAGCGTGTTGACTTGGGGTCTCCAAGCCAGGGAGGGCAGCAGAGTTGGGGCGCAGCCTGCAGTCAGGGTTTTAAAGTCATTCTCCTTTCACACGTGGGGAAACTGAGGCCCCGAGGAGGGGCAGGCCTTGTCCAAGGCCCTGCCTTTCTGGCCTCCACCCTGTGGGCCCAGGGGCCTCGACACTTACCCCAAACCCCCCACCCCCAGGGAAATGACAGATTTTCCTCCCAGATAAGGGCCCCTCACGCCCCAGGTGTGGCCGATCCGATCAGCTTGCTAATTCTCCACCCTCATCACCCTCCGGGGCTTCACAAGTACCCGTCACTGACCACTTCCTGCAGCCTCCAAGGCTTCAAAACTGCGAGAAACTTCCTATGGCCCCGAGAACGTTTCATCCCACCAGCGCCTTTCATCGGAGCCTTTGAAAATGCCCTGAGAAGCTTCCAGCCTCAGAGAACCTCCAGGAAGAAGGTGGCAGACGGGTACCGCTGCACCCATTTCCCTGCTGGTAACACGGAGGCTTGGGGGGGGGGGGCGGCTCAGTCAGCCCAGCTGAGCCCCCCCCCCACCACCACCCGGGTCAGTTCCTCGCGACATAGACGTACAGGGGCTGACAGAGACCCCATGGAGCCTTCTAGAAAGAGACGGTGAACCTCACGGTTGCTCTTGCACGGATACCCCCCCTCCCCGTGTCCTCTGTCTCAGCGATCCTCACCGCGACACCCTCGGCGGCTCACGGCCCTCGTGCACCCTTTGAGCTGGCCCCAGAGCACCCCTCGCCCCCCACCCCGCACACCTGGGGTCCTGCCCTGCGGGGAGCTCGCCGGCCAGGTGGGCGCCCAGGTGAACACAGCTGAGGACACACTGCAGGGCAGCTGGTGAGACGTGACAGACGGGCGGGGGGGGGGGGGGTGGGCAGAGCCGGAGAGAGCGCACAGGGTCCCTCCAGCACCGCCGTCGGGGTCATCGGGACCCCCAGGGCCGTGTTCCGGTGCGTGTTCATTACCGCGCGTGTTGGCCCGGACTTCCGGCTTGGAGAGCCCTCTCTTGCCCTTGGCCGGCACTTCCGGCCAAGGAAGGCCCCTGGTGGGTAAGCCCCTCTGCTCCCCCAGACACTGCAGCCCGAGAAAAGCAAAGCTTTGAGGGGTGGGGGCCTGCCCCGGATCGGACAAGTGATAAGGGACTGAGTGAAGACCAGTCCGAGAATCGGTGCTTCCTGTCGGAGTTCTTGACCCCGAGACGGCAGGACCTGCCCGAGCTCACTCACGAGGGACGCTGCGGACCCCCGCCTGTTATTCATGATGAACCGTGCCCTGAGCCTCTGCGGGTTCCAGATACTGCGTTGGGGGCGGGGAGGGGGGACAAGCCAGACCTAGCCTCTGAGGTCCCCAGGGAGGGCAGGCAGGTGCTCGCGATCCGGGTCAGGTGCGGCGGGCAGGAGGGCCGGGAGGACGCCGCAGAAGCCCTCCCCACCCCACCCCCCCAGCCGGTCTGGGGGCCAGGGCTCCTTCTGGGGGTTGACACCCACACTTCGTGGGGACAGAGCCCCGAGCTGTCCTCCCCAGGCCCGGAGCTGGGGTGGCTGCGTGGACGAGGCCATGTGCGTGGGGAGGACACAGAGCTGGGCTCAGTGCCAGGAGCAGCCGTGGGGCCGAAACAGAGGCCTTTTAGAGTCTGAGATTGAGACCCCAGCCCTCAGGTCCAAGGTGCCTCACGGACCCCAAGTAAGAGAGACTAACTCCTCATCCCGGCAAGCCCCCTACTCAGCCTCCTCTCAGGTGCTCTCAGAGCAGGGTTTTCCCAGAAGGGGGGGAGCGGCTGGGGAAATGCCCTGGGGCATCCTGGGCCTATGCTGAGTCCTCCCAAGCCTAGAACCCATGGGAGATTACAAGAGTTTCAGGGTAACCGCGGTACGGGGCGCCTGGGGGTCTCAGTGGGTTCAGCATCGCCTTCGGCTTAAGTCACGATGTGGCGGTTTGTGGGTTCAAACCCCGCGTCCGGCTCTGTGCTGACAGCTCAGAGCCTGGGGCCTGCTTCGGCCTCTGTCTCCCGCTCTCTCTGCCCCTCCCTCGCTTGCACTCTGTCTCTCTCTCTCTCAAAAATAAATAGACATGAAAAAAATTATTTTCGGGTTAGGTAAACAAGATTGGTCTGTATAAAAACCACGCGTGTATAGTTTTCCTGCACAGTTACATATGTGTGTACATTGCACACAAGCACGGAAGAGGTTTTACACGAAAGGGTTGAGGGTGGCAAAAATATGACACAGAATCGCTCTCATAACACAAAAAAAGTTAACCCCAATTTCCTAATATCTTCTCATAGCTCATGTTGAAATGCCTCATTGGTCGAAGAAATGAACTTTCTTTTAAAGTCATCTCTGTGCCCAATGTGGGGCTCAAACTCACCACCCCGGAGACCCAGAGTCCCAAAGCTCCACCGACTGAGCCGGCCGGGTGCCCCAGAAGTGAATTTTTACGGGGGGGTTTGTTCATGTCAGGATCCCAGCGTTGCATCGAGTCGACAGGGCTCTTTGGTCCCTTTTGGTCTATAGATGGTTCTCCCCCTCTCTCTCTCTTTCTCTCTCTCCAATGTACTTGATGAAGAGGCTGACGTTTGTCCTGAATTTCCCACAGTCTGGGCTTTGTTGACGGTGTCCCTGTGGCGCTTCGTGACCTGCTGCCGCTCCCCGTTCTTCTGTTGACCCGGTGGCGAGCTCCAACCGCCGGCTTACGTTCCGGATCTCTATTTTGGGGAGAATGACTCACTCCGAGGTGGTGGTGTATATTTCTACAAGGAAGGACAGCTAGCAGCCATGAGGATCGCTGTCAGGCTCACGCCTTCATTAAAGGTTGCAAAATGAGGGTTGTGTACCTCTGTCATTCCTTCTCCGCTGATCAGAGCATTTCCACGTCTGGGTGTCGGCAGAGCGCTTGCGTCCCGAGGGCCTTCTCTTTATCCACTGTGTACCTTGAGTTACAGTCGTACAGAAAAGGCAGGATAAACACTTTGTGTATCAGGTTGTTGTTTTTGTTGTTGTCAACCTTTTTTACACGTGTTATTTATTCTTGAGAGACAGAGTGGGAGCGGAGGAGGGACAAGAGAGAGGGAGACACGGAATCCGAAGCAGCCTCCGGGCTTTGAGCCATCAGCACAGAACCCACCGAGCTCGGACCCACGAACTGCGAGGTCATGACCTGAGCCGAAGCCGGGCGCTCGACCGACGAGCCACCCAGGCGCCCCTGCCTGCCAGCTCTTAGATAAAGGGATTGTTCCCTAGAACCGGCCGAACATGATCAGTTTCGTTTTTTATGACCATCACGAAAGAATGGACTTTAACATGTTCGATGTGTTGCAACCTATTGCTTTTGTTATTCTTGTTGGCGCTCCACTTGTCCTGTTTGACCGGCGGGGGCCTCTTCGACTTCTTCCTCGAGAGAATGCCTCAGTAGTGTTGAATACTTTTGTCCTCTGCAGATATGACTAAATATTCCAGACTCTGGAATACTGGCCTGGAATGCGCCATTTCTCCACAGAGCATTTTTTCTTTTTCTTTTTCCTTTGCATGGGAAGTGGCACGGGGAGACCACAGTCTGCCCGTGGATGAGTTTAAAGAAAACCTGGAATGGTCAACCAAGTTCAAAGCAGGGCCCTCTCTGGCAGGGTTTTTTTGTTCAGGTGATATGCCCGAAGCGAAAGCACATTTTGGGCATTATGAGGGGGCGGGCTGAGTCTCTACCGCCCGCTCCCCAGGGTCAGTGGCGCTTGGGTGGGCTTTATTAATGCAGGATTAACTTGGCCCGCTGGCCAGGCAGTCCGGTTGCTAACCAGGAAGGCCCAGCGGCGAGGAGAGCTTCCTCTCCCTCCTGGAGCGCAGTGCCCGGCTCAGGGTTGGCGCTCGGGGCTTGCTGAGAGCAATCGGAAAGAAGGGGCCTGTGTCGCTGGCTCCTCCCCTGAGAGAGTGCGGGAAGTTCATGTGGCCGTGACAGCTACACGCCCACAGGCCGAGAGGTCCCTCCCGGGACCAACGAAAATGGAACAGTACCTGCTGGACAGCGGCTCATCTCCCACACCCACCGGGAGCCTGCGTCTGACTGGACCAACTTGGCTTTGTATTTTACCCGCACGATGTCTCTCCTCTGTTAGAGGCAAAAATACCCAGCAAAAGGAAGCATTTTGGGAACACACACCCAATACTCTTGCCGGCCGGGACACCAAGGCCGGAGTGGGTCCTCGGTTACTCTGGGGAGCTCGAGCCCCGCGTCGGGCTCTGTGCTGATGGCTCGGAGCCCGGAGCCCGCTTCGGAGTCCGTGTCTCCCTCTCTCTCTGCCCCTCCCCCACTGGCTCCCCGTCTCTGTCTCAAAAAACAAAGAAAAAACAACAGTAATAAAAAGAAGACCGTGCACGGATGCTACAGCGATATTCAACACACCGTTCAGCCAAATCTGTATGAGACTGTCCGCGACGAAACCGAGGTAGTCATTTCGACGATCCAGAGTTCTGTTCCAGCCACGTAAAAGGAGAGTCTAGAATTCCAATCCAGCGGGCGATTCTGAGCCGCCTACATACGTCTTTGTAAACAGTTCTCAGGGAAGAGGGATTTGCTGGGTGATGATTTAGAGCCGTCCTGTCAGCTGCCGTAGCCACGAGAGGCCGCTTCTATTGAAATCAGTTACCGTGAAATTTTATTTTTTTTATTTTTTTTATTTTTGGGACAGAGAGAGACAGAGCATGAACGGGGGAGGGGCAGAGAGAGAGGGAGACACAGAATCGGAAACAGGCTCCAGGCTCCGAGCCATCAGCCCAGAGCCCGACGCGGGGCTCGAACTCCCGGACCGCGAGATCGTGACCTGGCTGAAGTCGGACGCTTAACCGACTGCGCCACCCAGGCGCCCCAGTTACCGTGAAATTAAGCAAGATACGAGCTCAGGGGCACCAGGCCCCATTCAAAGCGCTCAACAGGCGTGTTGCAGGGACAGGTGTAGACAAATGTCGGGTGCGAGGGCCAAATCTGCTGCCGGTCGTTTCTGTTCTTTGTTATCGAGCGTGTGGACAGAAACCTGGAAAACCTATGGTTCTCTGTCTCCGGCGTGGAGGGGTTCTTTTTAACTTCACTTGCTTCTGTGAGTCTGGGTGGAGAAAGACGCTACCCAGAGGATTTGGGTGGGAATAACTGAAAGAAAGGAAAAAAAAAAAAAAAAAACAACTCAACGTGTGTGTCGAGTTCAAAAGCGATTTGGAGGTTGTGATTGGAATGTGTTTGGCGCTAACCAAACAACAAAAGAGGCTCCTTAACCTTTTATCGCTTTCCTGGTGCATTAATACCTTTTCGGGGGGGGGGGGGTGTCGTCTCTCAATCTCTTGTAACCTCTGTTTCCAGAATACACTTCAGGAACTGAAGAGGCCGGGCAGGGCAGCGAGAGGAGGGGAAATCAAAGCGAGGCCAGGATCAAAGGGACTCAGGGTGGAAGCAGAAGCCATCGACCCTCCTTTTCCTGGGTCTCTGATCAATAAACACCAGCCCCGGAGCAGGGCGGGGGCGGCTCTCAGGGCCGCGTGGAGGGCCTGACTTGAACAACAAAGCCGGGAAGAGGGTACTTAGCACTTGGAGAGGAAAGGCAGGCGTCTGTGATGTTGGGGGCGTCAAGGACAGGAGCCGTGGGGGGAAAGGTTAAGGATGCAAAGGAAGGACAGTGACCCCGAGTGGCTCCCGCCTGCCCGCTGGGGCTGCTGCAGATCGCGATCCTTTTTTGTTTTGTTTTAGCTCATTGCTTTTCTCTCTCTTCTTCACTTCTCTTTCCTGGATGTGCGTCGTCTATTTCCCCTTGCCCACCCCTTCTGGTTCGACAAGGGTGACCGACACACCAAATGCAAATAAGGGCCCAAGCCCTGAGCAGGCCAAGTGGTGAGTGGGCGGAGCCCAGGTGTGGATGAGGGGGGACCGCGACCCCGGATCTCCGTGGCCCTTGCCTTGGGCTAACCCTGAACCTCAGGGTAGCCATTCCAGAACTGGTAAACTGGCTTTGGTAGAGGAAAGTGCCTTACGGAGCCTCGAGCAAATAACTTGCCGGAATGATTTTGTTTTTCAAAAAAGTTTTTTAACATGTATTTATTTTTGAGAGAGAGAGAGAGACAGAGTGTGAGCGGGGAGGGGGGCAGAGAGAGAGGGAGACACAGATTCCACAGGAGGCTCCTGGCTCCGAGCTGTCGGCACAGAGCCCGACGCGGGGCTCGAACCCACGAGCCACGAGATCACGACCCGAGCCAAAGTCGGACGCTTAACCAACTGAGCCCCCCAGGAGTCCCACCAGAATGATTTTTTTTTTAAAAGATATTGCCAGGGATGGGGCTCTCTCTGTTTTCCAAAAACGGGTATAGAAGAATGAACAAAAACACTCATCGTATGCTTCCAACAGGATAACTGGGTAGGGGATCCCGACCTCGGGGTTGGCAAAAACCACTTAGGAGTTTAGACGTGTCTGGCAAACACAAGGGGAGAGGGAAGCCTGTAATTTTCAGCGAACGGATACACATCAGATGAGATGTGTGGAAGCTTCTAGCTTCCTAACGCTGGTCAGCGCAAATCCCGAACCGGGAAATCTATTCCCACGGTGAAACAGTATCTCGTTCCAGATACATTACGTGCATCCTCTGCTTCCGTGTTCTAACAGTTTTATAAAAACATTCAGATTTTACCAGTTTTTCCCACTAATGTCCTTTGTCCTTTCTAAGGATCCAACCCAGGGTACCCGGCTGGCTCGGTCGGTGTGGAGCATGTGATCTTGGGTTGTGAGTTCCAGCCCCGTTGGGTGTAGACTTTACTTTTTTTATTTTCTAAAAATGTTTTCAATGTTCATTTATCTTTGAGAGAGAGAGAGAGAGAGAACAAGAGCAGGGGAGGGGCAGAGAGGGAGACAGAATCTGAAACAGGCTCCAGGCTCTGAGCTGTCAGCACAGAGCCCGACGCGGGGCTCGAACTCACAGACTGTGAGATCAGGACCTGAGCCGAAGTCGGGCGCTTAACTGAGCCACCCAGGCGCCCCAGGTGTAGACTTGATTAAAAAAAACAAAAAAACGAAAAAACCCAGATCCAACCCGGAATACCACATTGCCACTTACTCATCAAAAACTTCATTTTGGGGCCCCTGGGTGGCTCAGCTGGTGGAGTGTCTGACTTCAGTTCAGGTCTTGATCTCTCCATTCGTTAGTTCGAGCCCCACATCAGGCTTACTGCTCAGTGCAGAGTCCCCTTTGGATCCTCTGTCCTCCGCCCTCTGTCCTCCGCCCTCGGCTTGTGCTCTCTCAAAAATAAGTGACACATTTGAAAAAATAAATAAAATACCTTCAAAAAAAACCTAGGTCTTCAAAATATACGTATAACACCGACATGTGCACAGTTCAAAAACAAAAATACAGCAGCACCAGCAGGTGTAAAATAAAGTCTCCCTCCGCAACCCCTCATTCCCGACCGCGAGCCCGGGTTTCCACTGTGTCCCCACGAGGTTATTTCTCAGGTAAATACCAGCACACGCAATTAAAACCTCATCGAGAGCAGAGGGAGGAGAGAGGGAAAGGCTGCCATCTTGTTTCAACACGGGGGATATACCGCGAGCCTTCCAGAAAAGTCATGAAGGAAAATGATTGTGTAGTCAGTGTGCGGGATGACCAGGCTGCAAAATGAATGCTGGCATTTCTTTTCTTTTTTTTTTTTTTAATGTTTATTTATTTGTGAGAGAGAGAGAGAGAAAAAGAGAGACACAGAGAGAGAGAGAGAGAGAGAGAGAGAGAGCGCTTGAAGGCATATAAGCAGGGGAGGGGCAGACACAGAATCCGGAGCAGCCTCCAGGCTCCCAGATGGACGGAGGGGCTGGAACCCACCAGCTGTGAGGTCACGACCAAGTCGGACGCTCAGCCAACTTGAGTCCCCCCAGGCGGCCCGAATGGGGGCATTTCTTACCGCCAGTTCAAAAAGCAGAAAAGACCGCCCACGGGCAGCACCTCGTCCCTCTGGGCGGGTCTGTCCTCTGGGGGCACAGGGAGCAGGTGCCTCAGACGGTTGGGGCTGCGACACAGGACTGCGGAGGCGTCCACACAGCCCGGGATCGTTGTGACTCCTGACCCTGGGCAGAGTTTCTGGCTGGGCCACCCGGGACTGTAAAACCTCACCTCGGCAGCCACACATCCAGCAAAGCTCGGCCTTCCTCGGAGGCTGGCCTCCTGGTCCCGGGGGGAGGTGGGGGGGGTGGCTACACCCAGGGCACTTTGGGGCTGTGGGGATCTGGCTCCATCATCACTACCTGAGACCGGGAACCTAATGAGCCCAAGGGGCCTAAAAGACGACCCCCAAGACTGGAGGGGACGGGGGTGTCGGCCTCCCATGGGAGGTTGCAGGGGAACTGACCAGTGAGCACCCGAGTCTCTTGTGGAGGCCGGCTTGGGGCCTCTCTGGATTCTGGAACTATCTCCTGATCTGTAAACCCGGCATAGGAACTCAGTAGAGCACAGCCTCCCACGATTCAGGAAAGAAGGACCCAGCACAGTCAGACAGAGGGTCTGACCTCCCGTCCCACTTGCCCTCTGCCTGAAGACTCCAAGATCCAGGAAAGGGAGAGGAAGGGCGGGGGAGGGAGACCGAGAGAGGAGGGGTGGGGCGGGTAGGTGGAGAAGCGGGCTGCCCTGCCCGGGAGAGCCCAAAGGGTTGGACACACAGTCCCTGCCGCCCCAACCGCCCACCAGGAGCGAATCGGGCCCAGGGCTCCCGTCCCTCCCCGCAGTCTGTCTTTCTGCCCGGACACCTGGAAAGCCCGTCCGGGACATCCAAGGTCCGGGACGCCCAAGGTCTTCCGGGGGTGGCCTCACGGGGCCCTGAAGGACCCTGCCCACAGAGCGCGGTCCTGGTGGGATCAGGGCTCGGACGGCGGGGGCAGGAGGCCCGGGGCCCACGCCCGTCTCTTCCCACAGGGCGACCTGAGTTCGCGGAGCGCCTGGCACAGCGCGGGGGCCCTGCGCCCCTCACCCTGCAGGGGAGGCACCCACCCACGACCACAGCGCAAGTCCCGGTGAAACGGCCTCTTCTAACGGGGCCCACCGGGCCGGCCCGCCTCCCGCGAGGGCCCCGCGGGCACGTCCGGAAAGGCGGGGTCCCGCGTCCACCAGCGTCCCTGGTTCCCCCGCCGCCCAAGGGGTGGGCGTGCGGCCCCCTAATCCGCGCCCCCGGCGGATGCAGGGCGCGTCGGGGAGCGAGGGGCCGGGCTGCTTGGCCCACCTGGCACAGGGTCTCGCACATCGCGGGCGGGGGTGGGGGTGGGGGGGATAAATAAATACGTCCCAGGCCGCGGGCCGGACGGCGGCCAAGGGTCGCTGCCCGGGACTCGCGGGGCGGGACGGAGGCCGACCCCAGGACCCGCCGCCGAGTGGGAGGCCCGCCCCGGGGGATGTGGATTGCGGCGACGGGCGGGAGAGCGGGGGTCGCCGGCGGGGTGGGTCGCAGGGTTGGGGGGGCGGGGGTCGCCGGGGTGCGGGTGGGAGTCGCCGGAGTGGGGGGCGGGCCAGAGGGCTGCGGGGGGGGGGTCGCCAGGGTAGAGGGGGGCCAGCGGGCGGGGATCGCAGGGGTAGGGGCGGCGGGCCGGAGGGCGGGCGGGGGTCTCCGGGGGTCCCGGCCCGAGTTCGCGCCTCCCCTCCCCCCACGCGCGCGGCGGCGGCGGAAGCGGCGGTTCCCACGGCGTCTGGCGGGGCCGCCCCCCCGGGGGGACACGGGCCTCCGCGCGCCCGGCCCTTTGAGGCCGCCGCCGCCCCTCCCCCGGCCCCCGCCCTATATCCGCGGCCCGCGCCCCCCGGCGGCGCACAGGCTGGCGCAGCGATGGCCGCGGCGGGGTCCCGGGAGCTCGGCTTCGGGGCGGGCGCCGCGTTCCCCGCGCCCCCGCCCGGCCCCGCCGCCCCGCCGCCCCCGCGCCCCGGCCCCTTCGCGGGCTTCCCGGGCGGGGACCCCGCGCCGCCCGCCCCGTCGCAGCGCCGCAAGCGCACGTCGTTCAGCGCCGAGCAGCTGCAGCTGCTGGAGCTCGTGTTCCGCCGGACCATGTACCCCGACATCCACCTGCGCGAGCGCCTGGCCGCGCTCACGCTGCTCCCCGAGTCCCGGATCCAGGTGAGGGGGGGGGGGCTGGGGACGGGGAGCCTCGGGGTCCCGGGCGGCGAGCCGGGGCGGGCGTGCGGCGGAGCGCCTGCCTCGGGCGTCGGGTACGCTCGGGGCCCCTCGAAACGGTCAAAGCCGAGTCCTCAGCGGGAGGGGGAGAGGGAGCCCTTGGATACTTTTTCTTTCTCCGGTTCTCCGGGAAGAGACCGATGAGGCCCGGCTGGATCTCCCCCCGCTGGGAGAAGGCCCCTTGGGACAGGGCCAGGCGACTCTCTGAGTCACCCCCAGGAGCCCCGAGGCCACGCTCTGGGCCGGTACTGGGTCTGGAATCTCGGGGTAAAGCCTGAAGCCCGGGCGGCTCCCTGGAGCCGGCTGCGTTTATTGCACATTTAGATCAGAACCCGGGGGGCTCGGGGGTGATGAGGCCCCTGTCCTTCGGCCTGTGTCCAAACGCAGGTCTAAGCGGGAGCCCTCATCTCAGCGCTGGGAGGAGCGGATTTGCTTTTGCGCATCCCCGGGGAGGGGGGGGGGGCGGGGAATGACCTGTGGGTCTCAGCAGTTCGCCCCGGAGGCTTCCTACGCAGGACACCCTCAGGATTGGTTGGGACACCGTGAGCAGCAAATTTGTCCACAGTGGTGGAGTCCGCAGAGCAAAGTGCCTTCTTGATTGATTTGATGAGGGGCTGTACTTTTCAGGAATTGATTTGCTAAGTTATTTTAATGCCTATCTTTTAATTTTTTTAATTTTGAGAGGGAGAGAGAGGGAGACAGAGCATGAAGGGGGGAGGGGGGCAGAGAGAGAGAGAGAGAGAGAGAGAGAGAGAGAGAGAGAATCTTAAGCAGGCCCCACGCTCAGCACGGAGTCCCAGGTGAGGTTCGATCCCGGGACCGCGATCGTGACCACGGCTGAAATCAAAGAGTTGTAGGTAACCGACTGAGCCTCCCAGGGGCCCCCAATTCTTCTCCTCTTTAAGCCTAGAAGCATTTTATCCTCAAATTCTGAGCCCTTCTGTTTCCGTGACCCTATTTCTCATTGCAAATATCCCCGTATGGTGCCCAGGCACCCGGCAGTGGTGAGTCAGGGAAAGCGGGGGGCTCTGAACGCCGACCCATCGGGTGGCCCCAGTGCTTTCTGAAACCCAGGGGGTCCCGGAGCAGGGAGCTAGGGCCCGCCGCCCTGGAACGTGGGGACGGTGGAGGCCATCGTGGCACAAGGACTCCAGCCCAAAGCCCCTCTTGTCTCCCCGCTTCCAGGTGTGGTTCCAGAACAGACGGGCCAAGTCGCGGCGTCAGAGCGGGAAACCCTGTCACCCCTCGGCCAGGCCGGAGCTGTTCCTCCTCCGCTCTGCTCAGGGGAGCGAAGCGAAATGCCTAAAGCCCCAGCTGCCTCTTGAAACCGATGGGACCTGCCCGCCCGATCCCCACAGGCTGGGAGAGGGCATCTCTGCCCCTCACTGCCACGGTCAGCGTTTTGAAACCTATTGCCCCCTCTCTGAAGGCCCCGGTTCAAAGCTGGACTCCTGGGAGGAACACATCTTTTCTGCCTTTGGAAACTCTTGAGCACAGGCGGACTCGGGCCGAGCCCACAGGAGCTGGAGGCTGGAGGCAAAGGGGACACACCTCACTCTCCCTAGAAGCCTGGAGAAGCCTCCAGGGGCCACCAGATGGGAAAGACCTTCCACTTACCTTCCCAGACTAGCAGGCGACGTCTCTGGCCAGCAGGGCGGTTGTGCGGGTTGGAAGGTCACCCCCGGACAGTGCGCGACCTTCTCGGAGCCGCTCCTGTCTGCTCCTGTCTGTCGGGGACCAAATGAGCCCCCCTCTCTCTCTTAAACGCTCGAGACCCCCTCCCCCCCCAAGTCTGAACCTTCCCCTGATCTTGATTCTGTACCTCTTCCTGCCTCCACGCTGTGTCTCTCTTTCTCTCAAAGATAAGTAAATATTAAAAGAAATGCGTGCAAATGACCGTTTGCAAGTTAGCCTGAGATAAATGAAAATCTTGTCTTGGTACGTGGAGACTTTGCGCCCTCCTGAGGGCCGATGGAGACCGTATAGGCGGTGGCCGGGGGTGAGGTCTGTGTGTAGGCTGTGCAGTCTCGACATTACTAGAATAGTCTGAGCTGTGTTCAGCGTCTCTACGCCAGTTGCCCTAATTTTCAGAGGTGTCATTCAAATGACTCGCGCTTTTCCGAGCAGCACATCCCCTCCGAGAAGCCATCAGGAGACAGTTCAGGCTTTGGTGGCAGACTTGAGTTGGTTTTTTTTTTTTAATGTTTATTATTATTATTTTTTAAGAGCGAGCGAGTGAACGCAGGGGAGGGGCAGAGAGGGACAGAGAACTGGAAGCAGGCTCCATGGTATCGGCGCAGAGCCCGATGTGAGGCTCGGTCACGGACCGGGAGAACGTGACCCGAGCTGAAGTCGGATGCTTAGCCTAGGACCTCTGAGAACATTAGTCTGTATCTCTCGAACTCTTATGAGACCCTAGCTGCTGTGTTACGGGCGTTATGAGACTGACTTCCAACTGTCATGCAAGGTAGGGACTATATTTTACTTTAATTTTATTTTTTCAAATGACTTAAAGCAATTTTTAATGTTTATTTTTGAGAGAGAGACAACATGAGCAGGGGAGGGGCAGAGAGAGAGGGAGACGCAGAATCCGAAGCAGGCTCCGAGCTGTCCGCACAGAGCCCGACCCGGGGCTCGAACCCACCTACCGTGAGATAGTGACCTGAGCCGAAGTCGGATGCTCAACCCTCCGAGCCCCCCCCCCCGGGCACCCTGGTAGGGACTATATTTGAAAGAGCAAGGAACTGGGCCAGGACTCCAACCGAATAATGCCTCCTGTGTCAGCCTGGCCTTTTCCGTCAGGACTAATGATCACGTGATAGGCTTAAAGGCCCCCCCCCCCCCCCCCCCCCCCCCGCCCATGCAGAATTTCTGCTTCTGAGTGAGTAGTCTCCTCTTGCAAAGCCATCCTCACGGAAAACCGTATGCTTATTCTCTAGAGACACTCGTGTCGCTTCGAGTGCTTTTGAAACTTGTCTGTTCCCTGCACAGACACTTGCTGGCTACGAACAGGCGCTTTATGAGGGCCTGGAAATGCGAGGGCCCCGGAGACGGGTGCGTGGTGGTCAAGGAAAGCTTCTGTGAGAAACTGAAGTGTAGGACGGTCAGGAGTTAGCAGGGTGAGGAGGGGGACCTGCACGTGCAAAACCCTGCGGGGTAAGGAGCAGAAGTTGTTAGAGGTCAGACCGACCGTGACTTTTGGCTGCAGTTGAGGGGGCAGAGTGGAATGCTAGAGAAGGTGGGGGGGGGTGACCTCCCGGTTCCGGGCTGGTGGGGATGGTGGCCGGGCGGGGCGAGACAAGTGGTAATGGCGAGGATTCAGAAAGCGCGTGCATTCGAGAGAAAGACTCCCCCCCCCCACCCCGTGTTACACGTGGAGCCCAGTGCAGGGCTTGAACTCGTGACCCCGAGATCGAGACCCGAGCTGAGATCAAGAGTTGGACGTTTAAGCGACTGAGCCACCCAGGTGCCCCTCGAGAGAAAGGATTCAGTGGGCGCATCTTTTGATAGATTCTCAACGGTAGCAAGGGAATGTGGTTTCCGGAACTCAACCGAGGGGAGCTCAGAACCGAGCCCGCAAGCACGCGGTGTGCCGGCTTGTGGGCTCCCTCCGGCTTCCACGGCTCTCTTTGGAGCTCGTGCTCAGCGGCAGCGGCGTGGCACAAATTCACGTACAACGGACCCCAAATGACTACTCTGAACGATTGAGGTTTCTTCTTCCCGAAACAGAAGTCAAATTCAAATATGATCTCAGGCACAGTTCCTGCCACCAGCACTTGGGCACTGCTTAACTTGGGCACTGCTTAATTAGTTACGTGCGGTCTTTTTAATGTTTATTTATTTTTGAGAGAGAGCGAGCACGCGCGAGAGAGAACAAGTGGGGGAGGAGCAGAGAGAAAGGGAGACACAGAATCCAAAGCAGGTTCCAGGCTCCGAGCTGTCAGCACAGAGCCCGACGCGGGGCTCGAACTCATGAACCGCTAGATCATGATCTGAGCCAAAGGCGGATGCTTAACCGACTGAGCCACC
The DNA here is from genome assembly GCF_018350175.1 of Felis catus. Classification (NCBI taxonomy): domain Eukaryota; kingdom Metazoa; phylum Chordata; class Mammalia; order Carnivora; family Felidae; genus Felis; species Felis catus. The sequence continues at coordinate 2,223,138 of NC_058384.1, forward strand.
CAGGTGCCCCTAGATACGTGCGTTTACGACCAGGTGGGATTTACGTGTGACAGTCTTAGGTAGCGCGGGGGAAACAAGTAAAAAATGTTTTACATAATTCTAGGCAGGATAGGTTAAAACCAACCATTCACTAGGTCTACAGTAAAGCCAAGAACTTGCTTGCTTAACGTTTTTCAAAGATTTGCAGAGATGGAAAAACCCCTCCCTTGAAGTCTTATTGGACAGAGTCGCAATTCAAAAGGACTTGGTAATTAATCTGCACTGATTCCCCTAAAATATAACTTTGTGGGAATTACAAATCTTTAAAATTTATTTTTATTAAAAATTTTTTAAATGTTCATTTTTGAGGGGCGCCTGGCGGGGCTGTCGGTTGAGCATCCGACTTAGGCTCAGGTCACGATCTTGCCGTGTGTGAGTTCGAGACCCGCATCTGGCTCTGTGCTGACAGCTCGGAGCCTGGAGTCTGCTTCAGATTCTGTGTCTCCCTCTCTCTCTGCCCCTCCCCCGCTTATGCTGTGTCTCTCTCTGTCAAAAATAAACAACATTAAAAAAAATTAAATGTTTATTTTTGAGAGAGAGAGAGAGAGAGAGAGAGAGAGAGAGAGAGAGAGAGAATGAGTGGGGGAGGGGCAGAGAGAGAAAGAGAGGGGGACAGAGAATCCCAAACAGGGCTCCCAGCTGTCATCACAGAGCCCGATGCGGGGCTCGATCTCATGACTCGGGAGATCATGAGCTGAAATCAAGAGTCAGCTGTTTAACTGACAGCCACCCAGGTGCCCCAAAACTTTTTAAGTAGAAGGAATACTTATCAACTTGTATCAGTTAAGTGAAAATGGTAGCCAATACTACTTTTCATAGATCAATTTATTTAGAATTACAAATATTAAGAATAAAGGATTTATGCATTTCTTAATTAACATAACTGTTTAGCTAAATATAAACTCTGCACTAAAGGTTTGCAGTGGCACAAGACCAACAAAGAATAGGGAGGCATTTTTAAACTATACAAAACTTTCAAATGGAAAATAATCTGGTTTTAGTTTTATTATACATCAACATATAAAAAGTCCTATTTTATGGGACAGCTAAAAGAATCAAAGTCACCTCTACAGCTATACCTTAAACTCCAAATCTGAAAACAATTTTATTATATTTTGACTTTATAATATTCTATATTAAAACAAAGAAAATTCCAAATACACACTTTGTACAAGATTAACATCGTAGGCAGGGTTTTCCTTTAAAAACAACAAAAAACAACCAAAAAAAAAACCCCACGACCGAATACAAACCTTTTTTTTTTTTCTGCATTTCGTTGCACTGGTTATTATATTCGTTTTCCTTATAAAATCTTTTGACTTTATAAATCGTGTACGGTTGGATTTTAACCAGTAATCTGGTTCGAGTTGTGCAAATAAACAAAATATGAAAATAGTGTGTCGTCAGTCTTCTTAAATACATTTCATCACAGCACTTTTTGCCCTGACTGGCGGGAAAAGGCCTACCAAATCCACTTGCCGAAATGTAGCCATTTTGCGAGTACTTTTGTTTCCTGCTCCTTCATTTTCTTTCGACAGACAAACAACAGAGGTTTCTTTTATAAATTATGATAAATTAAACTATTTATTACTAGCAAATGACGTGCAGGCCCAGGTCGCGCTCCGTCTATCACGTGTGCTGGTCCGGCCCGCGTCTCCCACCCGTGTTCCAGCGGCTTCCTGCAGACCGGGCCTCCGCGCCTCGAGGGCGCGCTCTGTCAGCGACCGACCGAAGGGTGCGCGGCTGGGGGAGCCCGGCCGTCGCTTCCCCGCCGGCGCCGCCACACGGCCACGGGCCACCCGCCACAAGGCCGTGTCTCGTGCTCTCCGCTGGGGGCGCCGCCTGCGTGTCGGGCTGAGTTCATGCGGTTAAAAAAAGCGTCCGGACGTTTTCAGCTGAAAGATCCCCGCCCCCGAGCAGGTGCCGTAAGCGATGCTGCCGCAGCCGGACGGTAAGAGGCAAATAAGCACGAAGCTGGTCAGCGGCGCGGGGCCAGGCGGCCCAGTGTCCTCAACAAGTGTCTCGTTTGGAGCTTCGGCCTCCCCCGCGTTCCGGGACCCGTAACTCGGGGTTGGGAGCCGGGGGGGGGGGGGGGGGGGGGGCGGGAACACTCCGAAGCGGGTCCCCCGCGGCCGGAGCCGCGACGTCTTCCGCTCAGTCCCTGTTGGTGTCATTGGCGGCGAAGGCGTGCAGGTTCCCCATCTGGCTGAGGCCGCTCTGGATGTGCGCGACGTGGATCTCCACGTTGTTCTGGAAGCAGCTGAGGAAGGAAGAAAGGCGGTGAGCTGCGCCACCTCACCACGTCGGGAAGAGACTTCTGAGAGAAGGAAGGGCTGATGGAGTTGAAGAGCGGGCTGTGGAAATGGCCCCGAGGAAGGCCTAAATCTCCCCGTGACGCGGGCTACGACCCCAGCGGCCCCACCCCCACTGCAGGACGAAGTGAAAAGGTAGGGGGGAAGGGGGGGCGAAGGCGCTCTCTCTGGGGACCATCGCCTCAGAGGCGCTTCCACCCCGCCCAGGTCCACACGGTGCGCGTCCTCGGATTCCTTCCTCCGCAAAACGCACGTCCCATTTCTGTTCCGTCAATAGATGGCACAGAACTGACAGCTCTTTTGTAACTTATTTAAAGGCCAAAACTTACACGCCTAATTCTTAAAACCTGAGCCGGAAGGCACCGTGCACTTACAAGAGGGATTCGGGTCCGTCTAACGAATTACCTGATATTAGAAGCATCTATTGTCCTCTTGATGTCATTTAGTGAATCTGTGAGTGATTTGAATTCAAAGGAGTTCAGGTCTCCTCCTTCTGCTAGACACTAGAAGGAAAGATATTTCAAAATTTAATTGAATCACGGTTCAAAGACAGACAAATAGGCATCGGATATAATCTGTAGATTATAATTTTTCAGCAACAGATCAGCAGAGTTGTTTGTGTAGCTGTCAAAATTTAGGACATGTCTTCTCCCAAAGTTACCTTAATTTGTAATAAGATAGCCGTCAGCCTGGAGATCAAGTCCGTCAGGTTTTCATTTTCGACACAGGGCTGTCCAGCGGCGGAGTTGGCGTGCCTCACGATCTCCTGGGCTTCCTCCTCGCACCTTCGCCGCATGTCTGTTGGCTGATCTGCGGGCTGGAGGCCCTGGTCCGGAGCGAGCTGAGAACCGAGGGTTCAAGCAGAAGACGTTGTTCATAAGGCCATAATCTGTGTTTGTGCCGTTTTCAGAGTCGGATGGTTTTTTAATAAACTTTACAATTTATCTTGAGAGAGAGGGCGTGCACACGAGTGGGAGAAGGGCAGTGGGAGGGAGAGAGAGGATCCCAAGCAGGCTCCACGCCGTCAGCACGGAGCCCAACGTGGGGCTCAATCCCATGAACCGTGAGATCATGACCTGAGCTGAAATCAAGAGTCGGATGCTTAACCAGCTGAGCCCCCCAGGCGCCCTCTGATTCGGATTTTTGAAAAACTAGTATTTATAACGAAAATGGTCCTTACTCCTACCTTAGAAATTTTTCTTCTCTAACAGTTCCCCCCCCACCAATTTCTTTTATATTCTTGGTAACGGTTAACTGATATGATTTCAAACTTCTAAGAAGGAATAGAATAGAAAAGCCTTGAGAACCTATGACCCAGAGACGCTGTTTGTGGTTTATTCTGTTTGACATTTATTTGGTCTCTCTCCGTGTAACATGTAATTTTTTCCCTGTAACTATTTGAGAATAACCTGCAAACACTGTGCCTCTTTGCCCCAAAGCACTCCCAGTTTGTATTTTGTAAGTAAAGGATATTCTATTACATCCCCATAGTGCAACTATCACTATCAGGAATTTTTTTAACGTTTATTTATTTTGAGAGAGAGCAGCAGCAGGTGAACAGCAGAGAGTATCCCAAGGAGGCTCTGAGCTGTCAGCGCAGAGCCCGACACAGGGCTCGAACTCACGAACCGTGAGAACCTGACCTGAGCTGAAATCAAGAGTCAGACGCTAAGCCGACTGAGCCCCCCAGGCACCCCACAATCAGGAAATTCAATGTTGATGCGAGGCCATACTCCTAACAGAACGCATTCAAACTTCAACTGTCTCAAGTGTCCTACATGTGGCTGTTCCCCCCCCCCCCCCCAAAGACACGTGGTCGTCATGTCTCTGCAGGTTCCTTTATTCTGGACCAGTTTCTCTCTCATGACCTTGACATTTTTGAAGAGTAGCGGCCAATTATTTTGTACACGGTCCCTCACCGTGGGTTTGTCCGTTTCCTCGTGATTGGACTGAAGTTATGCACTTTGGGGAGGAGAACCACGAAAGTGGCACCGAGTTCCCACGCAGGGCGTCACGGTTCGGGGGCGTCACAGTTGGACGTGGGTGTGTCCAACTGCTGGTGGTGTTACCTCCGAACACTTGGCTAAGGTAGTTAGGGGTCTGCCAGGCTTCCCCGCGGCACAGGATTTCCCCTGTGTGATCAGTAAGTACTTGTGAAGGGGGATTCTGAGGCTACGTAAAGACCCTGTTCCTCGGCAAACTTTCACCCTCCAGTTGTCGCGTCTACGGACGATTCTCGCCTTTACCGGTTATTACCAGGACGGCTGCCGAGCGATACCCTTCTCTCACTGTTCCTTCTACATTTATCGGGTGGCATTTGCCTACAAGAACTTTTCCTTAAAAGTTAATTGGTTAATTAGTTAATATTAGTATGGACTCACAGATTCTTACTTTCTGCAAAAGGTTATAATCTCTCAGTATAATTATTTAATGCCGAAGCCCAAACCGTCCCAGATTTGGCCAGTGGGGACCCTGTCCGGCTGGTTCCGCTGGACATGTTCCCTTACTCCAGGGAGCGCATTTTACTTCCTTGCCCGCTAAGATGGTCCGGGCTCGTCTACCTTCTCTGCCCACGCTCTGGAAGCAGGCTCTTTTTCAAGGAGCGCTATTTGTGGACAGTAGCGTTTGGAACCCAGGATCGGGTGCTGGGGGTGCTCGCTGCTGTCAGGGTGTCTGCCTCCGGGCTCTCTCAGTGCGTGGGCGCACACACACGCACACTTAACATCCATGTCATATAAATAAAAGGAACCACGGAGTCAGACCGATTCTTCCTCTTCTAATTTAACGCCACAGGGTTCGCTGTAGCCTTTCCTTCTTGGCGACTTCTCTGCAGGTGGGACAGCGGGCTTCTGTCACCCACAATACACCTCGTTACTCATCTGCCCCATTGGAATGCAGAGTTTGAGAACTGCGAACCCATACCGCCACGAGAAAACACCTTACTCACTGGAGTTCAGTATTTATTTAAAGTTCGGTTTACCTTCAGCCTAAGAGTATATATGGTCAAAATACTATGTTCGGGTTATGTGGATTCGTTTTGGCCCCCGTCAGTGTTTCTGTTTCTCCTCTGGAATATGGTTAGGTTCGTTTATTTCTTTTTCTAGTCCATTTTAGAGCTGAGCTCATCTGTGTTTGCTGAGGAAACAGACACGCAAAGAAATGTCACCGCTCCTCCCTCCCCAACCCCCACCCCGTCCCCAAATCGGTTTCCGGTCTGTCCTTCCTGCATTTATTCTTGAAAAACTACGCCGTTACTCGTAGATTCTACTCCTGCGTGTTTCTGATTCCAGGGGTAACACTTAGTAACTTTCACGTACTTTCCTTTTTTCACGTAGCCTAGCCTGGAAATCATCCATGTGGGTGAACAAGAAGCTTCCTGGTCTGTTCTTACGGTAGGCACTCCACGGTGCAGACGTGCCCTAAGTCCTTCAGCCAATTCCCTGTGTACGGGCATTTACGTTTTCTCCTAATATTTGGCAATTACCAGGAGTGCCGCAACGAGTAACCTTGTCTCTAATAAAAAAAATTCTAACGTTTTTAGATGCTCTGAACGTTCCAGCGCAGATCTTTTGGGTAAATACAAGTTCACAAATCTGTTGGGTATATACTGGGAACAGAATTGCTTAATCATAGTGCTCTCTGTTCTTATTTTAAAATCAATACTGTATGTCCTCAAGAGCTTTGTGAAAATTAAATCAGTCTGCTTCCCTGGAAAAACGAGCCTATCACAAGAGGCCTGGCACACATCACGAAACTAAAGAGCGGTGTCACATAGGTGACAACCAGCAGGGAAATAAAACTAAATGGTAACGGAGGGCTAGAGGAACGAGCAAAATGTACTGAGGTCGGTTATAGGCAACCACTGAGCACGTCCCTACGGTCAGTGCAGGGGGATTGGTAACATGGCCCGAGGCGGGTCTGTGGGACTTCGCTGGAGGCCGGCACGATGAAGGGCTAAGTGGTGCAGAATCTCACATCAAAGTGGAGGAGGCTCACTGGAAACATAAAAATGCGAGTGCGGGAGCATTCCAAACTCATCTCGTTTAATTCCTACCGTATGGTAAGAAAATCAAAATTAAGGAGCGCCTGGGGTGCTCAGTGTGTTAAGCAACTCTCGGTTTCGGCTCAGGTCATGATCTCATGGTTTGTGAGTTCGAGCCCTGCATCCGGCTCCGTGCTGTCAGCTCGGTGTCTGTTTGGGGTTCTCTCTCTCTCCCTCTCTCAACCCCTCCTGCTCGTGTGCTCTCTCTCAAAATAAATAAACTCTAAAAAAGTTTTTAGGGGCGCCTGGGTGGCGCAGTCGGTTAAGCGTCCGACTTCAGCCAGGTCACGATCTCGCGGTCCGTGAGTTCGAGCCCCGCGTCAGGCTCTGGGCTGATGGCTCGGAGCCTGGAGCCTGTTTCCGATTCTGTGTCTCCCTCTCTCTCTGCCCCCCGCCCGTTCATGCTCTGTCTCTCTCTGTCCCAAAAATAAATAAACGTTAAAAAAAAAAATTAAAAAAAAAAAGTTTTTAAAAGAAAATCAAATTTTAGGTGATGCTGTTGAACTGCCTTCATATGCATGAATTTACATACGTGGTAACAATTCACAAATAACCCTATGCTCTCTATACTGGAAGTTCGAGAATCCACAGTTCTAATGCAAAGCTGAAAGGAGGAAACAAAGCTGTATACGCAGCAGGACCATAACCTTGTGAGAAGAGGCAGAGGTATATATACAAGACGAAGGGGAAATAAACCAAAATATAGTATTGGGATAGCAGAATTCAGTAATCATTTTTCTTGATTTTCCTGAATTTTTTTCCAAGAGCTCTAACATTTGTGACTCAAACAAAAACCAACAGAACTGATAGCTCCCCGTGCATAGAGCACTCTTCAAACCGACTCCGGAACAAGTAAAAACGTACGTAAATGTGGTTTTGCTAACGGGCCTCGTAAAGGTAATGGCTTAGTCTGAATTTTCGAAAGTGTGAAGGTAACCCGCGTTAAGCTTCAAGTAAAAGAGCGCAGGGGGGCCCCTCAGCGATTTCCTACAAAGTCCCCACCTCATAGCAGTACTGCTGGACTTTGTGCAAGACTTTGTTGAGGTCCTTGTTCAGCTGCTCGAGCTCCAGGACGATGGTCGCGTACCGCCGCTGAAACTCGATGCCGATGGGCATGGAGTAGGACTTCTGCAAGAAACGAAAATCAGGTTCTGGTAAGGATTTTTTTGAGCGGTGCAATTTCTTCCTTTCCTTTCCTTTCTGAGAAGGGGGGGGGGGCGGGCGGGGCATGAGAAAGAATGAGAGATCTGGGTAGGGGCAGAGGGAGAGGGAGAGAGAATCTTAAGCTGGCTCCTTGCTCAGTGTGGAGTCCGATGCTGGGCCCTGAGCCGAAATCAAGAGTCGGACACTTGGCCGACTGGAGCCACCCAGGCGCCCTTGAGCAGCGCGGTTTCGCTGATGTAGTAGGAGATCTGAGTGATCCCAAACTAAGGTTTATTAACATTTTCTTTCCTTGACATCGTACCTCTCGTGTGTGACGGCGGCATTATCGTTATTTAGGAGACTCCTCTTACGAGTAAATCTGCCATTTACTTTTTTTAAGTTTGTTTTGAGAGAGAGAATGAGAGAGCACGCGCAGGAGGGGCCAGAGAGAGAGAGGGAGAGCGAGCGAATCTCAAACAGGCTCTGCATGGACTCGCGACCTGATCCCACGACTGTGAGATTATGACCTGAGCAGAAACCAAGAGTCAGACGCTTAACCAACTGAGCCATCCGGGTTCCCCTGCCATTTACTTTTTAAAAAATTTTATTTATTTAAATTCAAGTGGGTTAATACACAGTGTAGTGTTGATTTCAGGAATAGAAACCAGTGATTGATCAGTTTGCATACAACGCCCAGTGCTCATCCCAACAAGCAAACCCTGCCCGCAACCCTCAGTTTGTTCTCTGTATTTAAGAGTCTCTTATGGTTTGCCTCCTTCTCTGTTTTTATCTAATTTTTCCTTCCCTTCCCCTACGTTCATCTGTTATGTTTCTTAAATTCCACATATGAGTAAAACTGTAGGTCTTTCTCTGCCTGACTTATTTTGCTTAGCATAATACATTCTAGTTCCATCCACATTGTTGCAAATGACAAGATTTTATTTTATTTTTTTTAAAGATCTTACAGAGAGAGGGTTTTGTGTGTGTGTGTGTGTGTGTGTGTGTGTGTGTGTGTGTGTGTGTGTGTGTGTGTTTAACTCACCACAGAGCCTGGCGCAGGGCTCGAACTCACAAACTGAGAGATCATGCCCTGAGCCGAAATCAAGAGTTGGATGCTTAACCTTCTGAGCCATCCAGGTGCCCCAAGACAGAGAATAAGTTATATGAAGCAGAATTGTTGAATCTGTATACCTGTTCATTTCATTAGTCTTCCAATTTTCTCCTAAGTTTGCCACTTTTCAAAATAAAAAAGTTGGTAAACAAAACAAAACAAAACCCACATACACTCATTTGAAGTATTCTGGTTACGGGAACTCCATTCTTCTCCATCTGGAATCAACTGAATGTAGCACACCGGTTAAGAGCACGGGAGCCGGAATCACACTACAGAGGTTCAAATCTCAACTGTCACCTGCTCGCTGTGCGGCCTCAGGCATGCTCCTCAACCTCTCTGTGCTGTTTTCCTCGTGTGCCAAACGGGGACCATACGAATACTTACCTAACGGGAGGACCCGGCGACGACGGGAAAGCGCGTGCCCGCGCACCGCCTCGCACACAGAAAATGCTCGGAGCGGCAGGTGCAATCGCCGTGCCCTCGTCCGTGTTTGCCCCCCACCCGGAAGCGTGAGCCGCCGTGGCCTTTGCTCCGTCCCCCCCCCGGCCCGCTGGACCGGCCGCAGGTGCTTCGACGGGCCCCTCCGGCCAGGCCGAGGCAGCCGCGTCTCCTCCAGGACTTCCCGGAGGGCGGACCTCGCGTCCCGTCCGGGAAGCACAGGGAAGGCGGGAAGCAGGCCCGGGCCGCCCACGAGGCCCAGATCGCAGAACTACAATGGTCTGGGAGGCAGAAACCGCAGAGGCCGGCCGCGCTACCGATGAGAGCCCCGAGGCGGAAGGAAGCCCACGCGAGTAACGTGCGGGTGACCTGACGCGAGCGGAAGATGGTGACGTGTGCGTAGTGACCATGACGACGCGTCGGACGCTGCCCTAGGTGTCCAACGGGGTCTCCCTGGATCCTCACAACAACTCCCTCCCGCCCCCCACCCCCCACCCCGAGCAGGGCACCGTGCTTAGCCGCATCCCGCAGATGGAGGGATCTGCGCCCCCCGTGTGCACAGCCAGTAAGCGGCAAGCATGCGGGACCCGAAGGCGACTGCGGGGGTGGGGGTGAACCCCCTGCCGCCCCCGCCCCCCAGGACCTGTGCGGCGGGGGGCGGGGGGAGAATGTTGCAGGGAGAGCAGGGAAGGGAGCACTGTGGAGGCGAGCTTCGAGGCCTCGGCAGGACCTCCGACTCAGTTTACCCCTGGTGCCTCCTGAACCGCGTCGCCTTCCTCGGCTTCAGGTTTTGTGCAGTTAGGCCCAGTGAACGACCCCCAGAGCCCGCACTTAACAGAATACAAGGGTCAACGGGCCGCGGTAAATTTAACTGCATCTCCTTGTCGGGGTGGACTGGGGGTGACCGAGGACACGGTGTGGGGTTTCGCCAAGCACCTGACCCAGTCTCTTCTTGAGGGGAAGAGTGTATTCTGGCAGACTCAGAGCTAGTTAATCTATATCAGAATTATTAAAGGCTCTGTATCTTCTTGCACAGAATTCACTGCAGGATGTCAAAGGCCTTGATCCTCAACTTCGGTGTTCAGTGTATTTATGAGCCATTTAAATACAGACATACACCAAAACGTACACAGGAGTGGCTGGCTGGCTCAGCCCACAGAGCGTGTGACTCTTGTCTCAGGGCCATGAGTTCAAGCTCCACGTTGGACAGGAGCCTACTTTAAAAAATTAAAAAAAAAATTTTTTTTAATGTTTTATTTATTTTTGAGACAGAGACAGAGACAGAGCATGAGCAGGGGAGGGGCCGAGAGAGAGGGAGACACAGAATCCGAAGCAGGCTCCAGGCCCGAGCTGCCGGCACAGAGCCCGACACGGGGCTCAAATTCACAAACCGCTAGGTCGTGACCTGAGCTGAAGTCAATGAGCTATTTGTGTTTCAGCCACAAAGACTGAACGATGTAAGAATCGATGTCAGAATCCTACAATAGCTGGCATTGGAGAGGACAGCCCACATTCCCTGGTATTAAGAAGTGAGAGCGGAATACGATGCAGTATAACAGTTATTTCAAAATATACCCACCCCCAAATGCTCAATAGTATATACACTATATGTGCTTAGATGTACAAAAACAAAAAGAAGAAAAAACATCAAATTCAAGAAGAGTGGTAATTTTTTAAATAGAATACATTTACTCAGGTTTTACACATACAATTCAAATTAAAAAAATTTTTTTTAAATGTTTATTGAGTTTTGAGACAGAGAGAGAGAGAGAGAGAGAGAGAGAGCGAGCGAGCAGGCTGGGGAGGGGCAGAAAGAGAGGGAGACACAGAATCCCAAGCAGGCTCCAGGCTCCAAACTGTCAGCACAGAGCCGGATGCGGGGCTCGAACCCACGAACTGAGAGATTATGACCTGAGCCCAAAGTTGGACACCTAACCAACTGAGCCACCCAGGTGCCTCCTACAATGCAAATTCTTTTAAGCACAAATATGACACTGAGTTAGGTCTACATGAATAAAGTGAGGCATAGAGTCAGATATTAAGTTGAACTATATAAAATAATACCTAATGCAACTTTTGGTCAAAAACAAGGTCTGGTAACAAAGTAATGAATGATTTTCTTGTGTGGCTTATGAGCCGAGGCCCAAGGCAACTGTCTAGAGACGCAGAATGTTTTAGGGGATAAGATAGCAGACAGAGCAGTTCGTGTGTAAGGGTGTGGGAGTTTTGGCCATAAATTTATATAAGCCGCTCCTGTGATAAGGCTAATGTCAACCTGCACAGCAAGCATATGGTACCAGTGTGACTTAATCTGGAATATTATAGCCTATCTGGGCCCCACATCATAAGGCAAACTGGAATATCCAGAGGAGAGGAAGCAGAATTGTGAAAGAATCCAAAATCATATTGTATAAAAAAAGGCTCAAGGGAAAGGGATCTTTTATTTATTATCTTTTCATTTTACTTATTTTTGAGAGCGCGTGTGCAGGCGGGGGGGGGGGGGGGGGGGAGAGTGGGACAGAGGGTCTAAAGTGGGCTCTGCCCTGACAGTGGAGAGCCTGACGCAGGGTTCAAACTCGCGAACCAGGAGATCATGGCCTGAGCCAAAGTCAGACGCTTAACTGACTGAGCCACCCAGGTGCCCCGGGAAAAGGATCTTTTAAACTAAACTGGCAAATATTACACAAGTAGCTCATCAATACATCTCATTGGGACAGAACAGAACAATACAAAAATAGAACGTAACAAGAAAGACCCCGTCACTTATCTGTGCCCACCCACCCCACGCTGCCCTCCGCAGTGGACCCCGTCACATTTGGCGCGTGGCTTTCCAGTCACTTTTTCGAGGCGTTTCATACACACACATGCACAGCTTTTTTACAAAAATGGAATCCGATAAAATGGAATATTGTCCTACAGTCTGTCCAACGTAGTGCGTCTTGGAGAGCTTTCCATGTGGATATAGGCAGATCTAACTCGCTCCTTTTAGGAATTGCACAGTGCTCGGGTAGGGAAACCGTGTCAGGATTCATCTGACAGATGGCCTTCAGACGGGCATTTACATTTTCTTCTTTTGTTGCTCTTACGAGCCAGCCTTCGGAGAACACTCTTGTACGCGCATCTCTGTGCACCTGTCCTCCGCGATGACGCCCCAGAACTGGAACTTACGCCCCCACCTACGGTGTAGAGCGGTCCGCCTACTTCTGCACACATTTGCCAACGTTTACGTGAAGTGTTTACAAATCTGATGGGAGACTCTTCAGTCTGCAAAGGACCAGGAAGACAGAAGAGGTGTAAGCTGCCTCCAAATATCGAAACAGTTACCACACAGAAGATGCGGAATCTTTGAGCCTACAACTGCGGCTATGGGAGGAAAGCCACAGAGTCAACGTGAAGACCTCACGACGAGGGGCGCCCGGCGGGCTCAGTCGAGTGGGCACCTGACTCTTGTTTTCAGCTCGGGTCATGATCTCCTGGTCTCGTCGGATCGAGCCCCGTGTCGGGCTCTACGCGGACAGCGTGGGATTCATTCTCTCCCTCTCTCTCTGTTCCTCCACTGCTCGTACACTCTCAGTCTCTCTCAAAGTAAATAAACTTAAAAAAAAAACAAAACTCATAATGAGTTGGCTGTCTTCCTCTCCCATGGTGGGACGTCTTCTTCTGTCCCTGTGTGGACAGCTCACTACCCGCCATGTTCTCTGTGCTCTTCTGATGTTCCACGGGCCTTCTGGTTGGCCGTCTCTTAATTTTTCTCTCGTGTTTTCCATCTCTGTTTTTCTTTTTTAAATATTTATTTCATCTCTACATAATCTCTACGCCCGACACGGGGCCTGACCTCGAGTCAAGAGTCACGTGCTCCACCGACTGAGCCAGCCAGGCGCCCCTGCACCTCTATTTTTCAATCACACACTGTGGGAGAGTTCAACTTTTTCTTCTTAACGGTCTATTGAAAATATTTAAAATTCTTTTTGGAACAGAAAATAACTTTGCAAGTCTGTGTATGTAACGGGATGTATCAACTGTTAGATTGTACGTCAGGCTGAGGGCTCCCTGACTGCCAGAATGAGACCTTTCAGTTACAACTTCATGCTATATAAAACCCAGCATTTCTTTTCAAGTTTATTTTGAGAGAGAGAGAGAGAGAAGAGAGAGAGAGAGAGAGAGAGAGAGAATGAATATATGAGAGTGGGGGAGGGACAGAGAGGGAGACTCCCAAGCAGGCTCTGTGCTGATAGCTGGGGGGCTCAATCTCACAGTTCGCGAGAAGGTTCAATTTAATTTGTAATAGCTAAAAAATGTAAACTATCCAAACACCCCTCAACAGGCAAATGGAGAAACAATTGTGCTGTATCTACACAGTGAGATCCTACTTAGCAATAAAAAGAGTTACGGAATGTTGCACGAACTATGGAACACACAACCAGGTGGATGAATCAAGATCATTACATCCAATGAAAGACGCCAGGCAAAAAAAAAAAAAAAAAAAAGAAAAGCACATATACTGAATGATTCCGTTTACGTCCAATTCTAGAAAATGCAACCTAATCTGTGTAACAGAAGGCAGACCGGTGGTTGCCTGGAGCCTGGGGCAGCGGGAGGGATAGATCACAAAGGACTTGGGGAAATCTGGTGGGAGCGGAGTTGTAATCCCCTCTGTGGCGATGGTTTCATGGGTATGTGTGTATATGCACACACACACATATATCCGATCAAACACACATTTTTTAAACAGGTACAGCTCACTGTATGCTAATTATACCTCAACAAAGTTGGGGAAGTAATGGGAAAAACCCACCCAGATCAGCCACAGAAACCACTAACAGCCCAGAAGCCCCCGACCCATGTCACCTTACAATCCCTTCTCTTTTCTCTCCAAAGCAACCTAACCTTGACAGCAAACATCACAGTTTGACTTTTGAACTTTATAGAAAACACAGTTACACAGTATATACTTTTGTTCCCGGCTTCTCTCCATCAACACCGTGGGGTTTATCCACGGGCTGTGTATCTTCTCCCTAGTTAGTTCGTTCGCCGCGGCACAGTATTCCTTTGTAGAAATAGGAGGCATTCAGCCGTTCGACTCGTTCCATCTGGTGCTGGGCAAAAGGGATGCTTCTAGTTCTTGGCTGATAATAGTGCTGCTAGGTTTGGTTTTCGTAAACAGAGCCGAAGAGTTTCCCAAAGTGATGGAATAAGAAAGTTCTAGTTGCTTCACGTATTTTCCGATCTTTGGTATTTTAAGTGTTTGAATATTAGCCACTTTAGAGGTTGTGAGTCGTCTCTCTTTGTGGTATTAATCTGCATTTTCTCTATTACCTTTTCAAATATCTTTTGTACGTCTGAATATTCTCTATTCGATTCTCTTTCCTGTTTTCTATTTCTGTCTTTTTTTTTTTTATTGACTTATAGTTCTTCATATATTCTGGATGCAAGCTTTTGGTCAATTATATGTGCTGTAAGTATTTCTTTCCATTCTGTGGCTTGCCTTTTATTTTCTTGTAGTTGTATCTTTTTTTTTTAAATGTTTATTTATTTTTGAGAGAGAGAGAGAGTGAGCGCACGCGCGCGCAGGGGAGGGGCAGAGAGAGAGAGAGAGGGAGACACAGAATCCGAAGCAGGCTCCAGGCTCTGAGCTGTCAGCACAGAGCCTGATGCAGGGCTCGAACCCACAGACCACAAGATCATGACCTGAGCCAAAGTCGGAAGCTTAACCAACTGAGCCACCCAGGCACCCCCCACCCACCCCCTTACCAGTTTTAAAGAGAAAGGTTTTTTGTTTATTTTTTTAGGTAGTCTCTATGCCCCATGTGGAGCTTGAACTCATGACCTCAAGATCAAGAGTCACGTGCTCTACAGACTGAGCCAGACAGACACCAAAGTTTTTTTTTTTCCCCAAAGAGAAAGTTTTTAACACTTCACTAGTAAGTATAATATCTGCTTTAAGTTTTTTTGGTAAATACTCCGTTAGATTTGGGGATATCCTTTCTATTCCCAGTTTCATAACAGTATTTATTTTTCTCCCAGGGAGGGATGTTTAATTTTGTAAGACAGCTTTTCTGCATCTATCGAGATGCTCTTAGGGATTCTCTTTTCTCTCTTAATGTGGTGAATTACATTTAGATTTTTTTCTGAATAGATGATGATCTTCAAGAGTCGGACCTGCTAGTCTTTTAAACAAACATCTAAGGCGACTTTGTAATTTAAAGGTTGATAACATACACTCTTAACAACCTTGTCCGCTTTCCGGACAGATAAAAGGAAAACTGCGTCGCAATCGATCTTCTTTTTGGAAAGTAGCCTGGCACTTCCTCAAAAGCTTAAATGAGCTACCGCGTGGCTCAGCGACTCCACTTCTAGGCAAAGACCCAATGGAAACGACAACGCACGTCTACGTGAAACCTTATACATAAGCTTTCAGGCAGCCTTCCTCGTAACAGCCCGAGAGTGGCAGCGACCGAGGAACAGATAAGGAAGACGGGGTGAGTCCACACAACGGAATGTTATTTGTCAACAAAAGAAGTACCGGTAACGCACAAACCAGGCGGATGGGCCTTCACAACACGGGCCCACGGCAAAGAATCCAGTCCCCAAAGACCACACGTCGCATGATTCGTTCACGGTCAACGTCCAGAACGGGTGGACGGAAATCAGATTAGCGGTTGCGAGGTACAGGGGATGCGGCTTTTGAGGGGAAATGAGGAGTTACTGCTAAAAAATAAATGGGGTTTCTTTCGGGAGTGATGAAGATATTCTGAAACGGACTGTGAGAATGTCTGCACAAGCCACGAACTGAACTATGAACTGAAAACCAGTTGTCCACTTCCTATAAATGGGTGTATGCAAGGTATCAGTAAAGCTGCATTAAAAAAAAAAAAAAAAACCCTGACCTTTTAAATATTTACTATAATCAGACATGGTTTTCTACCACCGGCTCCCATAATCATTTGGTCAGGCTGCCACACGCAGCCTGGGTGTGACGTGCAAAATGGATTATACTTTGAAGGCTGGTTAACTGGGAAGCAGATTTCTGCAGAGGTCCCCAACCCCCCAAATAAAGAGGACTAAAGCATGGCAAGACAGTTCCGACAACATATTCTGGGCAGGAAAACCAACTTCCAAAGTTGGTGGAAAAGAGAGCGGGAAGCAGCACGGAGGGCGTATCACTCGGCGAACCACTAATACAAGGTTTTAACTACGGTTCCGACAGAATTCTCAGGGACAGACGCCTTTTCCTGGACCTCCTTGGATTATTACGCATCTTTACTCATGTAGGGTAAGGCATCTTTTCAAAGTGGGACTGTTGGTTCAACATCCACTTTTATATATGCTGAAGCAATTCAAACCTATTTTAATAAATTCCGTGTGCACTATTAGCTTGTGAATGCTCTGTATATTTTTAAGATATTCAAAGAACCCAAAATAGAAAAGGCATATTGAAATGAACAATCTCAGACAAATTTTCCCCGAGTTAATATACTACATAATTTGAGCAAGGTATATGATTGAGAAATTTGTCCTTGTTGGATTATGAAAGTGACTAAATATTTTGGGGCGCCTGGGTGGCTCAGTCAGTTAAGTGTCGGATTCTTTTTTCAATTTTTTTTTTTTTTTATTTATTTTTGGGACAGAGAGAGACAGAGCATGAACGGGGGAGGGGCAGAGAGAGAGGGAGACACAGAATCGGAAGCAGGCTCCAGGCTCCGAGCCATCAGCCCAGAGCCTGACGCGGGGCTCGAACTCACGGACCGCGAGATCGTGACCTGGCTGAAGTCGGACGCTTAACCGACTGCACCACCCAGGCGCCCCAAGTGTCGGATTCTTGATTTCACCTCAAGCCACGATCTCACTGTTTGTGAGTTCAAACCCCACATTAGGCTCTGTGCTAACAGCATGGAGCCTGCTTGGGATCCTCTCTCTGTCCATCTCTATCCCTCCTCCCTCTCAACAATAAATAATAAAACATTAAAAAATAAAAGTGACTAAATATTTTATTATAATCTAAAATAAATAAAAATAACAAAAATAAAGTAATAAAAATAATAATCTCAATCACTTTACAAATAGAAAGTCTGAACTTCTGAGTTCATATTTTTGCTGAGTAAAAAGTCTGAGATATGGGGCGCCTGGGTGGCACAGTCGGTTAAGCGTCCGACTTCAGCCAGGTCACGATCTCGCGGTCCGGGAGTTCGAGCCCCGCGTCGGGCTCTGGGCTGATGGCTCAGAGCCTGGAGCCTGCTTCCGATTCTGTGTCTCCCTCTCTCTCTGCCCCTCCCCCGTTCATGCTCTGTCTCTCTCTGTCCCAAAAATAAAATAAAACGTTGAAAAAAAAAAAAAGTCTGAGATAAAAGGTTAAGCTTTCCAACATCAAAGGAGACTTCCTCAGACCAATATTCTATTTTCCTTGTAAATTCCATAAGAAAATATACTTTGAACAAAATAGCATGTCCAGTCCTTTGAGGTGAGAAACAGCAAGCTACTCGGGATATTTTGGTAAAAATAAAACTTAAGTTAGCTTTCAACTTCCAAATTAAATTAATGAAATTAAATATTTGTTAAGGTGGAGGATGGGTGGGGATAGGGAAGATAAAATTACCCGTCACTGGTGCTAAAAACAGGAGGGGTTAGCAAATGTTCAGTTAGTTTAACGTTGTTAACTTGAAGCTTTAGAGAAAAATAAAGAAAAAAGTTACATGGCATAAATGGAACGTATACTCAGAAAATTTGTAATTCATAGTTCTGGAAAAATTGCTATATTCCCTTTCTTTTAAAGAACAGCTCTTCTGTTTTATTTACTGCTTTTTGAGATTCACAGAGAAAGAGCATGCATGTGGGGGGGGGGCGGGGGACAGAGGATCTGAAGCGGTCTCTGTGCTGATGACAGCGAGCCCGATGCGGGGCTTGAACTCAAGACCCATGAGATCATGACCTGAGCCAAAGCTGGAAGCTTAACTGACTGAGCCACCCAGGCACCCCACAAAGGAGGTACTTTGCGTATAAATCCATCTGTCTGTGACAAAGACGGGTATCAAAAACACTCCCGAACATACTTCTGATACTATTTATAGTTCGCATCTCTCCAAAAATCAACACAATTTGCAATAGCATTCATTTAAGTTTTTCTTTATAAAAAATTTTTTTTAAATGTTTATTTTTGAGAGACAGAGCACGAGCGGGGGAGGAGCAGAGAGAGGGGGAGACACAGAATCCGAAACAGGCTCCAGGCTCTGAGCGGTCAGCACAGAGCCCGACGTGGGGCTCGAACCCATGAATTGCAAGATCATGACCTGAGCCGAAGTCGGATGCTTAACCGACAGAGCCACCCAAGCGCCCCTAAACAATTTAAGGTTCGATTCTCTAAGTAAACACGTGATTTAGGTTTTTCCTCCCTCGGGAAACGTATCATTCTACAGTAATCTGATACGTCGTGCCTTGATCTTATCCCATGAACCTGAATGCCAGGTTTATGTTTAAATGCTAGTGCTTTTGTAACATTAACATAATGAGTGAATACGTTTTATTTATTTTTGAAGATTTTATTTTTAAGTAATCTCTATGCCCAACGTGGGGCTCAAACTCACGACTCTGAGATCAAGAGCCGAACGCTCCACAGACCGGGCCAGCCGGGAATCCCGAGTGAGTGTGTTTGAAACATATTATTACCAATGCCCAGGTTATGTTTACCAGTTGGAATGATTTTACTAAATGTTTTGAGAGTTTTGCATTGTGAGACTCAATCAAGATATTAACGTGAGTAGACTGTCGATCTGTTACCACTTGGAGATCCCCTAAAATCAGTCACTGTCTGCTTCATCTTTTTATGCCCATGGAAGTGCCATATTTTCTTTGGACATCATCAGACTTCCTGGGTGTTTGAGTAATGTTCTTTTTTTTTTTTTATTTCTTTTAATTTTGTTTTGAGAGAGCGAGCGAGCAAGCACGAGAACAGGGGAGGGGCAGAGAGAGGGTGACGGAGGATCCGAAGCAGGCTCCGTACTGACAGCAGAGAGCCCAGACATGGGGCGTGAACCCACAGACTGTGAGATCATGACCTGGGCTGAAGTCGGACACTAAACCAACTGGGCCACCCAGACACCCCTTCGAGGAATGTTTTAATGTCTAAGGAGTTTTGCCATTTTGTCAACTCTGGTATGTCGTTAATATCGTATCCATATTAAATTTTCTTGGATACGTAATGGAGGAGCCTCTGGATACGTAGTTCATTCCGTGAGGCAGGAAGCTAGGCACGGGCGACGGGAGGGCGGGCCTTAGACGTCCCTGACAGGGAGCACCGCAGTGCAGCCACCTAGGAGTTGGTGTGCGGTTACAACATCCCAGCAGAGGAAGAGCTGTCTGTTAAGCTTCTTGCCCTTGTGCAGAGAGCAGCGCTTGTCCTTACCTGACCTGCGCCTCTAGAATAGAAATGACGCGGTTTCCTACTCCATGCAGGCACTTCCCCTACATCTTGGGTTTGGTTTTGGTTTTTGAATTTCTTTTTGAGAGAGCGCAAGCAGGCGACGGGCAGAAAGAGCGGGACAGAGGATCCGAAGTGGGCTCCACGCTCACAGCAGTAGGCCCGATGAGGGGCTCGGACTCCCGAACCGTGAGATCACGACTTGAGCTGAAGTCGGATGCTTAACCTGAGCCACCCAGGTGCCCCTCGACTACATCCCGGGAAAGGACGGGAGGAGTCGGCTGATTATTACATTATCAGGGCCTCTCAGGCTGTGGGCTCTGCGGACTGGCGCGCTCCTCCCCACGAATGGACTTTCATAAAACCTTGTCTGCTCTACCTGCGCTCTGCTGTCCTCCAATTCTTCATCGTGGCAGAGAAAAGAACCGAGGCCTCTTTCCTTTCCCATCTGCCTCTTGGTAACAATTCGAGCTTCTGGGCTTTTTTTCAAGAACTTTTTAAAAAAAGTTCACTGGGGCGCCTGGGTGGCTCGGTTGAGCATCTGACTTCAGCTCAGGTCACGATCTCACAGTTTGTGAGTTCGAGCCCCACGTCAGGCTCTGTGCTGACAATTCAGAGCCTGGAGCCTGCTTCCGAGTCTGTGTCTCCATCTCTCTCTGCCTCTCTCCTGCTCATTCTCTGCCTCTCTCTCTGTCAAAAATAAATAAACTTTAAAATAAATAAATAAATAAATAAAAATTTAAAAAGTTTATTTATTTATTTTGAGAGCAGGAGAGTGAGCGAGAGTGGGAGAGGGGCAAAGAGAAAGGGTGAGAGAGAGAATCCCAAGCAGGCTCCTCACTGGCAGAGTGAAGCTCGACGCGGGGCTCGAACCCACTAACTATGAGATCATAACCTGAACCGAAGTCAGACTGACTGAGCCACCCAGGTGTCCCAAGACTTTTTCACTTTAAATGGTGGGAAAGTTCAGGGAAGGCACGGAAATATAAAGTGACTTGGGCAAGTAGAAACAGAATTTAGTTTTAATGATTTTTTAAAAGTTTTTTAATGTTTATTTTTGAGAGAGAGACACAGACAGACAGACAGAACACAAGGAGAGGAAGGGCAGAGAGAGAGAAGGAGACACAGAATCAGAAGCAGGTTCCAGGCTCTGAGCTGTCAGCAAAGAGCCCGACGTGGGGCTTGAACACAAAGAACTGTGACCTGAGCCGAAGGTGGATGCTTAACCGACTGAGCCACCCAGAAGTCCCAAAATTTTGTAAATATTCTATGTGAACTTGAAAATAATAGGTACCCTATAGCTGGTAGGTATAATATTCTATACATGCCAGCATGATCGAGTTTGTTAACTGTGTTGTTAAAATCTATATCCTGGGGCGCCTGGGTGGCGCAGTCGGTTAAGCGTCCGACTTCAGCCAGGTCACGATCTCACGGTCTGTGAGTTCGAGCCCCACGTCAGGCTCTGGGCTGATGGCTCAGAGCCTGGAGCCTGTTTCCGATTCTGTGTCTCCCTCTCTCTCTGCCCCTCCCCCGTTCATGCTCTGTCTCTCTCTGTCCCAAAAATAAATAAACGTTGAAAAAAAAAATTAAAAAAAAAAAAAAATCTATATCCTTACTAGATATATTTTAAAGCTGACAGCAGAGAGCCCGATGCAGGGTAAGCTCTATGCCCAACGTGGGGCCTGAACTCACAACCCAAGATCAAGAGTCACGTGGTCTATCAACCAAGTCAGCCAGGAACCCCTCCTGAATAGATTTTTTGACTACTTGTTTTATTAGTTACTAAGAGGGCTATGGAAACTGTCCTTCTATAGAGTGGGATTATCTTTTCCTTTGAATTTTGTCAATTTTTGCTTTATGTACTTGGAAGTCATCATCAGGTACATATAAGTTTCAAATTATTATCTTGAAATTATAACTTTTCGGGGCGCCTGGGTGGCGCAGTCGGTTAAGCGTCCGACTTCAGCCAGGTCACGATCTCGCGGTCCGTGAGTTCGAGCCCCGCGTCGGGCTCTGGGCTGATGGCTCAGAGCCTGGAGCCTGTTTCCGATTCTGTGTCTCCCTCTCTCTCTGCCCCTCCCCCGTTCATGCTCTGTCTCTCTCTGTCCCAAAAATAAATAAACGTTGAAAAAAAATTTTTTTTTTAAAAAAGAAATTATAACTTTTCATCAAGAAGCAAACTTCTTTATATCCAATATCTGTTGCCCTGAATTTTACTGTCAGATATTAATATAGCTGTCAGACCTTCTGTTATTTTAAAACTTTGCCCTGTATATCTTTTCATACATTTAAAACTTTATATTTTCAGGATCCTTTAATATTAAATGTGTCTCTTGCGTTCACCATAGAGTTGGGGTTTTATTTTTCATCCAGTTTGGCAATCTTTGCCTTTTATTCAAAAGAGCCCAAAGTGGGCTCCACGCTGATAGCAGTGAGCCTGATGCAGGGCTTGAACTTTATTAATGTTAAATATAACTACTGATTTGGGGCACCTGGCTGGCTCCATCGGTAGAGTATTCAACTCTTGATCTTGGGGTTGTATGTTCAAACCCTGCATTGGGTGGAGAGATCATTTAAAACAATAAAATCTTGGGGGGGGGGGAATAAAACAATAAAATCTTGGAGCACTTGGGTGGCTCAGTTGGTTAAGTGTCCAACTTCGGCTCAGGATATGATCTCACAGTTTGTGAGTTCGAGCCCCAAGTCGGGCTCTGTGCTGACAGCTCGGAGCCTGGAGCCTGCTTCCGAGTCTGTGTCTCCCTCTCTCTCTGCCCTGTCCCTTCTCATGCTGTTTCTTTGTATCTCAAAAATAAACATTAAAAAAAATTTTTTAATAAAAGAACCACGGTTTTTGTCATCAGTCTTACAATAATTGGATTTTTATAATGGGAACTGTTTTTAATCATAAACCAAACAAAACTAACGATAAAACCTATCAAGCTATCTAGACTTCTAAAAAGTTCTCTGATGCCAAGAAGCAAGCCAACATCCAATCGGGCCTCCATTCGAAGTAGGGAGCGCTAAGCAGGCTAAGGCGAGCCCAGTAGTTAGTTCAAGGTGTGGAGCGCAGACGCAGGGAAAGTCCTAGCTGGTGACACCGAAGTGAAGTGACTTGATTGTGCATAAAGACGGAAGAGATGACGAAGTGATCAGAGGAGGTGCAGTGGGGGAGCGTAGCAAAAGGGGCAGGGGTAGAGCTGTTGGAAACCAAGACTAAGAATTAAGAGTCCAGCAGGAAAGAAGCAGGTGCACATATTTTTATGTTTAGGACGTGTCACGGCAAAATGTCACGGTTAATTTTCTGCTCTCTTTGATAAGCCCTGTCTCTGTCGATACTAACGTCATATTGCACCTAAGTGAGTTAAGCTGGGACCCAGAAGCCCGTTTTAGTATTTGTACTACCAAGCACAGATGATCTTAGACTGAAATCCCTTGACGTCTTCGGTCTTCAGTTTCCAATTCCATAAAACGGAGGTTCAACTTAGAAAATTCGAAGTCAAGTTCAGATAAAAAAATCCCATCATCCTAAAAGAAGACTGTTCCCCCTCACTCGGGTATCGCTTGTCCATGCGTTTGCCCGCACACACTAGAGACGGATGGGTGACGCTGACTCCCTCTCCTGCAGAGGTGGGTAACTAGCTACAGTGCTCGCCCAGGCCGGTCACGAGCTCGCCGTTACGTCCAAATTCCCACAAGACCATGTGCAATCACGTGGAGACAGCGCTTGGGATGAAATCTATTTGCCACCCTATAAATCCATAAGCAAGTTATGACTTCCAGTATACTTCAAACACTTTCCTAGCGAAGTGTTTACATTTTTAAAGAAACTCTGATAATTCTCTCCTATGAATAAAATGGGGACTCTCACATTTTTGGACTGATTAGATGAACAGAATAGGATATAAACACTGTGAAGATAATCTGAATATGCCAATTTATGTATTTCTGGATTTTATTCATTCCGGATCACTTTTCATAACCACTGTTAACACGACTTCCTTAGTCAGAGGTGCCAACGCTAGGGGGCCTACCTTCACGCAAACTGTCAACGAACCCAGCAAACCCATTAATCCCGTTCAACTGGACACTCGGTGGCATAATGAGGTCTGGGGTAATGAACCGCATTGCACTGACAATTTGCTCGACTGCGTTCAGTACGAGAGATAAAGATGGCAAATGAGGATTTAACAATAACGTTTACCTCAAGGTTTTCGTCTGTAAAAAATTTGTGCATCCTCAGATAACAGAAGTCCCCACCATTTGAAAATTAAACGAGCAAACAAAAAAGAGAAACATCCTTACCAATTTTTCTGCTTCGGTGTTCATTTCCCTTAATTTTTTGATATGTTCCTTTTTAATCATGAGGATTTTTGATAATTTGGTCTATGGACAAAGACAAAGAAATGTTTTGGAATAAATAGCGGCATTTAAGTAAAAGAGACATCAAATTACCAATTTCTCAACTATGGTATTTTAGCAGATTTTGGCATTTCAAAATAAATAAATGTAGCACAGGCGTTTTTATTTTATAAATCTGATTGGCTGGCAGCAAAATATTAAAAAAAAAAAAATCCACTGTAACCAGGACATGTCAAAAGGACTAAGCAGTCAGCCTGAACAAGCTTTCATTGGCCCAACATGGGACAATTCAGGGACCAATAAGAATAACCCCTTCAATGGATGGAAGCACAAATATGTTGAAACTCAGGAGTTCAAACTGATGCCGTAAAACCACTAACCATTACTGGAGAATGCTAGTGACCAAACTCATTATTTTATAAGCTGGGAGACAAAGAGAAAGAATCCTGTGTTTACCCTGTCTTCCTATACAAACCATACAAACCAGATCATTGGGCAACCGGATAATAGGTTAGGGGAAGTTTTTCTTTTTCTTTTTTTTTTAATTTTTTTTTCAACGTTTATTTTATTTTTGGGACAGAGAGAGACAGAGCATGAACGGGGGAGGGGCAGAGAGAGAGGGAGACACAGAATCGGAAACAGGCTCCAGGCTCCGAGCCATCAGCCCAGAGCCTGACGCGGGGCTCGAACCCACGGACCGCGAGATCGTGACCTGGCTGAAGTTGGACGCTTAACCGACTGCGCCACCCAGGCGCCCCGGAAGTTTTTCTTTATAAAGCTATTTCAGTTAATAAACAAAAAGGGACTGACAGAACGAGAGCAGTGCCACGCCGCGATGCTAATGAACGGTCACATCGAGGCACTGATCGTCACCGCGGCCACGTCACATAAAGGAACGTAGAAAATGTGCGGGTGTCCTGTCAGAACAAAAAATTCCCACAAAAGTAGTTTCTTCAACAAGTCGTATGGGAAAAAGAAGAACATTCGACGACCTTAAAGTGTATTTATTTTGAGAGAGAGAGAACACACGCGCACGCAAGGACAAAGCGCAGAGAGAATCTCAAGCAGGCTCCGGGCTGTCAGCACAGGGTCTGATGCGGGGCTCAAACCCACAAACCGTGAGATCACGGCCTGAGCCGATGTCGGACACTTCACTGACCGAGCAGCCCAGGCGCCCCTCTTTTTCTGTCTTTTAATTGTTATTATTATTATTATTATTTTTTTAATGTTTATTTTTGAAAGAGGGAGAGCATGTGCGTGCGTGCGAGAGGGGGAGGGGGCAGAGAGAGAGAGAGGGACGGGGGATCCGAAGTGGACTCTGCTCTGACAGCAGTGAGCCTGACACGGGGCTCGAACTCACAAACCATTAGATCACGACTTGAGCCGAAGTTGGTCGGTCACCCAACTGAGCTCACACAACTTAGTTGTGTTTCTTTAAAAAAAAACAAAAAAAAAACAACGGGGCACCTGGGTGGCTCAGTCGGGTGAGCGTCCGACTTCGGCTCAGGTCATGATCTCGTGGCTTGTGAGTTCCAGCCCCGAGTCGGGCTCTGTGCTGACCGCTCAGAAGCTGGAGCCTGCTTCGGATTCTGTGTCTCCCTCTCTCTCTCTGCCCTTCCCCTGCTCATGCTGTCTCTCAATAACAAATAAATGTTAAAAAAAATTTTTTTATAAAAAAAAGAAAAAAAGAGCCCTGATCTCTTAGAGATAAATGAATACATTTACATATAAAGGACATGATATTTAGTGTCCGCTTCTCAATAATGCAAAAGGGAGACGGGGGTGGGAGCAGCAATGGTATCGGACCAGCCAGCTGGTGGACGGGCACACGGAGACGTAGTAAACGGAGCTACTTCTTTTAAGTCTGTACGTTTTCAACATTAAGGCGCCCTAAGAAATTGGCCTCTAAGTTGATCCGGGCAGAGGTGCTGGTAAGACATGCCCCAGGACTGTCATGGGACAGACTGTGTTCAGTGACTGTATTTAGATCTCTGGACAGGCCTCCCTTCTCCTCCAAGGTGCTGGATTTTCATGGAACTATGTGTGATTCTTTAGAGTTGGAAGCAGTAAAAGATGGCAAGGGTCCCTTTTTTGTTTCTATTTCAGTTTTGTGGTGTTTGCTTTTGATAGAAAATCATGACGTTTCCTTTGAATTCTTTTCAAAACTGAGTCTTCTCTGAAAAAGCAGACCAGTCTCTTTAGATTCCTCAAAGTCCCTAACCCCAGGAAATAAAAAGTTTCCTCGAGGGACGCCTGGGGGCCTCAGTCGGTTAAGTGCCCGACTTCAGCTCAGGTCATGATCTCACTGTGGGTTTGAGCCTCACTTCGGGCTCTGTGCCGACGGCTCGGAGCCTGGAACCTGCTTTGGATTCTGTGTCTCCCTCTCTCTCTGCCCCTCCCCCGCTCATGCTCTGTCTCTCAAAAATAAACATTAAAAAAGTTCCCTCAAAAAGAAAATTCATTGTAAACTATGAATTATGAAAACCTGCCAAATTTTTTAGTATTTATTTTGTCATAAGAAAAAATATTCAGAACAGAAGAAGATAAAAACAGATCTACTTCAGAGGTGTCTGGCTGACTCAGTCAGTAGAGGGTGCAACTCTTACTCTCAAGGTCATGAGTTCAAGCCCCACTCTGGGCAGAGAGATCACTTAAATATGTATATATTTCAAAGCTTAATATTAACAGGAGCAACCTGCGTTTCATGGAACCTTACATAACACAAAAGACTAGTACATAAAAGAACTTTTACCTTTTAGATAGCTTAAAATAATAATGAAATTAGTGTTTTAATGGAGGTTTACACCTAGTTTTTGAATTTTAAGATTAAGCACTGAAACCAAACATCTAAGCATTACTAAAAATATCAATGCTTTAGAAGTAGTGCAGTAGTACTTAGCTTCTGGCTCCCTCTGCTGGCCAGTCTCTCTCTGTCTCTCTCTGTCTCTCTTCTCTGTCTCTCTCTCTCTCTGTCTCTCTCTCTGTCTCTCTCTCTCTCACACACACACACACACGTCCAAATAGGACATATTAGCTTTGCTTTTACTTCCACTATTTAAAAGAAAGAAGTTCTTTAAAAAATGACGTGTCCTATTTGTGAACATATGATCAAGGAATACTAACTGTTATACATACCCACATAAATGACACAATTTTCCCTTAAAATAACATCAATTTTGCAAGTGGGAACACTGAATATTTTAACGAATTATGTTATGGACATTTTTTTTTTTTTTTTTTTTACTCTACCCCCACCCAGCCAAAGTGGTTTTTCTTTTCAAAAAAGGAAGAGAAACAAATCAAACATTATTAGACTATGATTACAAGTAAATCATTTATTTACTGGCATATTCAAAGAAAACAGCTCAATGCATTCTTCTGAATCAGGCTCTTCGGGAATCTTGTTCTACAGAAGATTCTACACTCGCTTCAGGTGGGGCTTGCACGTCTCAGTGTCTGATCGCTACTTAGCAACCTGACGCATCAGGACAGCTCAGCTGACGGCGGCGGGATGCGCTGAGGTCACTAAATACAAGCCTTCAGGAGCACCTGGATGGCCCAGTGGTTAAGCGTCGGACTCTTGGTTTCCTAACCGCTTCTTTTATTATTATTTTTTAAGATTTTATTTTTCAGTAATCTCTATGCCCCACATGGGGCTTGTAACTCACAACCCTGAGATCAAGAGTCAGGCACCCCTCTTCTTCTGGGGTGCCTGGGTGGCTCAGGCAGTTAAGTGTCCAACTCTTGATTTCGGCTCAGATCATGAATCTCATGGTTCATGGGATCGAGCCCCGTGTCGGGCTGCGTGCTGACAGCACGGAGGCTGCTTGGGATTCTCTCCCTCCCTCTCCCTCTCTCTCCGCCCCTACCCCGTTTGCACTCTTTCTCTCTCAAAATAAATAAACAACAACAAAAAAACCCCTCACACTTAACCAGTTATTGAGTTAACCATTCAGAATGTGACAGAGCATATGCTGTAATGTCAGAGGCCCTAACACAGCAAAATAGGAAGAACCAAACCTAAGAAAAGCTCAACAAAGACTTCTAAGTCTTTTTTTGCCTGTTGTGACTTTTACTTTCCAGCTTTGTTGGAAATAACAAGAGTTCTTAAAAACAACACAATGATTTAAAAAAAAAAAAGGAAAACTATTTGGTCATTGACAAATTTTCAGCTTTAACAACACAGAAGACACTGAGTGTTTTTCAGAAGCACGCCAAGCTATTCTGAGCAGTTCTTACCACTTGGATCAGGAACTCCACGGGGAAACCGCCTAACGTCTCAGTGTCAGAGCCAGAAATTTTACTTCTCCACGGTGACTGTCCTAGTAAAGGGTCATTATCCTACGGGAACAAAAGGGAATCATGTAACCACTGACGGTTCAAAGAAAGCATTTTATTTTCAGATAAAAGTAATTCCTATTTTAATGGATATTACGTTACAAATCTTACAAAAAGGAAAATACACAGTTGAAGCAACTATGTACTCATTTAACTGACGACCTAAGATAACGCGGCCACCTCCTGAAGGTGCCGTCACAGATGTGTATTTCACACAAATGCAACTCACGTGCGTAAGAATCATTTATGATGGCATCACTTACAGATGCCATTTAAAAAATATTTACCGTAATCGGTGACTGGAGAGGAGGAGTATAATGTAACCGTGGTGGCGTCATAAAAAACCGAGAAGGCCGCTGTTTCTGTCCAAAGGCAGCAATTGGCATCGTCTCGTGGGGCTCATTACTCTTTGAGAAAAGAGAGGAGTACACAAGACTCGAATAACTTTACCAATTGTTTCGGCTTGATAAACATTACGTTTCAGCCGGAGAGACGCACTAGCCCATATGCCAGGATTCATCACAGAATATTTTATCCTACAGAGGTCAGGGGGCTAAACCTTAAGTCATAGTGTGAAAATACTACGTTGCCGGGGCACCTGGGTGGCTCAGACCAGCTCAGGTCATGATCTCACCCTTTGTAAGTTCAAGCCCCGCGTTGGGCTCTGTACTGACAGCAAGGAGCCTGCTTGGGATTCATATTCATTCTCATTCTCTCTCTCTCTCTCTCTCTCTCTGTCTCTCTCTCTCTCCCTCCCTCCCTCCCTCCCTCCCTCCTCCCCCCTCTGCTCCTCCCCCAGTTGTGCTGTCTCTGTCTCAAAAATAAATAAAAACATTAAAAAACCTACTTTGCTATCAAAAGGCTGAACGGAAAAAACAATTAAGGAAAAGACCAAAGGATCAAAACAGAAAATCCCAGATTAATATGAAAGTGTCCTGTGGCCACCTGTGCTTGCTGAGTGCCGCAGGCGGTCTCCCTGCCACCCACTGCCAGTCCAATCCCCTCTTATCTGGCCAGGGAGAAATGTGTGGGTGATCTCATAAAGCACATTACAAATTACATTAATGAACCAGACAGGCAATTTCCCTTTTTTGAAAGGACAGGTTGAAAGATTGCATCCTTTAAAGAAAAAAACAAAAACAAAAACAAAAACCTGAAGGCTGGGGCACGTCGCTCTATGGATAGTCCAAACTTTCTCTCTCTCGTATTTCTCCTTTCTAAAAAGTATGTTTGATAAGGAAGTCCTCAGGATAAACAGTCATAATTTTTAAAAAAAGTAAAAATCAGAAAAGGAAGATTCTTCTCTCTTTGCACTAAGGAGACAAAGAAATTTTGATTTTTTTTTTTTTAATTTTAGAGAAAGAGAGGTAGAGTGCACAAACAGAGGAGGGGGCAGACGGGAAGGGGGAGGGAGACAGAGAGAGAGAGAGAGGGAGGGAGACAGAGAGAGAGAGAGAGACAGAGAGACAGAGAGAGACAGAGAGACAGAGAGAATCCCAAACGGCTCCAAGCTCAGCACAGAAGCAACATGGGGCTCAATCCATGACTGTGAGATCCTGACCTGGGCCAAAATCAACAGTCAGACGCTCACATGACTGAGCCACTCAGGTGCTCTGAAATTTAAGTTCATAACCCCTAAAAATCACATTTATAATAGAAATGAAAAAAGGGAGGTTAAGAGTGAATAATTTAATTCCCATGAGGCTCAGAGGAAACCAACTGTTATGAACAGTTAATTATTCACTTTATAAAAACTTTATCGGATTGCAGAGTTGTCTGAGTTCTTTTTTTTTTTTTTTTATTAAAAATTTTTTTTTTTCAACGTTTATTTATTTCTGGGACAGAGAGAGACAGAGCATGAACGGGGGAGGGGCAGAGAGAGAGGGAGACACAGAATCGGAAACAGGCTCCAGGCTCCGAGCCATCAGCCCAGAGCCTGACGTGGGGCTCGAACTCACGGACCGTGAGATCGTGACCTGGCTGAAGTCGGACGCTTAACCGACTGCGCCACCCAGGCGCCCTGAGTTCTTAAAATTATGTTGACTGATCAGAAAGGTGTAGAACTCTCAAGGCATTGCTAAATCAAGCACGATCAGGAAGTAATGGTCTAGTAGTAGAAAGGACTGTATCACGAATTCAAAAGGCCTGGATCCCGGTCTCAGCCTGGCAGGGCCCACTCTAGGCTCTTGAATAAGTTACTTCACGTACTTCCGTCTTAATTTCACCATGCAAAAAGTGCACAATTCTGAGGCTAAAAGAGGTGAACAAATGTTAAAGTGCAAGATGTTACTTCGTGTTTTTCAAATCTTCTTGCAAGAGGAGTAGACTGGTGGAGCAGCCGGACCAAGAGTGTTCTGTGGCTGAGACTGTTCAGTGAGGAGTGACTAGTGCTGTCACACTCAAATGCTGCGTGGGGAAGGACGTTAGCTCCGGGAACGTCAAAGACTTTGATATCGTTCTGCTCCGGGGGCCAAACCCCCCGGGATCTCTTCCTCTGTAATCTGGAATCTGGAGTCCCTCACAAAACGGCCTGTAAGAAGATTCTACAGAGCGTCCTTAAAGGCATAAACGTGCGTGTATTATGAAATACTCACCAGGACTTCGTAGTCAGGGACGGTGTGGGTCCCGAGCCCTGCCCTATCAAAAGTGACTCGATAAGTGGCATTAAAAGTATCCACGGCATCTATTTGTCCAGTGAAGAGACCATCGTGAACACCACGTAATCGTGCTGGGAAAAGAGACGGAAAGGCATCACACTGTTTGGAAGGATACAACAAACTGTCAAATACAAAACTGCTCTAAACATGTGATTTAAAATGTAGGAAGCGTACGGGGGGGTGCCTGGGGGGCTCAGTCGGTAAAGCGTCCAACTTCGGCTCAGGTCACGATCTCGTGGTTCGTGGGTTCGAGCCTTGCGTCGGGCTCTATGCTGGCAGCTCGGAGCCTGGAGCTGCTTCAGATTCTGTGTTTCCCTCTCTCTCTGCCCCTCCCCAGCTTATGCTCTGTCTCTCTCGCTCTCAAAAATAAATAAACTTAAAAAAAATTTTTTTTAACGTAGGGAAGTATAGTATTATTGTCTATTATAGTATCACACAAAGCATGCACTTTATTTTAGGTTGAGAGAAACAAAAAAATTTTAAAGAACACCTATAATGATGATCACTAATTTGATACATAAACCAAATCCTAGATCTACCAGGGGAAAATTTATGTATGTATGTATGTATGTATGTATGTATGTATGTATATAATCTCTACCCCTAACATGGAACTCAAACTCACGACCCCAAGACCAAGAGTCACATGCTGTACCGACTGAGCCAGCCGGGTGCCCCGACGAGGGGGAAATATTGTTAAGTCTTGCTTTGAACCCCAAATTAAAAAAAAAAAAAAGTCAACAGAAGAACTTTGGTTATTATACACAAGTGAAACACTTGGAGCCCTTTAACTAAAAAAAAAAAAAAAAAAAAAAAAAAAAAAAGACAACGATGCTGTTCAGAAAAGATGAATCCACCAGGCCTAAGACTGCTCTCCTTAGAAAGGCCTGTCTGCAAGGTTAGCATCTGGGAACCTGAATGTCCAGCGTTCCCACTGTTCCCACACTAACAAAGATGGTTTACTGGACCTACACCGTGTGCGCCAACAACGTGGTTGATGTGGCACACCTCCTTTCGTTCAGGGGGTCCAGTTCCAGAACATGCTAGGTAGCGGGCACCTATGTAAACCCTTGGTCACGGTGACTGCTGAGTCTCTTTCTTGTTTTCTTTCTTTCTCTTAATGTTTATTTAGTTATTTTGAGAGAGAGAGAACGAGACAGAGATAGAGAGTGAGCAGGGGAGGGGCAGAGAGAGAAGGAGAGAGAGAATCCCAAGCAGGCTCGAGCCCGACGCGGGGCTCAAACCCATGAACTGTGAGATCATGACCTGAGGTGAAGTCAGACGCTTAACTGACCGAGCCACCCAGGCGCCCCGGGCATTTCTTTTTTTTAAACCCAGTTTGATAGTCTCTACTTTTTAAGTATAGTGTTCAGTTCATTGACATTTAAAATAATGAAAATAGGACGAGACTTGGGCCTACCATCTTGCTCTTTATTTTCTAGTTATCCTGTGTTTTTTCTTTCCCTGTCCTTTCTTTCCCGTCGTCTTTTCATTCAATTACTTGTTACAATTTCAAAATTAACTTCTTTTTAACAATTTTTTTAATGTTTATTTATTTTTGAGAGAGAGAGTGTGAGCCGGGGAGGGGCAGAGAGAGAGGGAGACACAGAATCTGAAGCAGGCTCCAGGCTCCGAGCTGTCAGCACAGGGCCTGACACGGGGCTCGAACCCACGAACCGCGAGATCACGACCTGAGCCGAAGTCGGACGCTTAACCAAATGAGCCACCCAGGCACTCCCCAAACTAACTTCTTTATTGGTTTTTCAGGTATGCCTTTTAGCAGTTTTTATTTTTTTTTAGTTTATTTATTTATTTTGAGAGAAAGGGAGAAAGAGAGCACACAGGGGAGGGAGGGGCAGAGAGAGAGAGAATGAGTGTGCGCTCAAGTGGGAGAGAGGCGGGGAGAGAGAGGATCTGTGCAGAGCCTGCCTCGGATCCTCTCTCTCTCCGTCTCTCTGCTCCTCCCCCACCTGTGTACATGTCTCTCTCTCTCTCTCTCTCTCTCAAATAAAAAATAAACATTAAAAAAAAGAGCCCCAGCAATGGATTCCTACACACTTTTCTCGTATCTTCATACATCCAGTCCAACCTATTCTCCACTGTCATGACAACACCTACTCACAGACCCTCTATAAAATTCTCAGTCTCTTCAAATAATTCTGCCAGTCCTTAAAATTTTGAAACAACTGACTTTTATAGATTTCCTAACTGGGGGGCACCTGGGTGGCTGGGGTGAGTGTCCATCTGACTCTTAGTTTCGGCTCAGGTCATGTTCTCCTGGTTTATGTGTGAGATCAAGTCCCACACTGGGCTCTTTGCTCTCAGCACACAGCCCGCTCAGGATTCTCTCTCTCCCTTTTTCCCTCTGCTCCTCCCCTGCTTGCACACGTGTGTGCACACTCTCTCTCTAAAGAAATAAATACACTGAAAAAAAAAAGTCCTGTGTTTCTGTGTTACTCTATTCTTTTCAACACTTCTCTGATTTGTAGTTACCCTGTAGACTTTGTATCTGTGCTTTTTTATATGGGGTTTTTAGAACCAATGTATCTTTTCTTTTTTTTTTTTTTTATTGAAGCAGCTTTTTAATGTTTGTTTATTTTTGAGACAGAGAGAGACAGAGCATGAACGGGGAGGGTCAGAGAGAGAGGGAGACACAGAATCCGGAGCCGGCCCCAGGCTCGAACTCACGGACCACGCGGGGCTCGAACTCACGGACCACGAGTTCGCGACCTGAGCCAAAGTCAGACGCTCAATTGCCTGAGCCACCCAAGCGCCCCTAGAACTAATGCATCTTTCCAAGACTTTTCGAGATCCCTCACTTCATTGCCAGCCTCACCCCCAGACCAATTTTGTCGGGAGAGAGGTCATTGGTAAGTTTTGTATGTGGTAAGTTGTCGTGGCAAGTCGTGACCAAATCCGTTCACCTCCTTGTATGCATCTCATATGCACCACATAGGCTCTTCTCTATTATCCACCTTTCCTCGGAATTACTCCTCTCTACAGCGTCATGGAAATACGTACCACTTCTACGACTAGAAAAAGTGATATTAACGTAACTCGAGGTTACCTTTCCTCCAGAAAACGTTCCTTGATAAATCCAACCATTTTTAAAACCCTTTCAGTACAGTCACTAACCTGTCTACCCATTCAACACCTTGTTATTTTTTATATTACATAAGTTATGATTTTAGTTTACCACATTATGAAGAATTACCTTAAACTTGAGGCTTCGGTGCTACTTTCCTTCCACGTTGTAACCAAAAAGAATACACAGAATCATATCCACCAACTGACAGAATTTAGATCCTTAAATAAAACTTTGAACCAACTACCTACTGAATAATTTCGTTTATTCAGTCCTTAGAAATGGACTATCCCCAAAGCCAAAGAGCGCAAGAACAATGTGTTTGTGAGCTAACCACTGAAGAGTGTTTAGAAAGGCAAGTAAATGATGTGAAAGCCAAAGACGGAATAATGTAAAAATTCAAAATGTAAACAATGTACAGCTGCAGGGACCCCAGTGAACTGTCGATTTCGTCTTTGTGTCAGTTTGCTCCGGCTTACGTCTACTGACGTTGCTTCGAACCGGTACGCTTTTCCCCAAGTAGTTTAAATTTTTTTTTTTTTCAACATGTATTTATTTTTGGGACAGAGAGAGACAGAGCATGAACGGGAGAGGGGCAGAGAGAGAGGGAGACACAGAATCGGAAACAGGCTCCAGGCTCTGAGCCATCAGCCCAGAGCCTGACGCGGGGCTCGAACTCACGGGCTGCGAGATCGTGACCTGGCTGAAGTCGGACGCTTAACCGACTGCGCCACCCAGGCGCCCCTCCCCAAGTAGTTTAAAACGGGATGTCATAGGGGCGCCTGGGTGGCTCAGTCAGTTGAGTGTCCGACTTCAGCTCAGGTCATGATCTCACGGTCCGTGAGTTCGAGCCCCGCGTCAGGCTCTGTGCTGACAGCTCAGAGCCTGGAGCCTGCTTTGGATTCTGTGTCTCCCTCTCTCTGCCCCTCCCCTGCTCATGCTCTGTCTCTCTCTGTCTCAAAAATAAATAAATAAATAAATAAAACTATTTAAAAAAAAATAAATAAATAAAACGGGATGTCATAGACGAACAAACAGTACCTTGTACCGCATGTTACTACAGAGCTACAGCGTAAGCTTCTCAATTTAAAAGCCACGTGTCTAGCGGCCAGCAGTCGGCACGGTGAAACCTTACAAATCAAACCAGTAATGAACTTGTGCTCACTCACCTGTAACTTTGGTTCCGATAACCAGGGGCAAAGGGATTTCGTCTGGGAGATCTTTGAACTGGGAAACGTCTGCAACTTTCCTTTGTTGTAAGAGTCTTATTTTCTGCCGTTTCTGTTTTAATGCTGATCTCTCTTCCTCAAAAAATGCAGAAGAACATCTAGAATAAATTACAAAAACCATATAAACTGATAACCATCCTATAGGGAAACCTGACATCAGACCATCCACCTCACCGTGCCCTCTTTTCCTCTCTTGAGGAATTTGTTCAAAAACAGGCTCTTAGAGATAGTCATTGTTTCTCTTCAAAGTAAATTATCTAGATCTTTTTAAAAACAGGACCTTGCAAGACTCAAAGACATACAAGCAAGTCTAGACCGTCCTTTCCTACAAAGGAGGAGGATTGGTTCACTATCCTTTGACACCACGGCATCTGGATCCCAGGTCTCCTCCTGGGACCAAATTCAATTACAATATTCTATTCAGAAGAACAAGATATCTTCCTTGTGACCCAGTGAGCGTACCAATACAGAATTAAAGATGAGGCTTACCACTGTGTAAATGTTTAATCATACTTCCTGCCTTGAAGCATAAACACTGAATTTACTCTTATCTTTAGGGCCTTACTTCCTCTTCTTTTTTTTGTTTTTAATGTTTATTTATTTTGAGAGAGAGAGAGAGAGAGAGAGAGAGAGAGAGAGAGAGAGAGAGAAGTG